>NC_137150.1:111548277-112148277 GCF_951394435.1 Stenella coeruleoalba | reverse complement strand
TCTTGGGAGCTGGTATTAAATCTACTCTTTTGCAACATTCTCCATCTCTACCCCCATCCCCACCCAATGTATTTTCTGGCTGTCTGACCTAAGTTGCTTATATGATTGGTCAGGCTGTCCTGGCATTAAAAAAATTTAATTTACTTGCAAAAGATATTTCTAAATCTCTTTTGTAAAAGACACAAAGGATAATGTATCAGACCTGAAAAGGAATTCAATATAAGTCAATCGGAGAACTACATAATGTCATCACTATCTAACCAAATGAAGAAGAAATGCTTTCTACCTAGTTTGAAAATAGTCAGGAATCAACTGCTATTTCCTAGAGTTGTTCCACATTTTAGCAGACTTAATGAGATTAAGACTATGGTTTACTCAAGATTAGAAAAGAGCTTTCTGGACAAATGTGAAATTTGTACTTTATATGAGGTACTCATCTGGGGCAAAATTAAGGGTCTTCTTTGATTATGTGGGTTTGTGCAGATCTAACAGAATGTTTTCTTGGTTGAAAGGCCAGGTGCGCGGGCCTCTCACTGTCGCGGCCTCTCTTGTTGCGGAGCTCAAGCTCCAGACGCGCAGGCTCAGTAGTTGTGGCTCACGGGCCTAGTTGCTCCATGGCATGTGGGATCTTCCCAGACCAGGGCTGGAACCCGTGTCCCCTGCATTGGCAGGCAGATTCTCAACCACTGCGCCACCAGGGAAGCCCCAAATAGCTTTTTTTTTAAAGTATCCTACATGAAAACTCTTTTCCTCCTTTTTTTTTTTCTTTTGCGGTACGCGGGCCTCTCACTTTTGTGGCCTCTCCCGCTGCGGAGCACAGGCTCCAGACACGCAGGCTCAGCGGCCATGGCTCACGGGCCCAGCCGCTCCGCCTCACGTGGGATCCTCCTGGACCGGGGCACGAACCCGCGTCCCCTGCCTCGGCAGGCAGACGCTCAACCTTTCCTCCTTTTTATAAAAGGAAACAATATACTATATATACTTTACATATAAATGATAAAATGAAGAAGTATTTACAGAATATAGTATAATAAGGCGTTAAGTTGTTTGCTAAATTGGGATTTCCAGAGTGTGCTCTTACAAATTTCATTTATTTTATTTCAAAGAGGCCAGACAACTCCTGAGCCTTCCTGAGATGTTTGAAATGTAAGACTCTCTATTACTGGATGAAATTAGCCATCCTTGATGCCCAAACTTCAACCAGAAATGTTCACTGGCAATAGAAAAGATAATAAGATTATACAGTTTTAGTGATTGGCTTTAATTAAAATCCAAGATTTCAAATAGGTACTCAACATTGAGAGCAGTCTTAATTTATTTTTTTCCAAAAGAACTGCTTTTATACACTTTAATATCATCTATTTCATATTTTCTCTTTTTTCAATTTTCCTACAGATACTTCTAATCTGCACTCTCAGTTTAGAACACAGTGTTTCAAGAAAATGGAAGCTATCAATTAGAGAACACCTTTATTTTCTTGCAACCAAATCCACTAAACTATATAAGCCAACTTCGTCATCTTTCTTCCCATTACAACAAAACAAAGTACCTCCTGATGACAAAGACCAATCCCTCCATACATGCACTGGATTCCATTCTTGCTTTTTTCCAGGACTTTGCTCTTCTGGCATTTCACTCTGTCTCCTTCATCATCAGTTGTCCCACTGTGCATCTCCCTCCTTGATTGTCTTGTTTCTTCTTTTTCTTCCCTTCCTCTTCTCCCTCCCATGTAAATCGTTACAAATAATGTACAAACATTCTCTAGATCTCAAGGCAAATAATAGCCAATTGTATCACCATCCACTCAGTTACTAAAGCCAAAAACCTGTTGATCATCTTTAACTACTCCACTTCTCTGACTCATATACTATTCAGCATCAACTTATTTCATTTCTACCTCCAAAGTCTATTTCAAACGCATGTACCTCTCCCCATGCTCATACCATCTTTGCTCAAACAACAACTATAAACACTTAAATGGTCTCTAAACTTCTGCCCATGCCCAATTAGCAATAATGATTTTAAATTCAACAACAAACATAAGAACAAATTACTCCAAGGTTTGTATCATGGCCATATTTCGAATATGCAGGACCCACTCAACTAGCTTTTTCAGCCCACTATGTTCTGATCATCCAACACTAATGGAGAAAGTTTAACATGCCAAATACTTCCCACCACAGTTCCTTTGTTCATATGGTTCTTTCTAAATGAAACAGTGTTCTCTTCTCCCTCAGTCTCTCTCATGGCTAGTCTTTCTCAGCCTAAATATATAATTGCTCAAGAACCTCTTCTTCTAGTTTAAGTTGATCTCATTATCATCTATTATTTAATTTTTTTATCAAAATTTATCTCTGTCCCACCTCTCTCTTTCTCTCTGCACCCATTCATCCATTCTATTATCTATCCTTTTTATTATTTTTCCCTTCACCACATTATAAGGTCCTCAAAAGGCAGGAACTATGCCTTTTAATTTAGTATTTTATACCCATACTTACTATGATGCTTGGCATCTAGGTATTTCTGAAAGATGTGTTAAAAGAATTACACCTGAAAATATGACCCTCAACCCAGGGATAGAATACTGGACTTAAATCAGAAAGCCTAGGTCTGGCTAAAGTTTTATAAAAACATTTTGAGGCTTCAGACCAAAGGTACTAAGTAACATTACTACTTGCTGACATGTAGGGCTGGAATAAGTAAGGCCTGACATTTATGACTGCACCAAAAATCAGTCTTTAGAGATATTCAGCACTTACTAATAATTTCAGTTGTATTATAAGATAACATGATCATGATTTATTTTATGCCTCTCCCAGGAACTTTATTTTAACATTAGTTTGCTTAAGTTTATTTGAAATTGTTTATGGGTTATACTGGCAACAGAATGGGGAGGCAATGATCTTAGAATCAGAATAACTTGATTTGAATGCTAGTGCCTCTACTTATTTATTTATTTATTTATTTTTTTGCAGTATGCAGGCCTCTCACCGTTGTGGCCTCTCCCATTGCGGAGCACAGGCTCCGGACGCGCAGGCTCAGAGGCCATGGCTCACGGGCCCAGCCACTCCGCGGCATGTGGGATCTTCCCGGACTGGGGCACGAACCCGCGTCCCCAGCATGGACCCTCAACCACTGCGCCACCAGGGAAGCCCTGCCTCTACTTTTTAACCATGAGGATTAGGAAAGTTATTTCTTATTGGAAATAATATCCAAAATCTTATCAAGCCAAAATTTCATCATAGAGTTTTTGAAATTATCAAATCAGAAAATATAAATTCTGTTCTAAACCATGCAAAGCCAATGTAACATCTAATTGTTCCTATTATCTTTCTCATGCGGATAGAGATGAGTATCTCTATTTTCTTGTGGAAAGATTATTAGGGTTTAATTTCCAAACTGGAAAAGTAGATATTTACTGAGGTATCTAGGTCAGAACTTAGCAAATTGTAGTCCTTATTTACTTTAAAATTCCATCCTCATTCATGTATTTAACAAATTCTTTTTGGAAATCTATCATATGTAAAATACTGAGTGAGGCACAGTTATACAATGTGAATAAAGTAAGCAAATTCCTGCCCTAATGGAGTTTAATATCTAGAGGGGAGAGAGAGATTAAACATGTAAGATCACAATTATTTATAAATGTTTTAAGTTAAATGAAGGAAAATAATAAGGTGTTATAAGTGATAAATAGGGAAAAATTTATAGTGGGTAAGAGAAGAGTTTTCAGAGTTAGTTGTTATTTTGTGATAGTAATAATAAAAATATAATAACATTATTTTTCATTTGCGTGTTCTGCTGAAATGGGGAAACCAATATATAACAGCTTTATTATATAGATATTACTATATAGAGCTTTCACTTATTAGATTAATCATTTAATATATTTATTTTTCTATTTGTCATATTAATTAAAATATTTTAAAGTTGTTTGTTTTGTATAACTTTAATGCAGTTACAAAAGTTTTATGACATAATGGTACTTAATATAATAAGTCAGATACATATTTTATGAATGAGAAAACACAATTTGCAACACTAATTCATAACAAAAGAGCAAAGCATCAAAAAGTTGTGAGCAATAAACATTAGTAATGAGTACATAAAATTTTATGTACTTTTCTTTTCTTCCTAAAGTTTAGGATGGATTTGTGAAAGATAATGCCACTGTAAATCACTGCATTCATCTATGAACTGTTGTATGCACGTGTATATAAATAAATCTTTTTTTTTTCCTCTTGGAAGCTTCCCACACACATCTGTTTCTTTCAGCAGATATTCTTTAAGACAATAAATGATTTCAGTTGCATGTCAATCAGAATGAAATCCAGTGAGAGTTCACATGTAATTCCTATCTGTATTATTTTGGTTAAGATATTTAATTGTATAAAGACTAAAAGAGCAGCAAAGAGAAAGTAAGGTCTAGTCAAAATCTATTTGGTAATGTGAAAATTATGAATAATCATAGTTTTAAGCCTCCAAAATTGAGAAAAACCTGCAGGAGATAGAAAATATCCTTCTTAGCTACTGGACACTGACACGTGGATGCATTTTCTTCTCTGTGGGTGGTGATTGCTATAGCTGCTTTAAGAATCCCAAACATTTCGTGGTATATGAGAACATAAATGATGCATGTAAGGATGGATTTCACATCCTAGCCCAAAGATCATTTTTCTTTTTTCCAAAGATCATTTTTCTATCAATGATATTGACTTTTAACAGAAATCTTAAGCACATTGTTATGATATAAAATAAATTGATGCCCAAACTCTAAGTAGATGGGTTTGGTTTGTGTCCAATGAGAATGAATGGTAACATACAGCTGCAAGAAGTCATAACCAACTGGTTTCATAGCCTTCTGTTTGAAAAGGTGCCCAATCCATTTTATACTAATCAAAGTGGATATAAACTTTGCACTTATTTGGCTCAACATTTAAAAATCTTTTCCAAACACTGACACAATGAATAACTATTTAGAAGTTGGCTCCCCCATATTGTATAGGAAAAATTTCTTTTAATGTATTTTGAAGTTTCTCCCATCATTCTCCTTCTCATTTATGTTTTTTGTTTGCTTATTTAGTTCTTCTTTGTGTTGTTAGAGAAAGATGTGAACTCTATATAATCAAAGAGCACTATCTGATACGGCAGTATGTGGTTATTTAACTTTAAATTTATGAAAATAAAATAAAACTTACAAATCAGTTTCTCAGTTGCACCAGCCATATTTCAAGTGCTTGAAAGCTACATTAACATATCTCCATCATCATAAAGTTTCATAGCATTCTGCTGTTCAAAAAGGCTAAATATAAAATAGAGAAATATGTAATAAAAATATATTCTCTCTTACTTATAGCCCTAAATCCAGTTTGAGTGACACTCCATTCTTGGAAGTGCTCTGAACTGATCTTGCCACTCCATTCTCAGAGTAGAGCCCATTCTAGAACAGAACACCAGAAGTGGCTTCCAAAAATAATGTGACTTCCATCCAGACAAGATGATCCTCTAGGTTTTCAGAAGTTTTTAAACTGTCACAAATCTTGCAACACTTTGCGGCCTTACTTGGTGGCCGCTGTGCTACAAAGGTTGTGAAACCGTAAGCAGTGACTCAAGTGGTCTCGGCTGGTAAGGGAGAATGATGATGGAAATCTTATGCTTTATCTTTCTTTTTGTTTTTCACCACTCCACTGTTAAACTGCTAAAAACTTTCCTCAAAAAGTTTTTAGCAGTTGAACACTTAAAAACATGCAGGGAAATCAATCTATCTCAAGCTTTCATTTCTCTTTATAGTCATGATACAGAACATCAGGTATGACTTTAAAAGGTTTCTGTCATTGGTCTGCTTTGCAATTACCTTAAGTCTTGTTCCTAACTCATAGAAACTGAAAATAAAGGGAGCTCTTATGCACGCATGTTATCACTCACAGCAGCTTACAGACCCCAGCAGGGATTTCCTTCTGACCCGGTAACAACAATCTGCCCACTGCCTGCAGCCAATGAAGCATCACCACAGCCCTCCCCAATTTCCTCTTAACACTTAATAAAAGCTCACTTTCCCTTTGTCTCCTTGGACTTGCCAATGGTTCACCATGGTTTGCATGTCCTGAATTGCAATACCTCTGCCATTCCCAAATAAACTCTTTTTGCTGGTTAAATAACCGGCTCTTTTGTTTTTTAAGGTCAACATTACATGGCGACCACAAAGGGACCTAAAGGAGATAAACCCATATAGAACTAACAACCTCTAGGACAGTTCAAGGTACCTACTTGAACCCCTTGTGCTCTCTGCTGGTGAGTTGTCTTTTCCTTTTTGTTCTGTAAGTGTCCTCTCAGATTCCAACTCTCTCCTTTTGGTTGAGCTCTTCGACTTTATTCAGGATTGTTTTTTTTTTTTATGAAGGCACCGTCCTTCCTGGTGAATATTTTCCTGTTTTCTGAACTTCTGGTTTTGAGTCATGGGCTCCCAATCTGCTAAATTCTCTTAGGAGGGTCCTCCTTCTGGAAAGTCAGGTGGTCTTATGTTTAAATACTACGATCCCTCCTCATGTGCAATTTTATTGAAATGGACCAACTTAAAAATAATTCAGAGGCCATTATGGAGGACTTTCATTATCCCCAAACTTTTCTTAGAACCAAAAATAGAAGACCACGGCTCCAAAAGAAAACCAACTGAAAGGATGCCTATTTCAATTGATATCTTGTGGCTTCCAAGAATATTGAGGACTCTAAAAGTGCCTCTTTACAAAATACTGAGGCATACAAACAATTGGAAGAAGACGAAAACACTTCTGATGTCTCTTTCTCCCCTTCCTCATTCTCTCACTGAACATCCCTTTTTCTTTGAACCTCTCCCCAGTCTCCCCTCCTCTGAACCCATTAGAACCTGCCCCTTTAAAATCAGACCCTCTGAGGATCCTGATGCCTAGCCCCTAATTTCCTATGTGTCCTGGACTAAGGCTGAACTACAAGCCATAGTCAAGGATTTTCCAAGAGTTACTGAAGATGCTCATAAATTTTCCAAGGAATTTAATATAGTCATCCAGACTTAGCAGTTTTTTCACATGAATACCAGCTAGTTCACATGCTTATTGGAAAAGGCCAGGACCATCACTGGATGAAACTGAACTAATTAAGATGATCTTGAAAAATCTCTAGAACTGTAAATGGGAGACCAATTCTCTGCCTTGTTATGTGATCGGACTTAGCCATCACTAAACTACTTCACCTGGAAATCTTAGGACTTTCCTAAACCTATTGGTTGGAATGAGATTCAGGTTTGCATTCCAAAATCCAGTGAACCTATGCACAACCATTACAGTAGACTCCAAATAGTTTTTAAGTAAAATTCTGGCCTTCCTATCCATGTTGAGTCCACTTGGGTAGCATTCAACACTGTTCATTAATGGGCAAAACCAGGTTCTTTCCCTTCTAGTAAAATGGACCAGGATGGAATGAGAAACCATGTCTACTCCAGGTTTAGTTAATTTAGCAAATCAGCTCACCTACACCCTAGAGGATTTGAATCAAAGGAAGATCACGAAAATCCTTAATTTTCAACTCCAATAAATGGAGGCCACTAAAAAAACCCAAACCCCTCCTGGTCTCTGTCATGATTGCCAAAAGCCAGGACATTGGAATAAAGCAGGTGTGGATGATATAAAGTTACCTGGAGGCTCTGTTTTATTACAACAGTAGATGACTTGCTTCTCTGCTCCCCTTCTCAGGCCTCTTCACAGGAAGACAGCATCCACACATTAAAACTTTTAGCCTTAAATGACATATTCTCCAAGGGAAAATTGAAGTTTGCTCAAACTCAGGTTTCATATTTGGGGCACCTGATCTCAGAAAAATGACTACATTTATATCCACATAACCGTCCTGACATTCTGAACTGTCCTAAACCCAAAACTAAGTGTCAATTATGAGGTTTTCTGCAGCTAGCTGGCTACTGCTGAAACTGTATTCCAAACCTCTATATGATTTACTAAAAACAACAAACCTGACCCTATTATTTGGGAAAATCAGGATGAATTAGCCTGTAAAGCCCTAAAGGAAAGCTTGATATATCCCTCATCCTTGGACATCCCAATTATCAACATCCCTTTTTTTCTTTTTGTATTTGGAAAGGAAGGGAGTGCCCTTGGGGTAGTCACCCAAAAACATGGGGGCCACCATAGATGCATAGAGGATTATAGCCAAAGCTAGACCCTGTGCCACAAGGATATTCCTCTTGCCTCAGAGCCATTCTTGTCACAGCCCTTTTAGTAAATCCCACCAAGAAGATAGTCACGCAATCACCTCTAACCATCTTTGTACTTCGTGCAAAAGAAGTCCTCTTGAATTCTCATCATACTTGACACTTCTTGGTCAGCCATCTCACCTCCTGTGAAATCCTCTTGCTAACTTCTCCTCATATAACTCTTTCTCACTATAATAACCTTAGATTTCCACCCTTCTTCCACACTCTATGGATGATACCTCTCATTACTGATTGACTTTCATAGAGTACCTCCTGACCCCTCATGATATTCTACAGGAAACTCCTTTGGATAACCCTGGCTTTTCATGGTTTACTGATGGGTCTGATGATGTCAGCATCATGATGGTATGAGAGGCTGCCTTTGTCTCTTCTTTCCCTTTCAAGCTACACCTAGTAAAACAACCATAACTCAAAGGTACCTCTGCCCAACACACCAGAATGCTGGAGAGATCCACACACCTAATACATCTGATGGTGGATGGGAACACATAGAGGAGGTGAAACCAGAGAAGCAGCAGAAGTGGTGTCTGCATTCCCAGCCTCCCAGCCACAGTAGCAAAAGCTGTAGTCACAAAGAAACTAGGAGCAGCAGGGGGACTGATGCACATGATTCCAGCCTCTTGGTTACAGTGGCACCCGTAGCCACAGGGAATTAGGTAGCAGTGTGGTGTGACCCATGACCCTGGTCCCTCCAGCTGCACTGGTGTCCAGGACTCCAGCCTGCATACCTGTGACCCTGGTTCTTCCCCATCTTCCCTCTCCCCCTGCAACAGCAGTAGTACGTGCTAAACAGGCAACCCTGAATGTGGCAGAGGTGCCTGCCATCCTGATGCCCCCAGAAGTGACACCAGTGACTAAGGCACCAAAGACCCTGGAGACACAAGGAGTAACAATGAGGACACCTGTGACACCTCGGGCAGAGGCAGTGGAGGGTGAAAGCATGAATTCTCTAATACAACCAGAGGCAGCTCAGGTAAGGGAAACCAAAAACGTGTACCATAGCGCCACCTACTGAAAAAAGAAAGGTCTCTAATTCCCAACCTGTTGAATTGTTAGAATCAAAGTAAACACAGCTTTACCTAAATAAGAAAGGTGTTTGCTGCTTTAAAAGTGCCGACAAAGGAACAAGTTATAAAGTGCCATGAAAAACCACGGTAACACAATATGACAAAAAGAAAATGACAATGCTCGAGAAACCAAAAAAGTCATGGAAGACTGTGATCTAACTGAGAGAATTAAAATAGCTCTCACGAAGAAACTAATGAACTTCTGAAACCTGAAAGGCAGTTCAATAAGCTCAGGAATACAATTAATGGATAGATGGAATATTTTAACAAACAGAAATTCTGGAGTTGGAGAACTGAATGAGATGAAGAATGCATTAAAAACTACCATACAGTCCGGCAATTTTACTCCTGAGTATTTAACTGAAGAACACAAAAACACTAATTTGAAAATGTATATGCAACACTATGTTCATCACAGCATTATTTATAATAGCCAAGATATAAAAACAGAGGGAGGACCTTCAAGATGGCGGAGGAGTAAGACATGGAGATCACCTTTCTCGCCACAAATACATCAGAAATACATCTACCTGTGGAACAACTCCTACAGAGCACCTACTGAACGCTGGCAGAAGACCTCAGATCTCCCAAAAGGCAAGAAACTCCCCACATACCTGGGTAGGGCAAAAGAAAAAAGAAAAAAACAGAGACAAGAATACGGACGGGACCTGCACCTCAGGGAGGGAGCTGTGAAGGCGGAAAAGTTTTCACACACTAGGAAGTCCCTTCACTGGCGGAGACGGGGATTGGTGTGGGGGAAGCTTTGGAGCCGTGGAGGAAAACGCAGCAATAGAGGTACAGATGGCAAAGCGAAGAGATTCCTGCACAGAGCATCGGTGCCGACCAGCACTCACCAGCCCGAGAGGCTTGTCTGCTCACCCGCTGGGGCGGGCGGGGCTGGGAGCTGAGGCTCAGGCTTTGGAGGTCAGATCCCAGGGAGAGGACTGGGGTTGGCGGCGTGAACACAGCCTGAAGGGGGCTAGTGCACCACAGCTAGCCAGCAGGGAGTCCGGGAAAAAGTCTGAAACTGCTTAAGAGGAAAGAGACCATTGTTTCCTGGTGCGCAAGGGGAGGGGATTAAGAGCGCTGCTTAAAGGAGCTCCAGAGACAGGCGGGAGCCGAGGCTATCAGCGCGGACCCCAGAGATGGGCATGAGATGCTAAGGCTGCTGCTGCCGCCACCAAGAAGCCTGTGTGCGAGCACAGGTCACTATCCACACCTCCCCCCCCCCCCCCCCCCCCCGCCCCGGGAGACTGCAGCCCACCACTGCCAGGGTCCCAGGATCCAGGGACAACTTCCCCGGGAGAACGCACGGCGCGACTCAGGCTGGTGCAACGTCACGCCGGCCTCTTCTGCCAAAGGCTCGCCCCACATTCCATACCCCTCCCTACCCCCCGGCCTGAGGGAGCCAGAGCCCTCTAGTCAGCTGCTCCTTTAACACTGTCCTGCCTGTGCGAAGAACAGATGCCCTCAGGAGACCTACATGCAAAGGCAGGGCCAAATCCAAGCTGAACCTCAGGAGCTGTGCTAACAAGAGAAAGGGAAATCTCTCTCAGCAGCCTCAGGAGCAGCGGATTAAATCCCCACAGTCAACTTGATGTACCCTGCATCTGTGGAATACCTGAATAGACAAAAAACTGAGGTGGTGGACTTTGGGAGCAACTGTAGACTTGGGGTTTCCTTTATGTGCCTTATTTGTTTCTAGTTTTATGTTTATCTTAGTTTACTATTTAGAGCTTATTATCATTGGTAGATTTGTTTATTGTTTGGTTGCTCTTTTCCTTTTATTGATATATATATCTTTTTCCTTTTTCTCTTTTTGTGAGTGTGTATGTGTATGCTTCTTTTTGTGATTTTGTCTGTGTAGGTTTGCTTTTACCATTTGTCCTAGGGTTTTCTGTCCGTTTTTTTTAGTGTAGTTTTTAGCACATTGTTATCATTGGTGGATTTGTTTATTGGTTTGGTTGCTCTCTTTTTTTAAAATTACTTTCTTTTTGTTATTTTAATTATATATATATTTTATTTCAATAACTTTTTAATTTAATTTAATTATATATTGTTTTCTTTCTTTCTTTTATTTTCGTTTCTCCCTCTTCTTCTAAGCCATGTAGCTGACAGGGTCTTGGCGCTCCAGTTGGGTGTCAGTCCTGACTTCTGAGGTGGGAGAGCCAAGTTCAGTACATTGGTCCACCAGAGATCTTCTGGCCCCTCATAATATCCAATCGGTGAGAGCTCTCCCAGACATCTCTGTCTCAACACTAAGACCCAGCTCCTCTCAATGACCAGCAAGCTCCAGTTCTGGACATGCCATGCCAAACAACTAGCATGACAGGAAAACAACCCTACCCATTAGCAGAGAGGCTGCCTAAAATCATACCAAGTTCACTGACACCTCAAAACACAACACTGGACAGAGTCCTGACCACCAGAAAGACAAGATCCAGGCTCATCCACCAAAACAGAGGCACCAGTCCCCTCAACCAGGAAGCCTACACAACCAACTGAACCAACCTTACCCACTGGAGGCAGACACCAAAAACAACAGGAACTATGAACCTGCAGCCTGAGAAAAGGAGACCTCAAACACAGTAAGTTAAGCAAAATGCAAAGACAGAGAAATATACAGCAGATGAACGAGCAAGGTAAAAACGCACCAGACCAAACAAATGAAGAGGAAATAGGCAGTCTACCTGAAAAAGAATTCAGAGTAATGATAGTAAAGAAAATCCAAAATCTCAGAAATAGCATGGAGAAAATACAAGAAATGTTTAACAAGCACCTAGAAGAACTAAAGAGCAAACAATGATGAACAACACAATAAATGAAATTAAAAATTCTCTAGAAGGAATCAATAGCTGAGTAACTGAGGCAGAAGAATGGGTAAGTGACCTGGAAGATAAAGCAGTGGAAATAACTACCACAGAGCAGAAGAAAGAAAAAATAATGAAAAGAATTGAGGACAGTCTCAGAGACCTCTGGGACACATTAAACACACCAACATTCGAATAATAGGGGTCCCAGAAGAAGAAGAGAAAAAGAAAGGGACTGAGAAAATACTTGAAGAGATTATAGTTGAAAACTTCCCTAATATGGGAAAGGAAATAGTCAATCAAGTCCAGGAAGCACAGAGTCCCATACAGGATAAATCCAAGGAGAAACACACCAAGACATATATTAATCACACTATCAAAAATTAAATACAAAGAAAAAATGTTAAAAGCAGCAAGAGAAAAACAACTAATAACACAAGGGAATCCCCATAAGGTTAACAGCCAATATTTCAGCAGAAACTCTGCAAGTCAGAAAGGAGTGGCAAGGTATATTTAAAGTGATGAATGGCAAAAAACCTACAACCAAGACTACTCTACCCAGCAAGGATCTCATTCAGATTTGACAATGAAATTAAAATCATTGAATTCATTCATTGAAATCAATGAAATTTTGTTGTCAAATTAAAATCTTTACAGACAAGCAAAAGCTAAGAGAATTCAGCACCACAAAACCAGCTTCACAGTAAATGCTAAAGGAACTTCTCTAGGCAGGAAACAAAGGAGAAGGAAAAGACCTGCAATAACAAACCCAAAAGAATTAAGAAAATGGTAATAGGAACACACATATTGATAACTATGTTAAATGTAAATGGATTAAATGCTCCAACCAAAAGACATAGACTGGCTGAATGGATACAAAAACAAGACCTGTATATATGCCATTTACAAGAGACCCACTTCAGACCTAGGGATACATACAGACTGAAAGTAAGGGGATGGAAAAAGATATTCCATGCAAATGGAAATCAAAAGAAAGCTGGAGTAGCAATTCTCATATCAGACAAAATAGACTTTAAAATAAACACTATTATAAGACACAAAGAAGGACACTACATAATAATCAACGGATCTATCCAAGAAGAAGATATCACAACTGTAAATATTTATGCACCCAACATAGGAGCACCTCAATACATAGGTGCTAACAGCCATAAAAGGGGAAATTGACAGTAGCACAATCATATTAGGGGACTTTAACACCCCACTTTCACCAACGGGCAGATCTTCCAAAATGAAAATAAATAAGGAAACACAAGCTTTAAATGACACATTAAACAAGATGGACTTAATTGATATTTATAAGACATTCCACCCCAAAACAACAGAATACACTTTCTTCTCAAGTGCTCATGGAACATTCTCCAGGATAGATCATATCTTGGGTCACAAATCAAGCCTCGGTAAATTTAAGAAAATTGAAATCGTATCAAGCATCTTTTCCGACCACAACAGCATGAAACTAGATATGAATTACAGGAAAAAGATCTGTAAAAAATACAAACACATGCAGGCTAAACAATACACTACTTAATAACCAAGAGATCAGTGAATAAATCAACGAGGAAATCAAAAAATACCTAGCAACAAATGACGATGAAAACACGACAACCCAAAACATATGGGATGCAGCAAAAACAGTTCTAAGACGGAAGTTTATAGCAATACAATCCTACCTCAAGAAACAAGAAACATCTCAAATAAACAACCTAACCTTACACGTAAAGCAGTTAGAGAAAGAAGAACAAAAAACCCCTAAAGTTAGCAGAAGGAAAGAAATCATAAAAATCAGATCAGAAATAAATGAAAAAGAAATGAAGGAAATGATAGCAAAGATCAATAAAACTAAAAGCTGGTTCTTTGAGAAGATAAACAAAATTGATAAACCATTAGCCAGACTCATCAAGAAAAAAAGGGAGAAGACTCAACTCAATAGAATTAGAAATGAAAAAGGAGAAGAAACAACTGATGCTGCAGAAATACAAAGGACTGTGAGAGATTACTACAAGCAACTATATGCCAATAAATTGGACAACCTGGAAGAACTGATTCTTAGAAAAGCACCACCTTCCGAGACTGAACCAGGAAGAAATAGAAAATATAAACAGACCAATCACAAGCACTGAAATCGAAACTGTGATTAAAAAATCTTCCAACAAACAAAGCCCAGGACCAGATGGCTTCACAGGCGTATTCTATCAAACGTCTAGAGAAGAGCTTCTCAAACTCTTCCAAAATATAGTAAAGGGAAGAACACTCCCAAACTCATCCTATGAGGCCACCATCACCCTGATACCAAAGCCAGAACAAGGGGGCACAAAAAAAGAAAACTAGAGGACAATATCACTGATGAACATAGATGCAAAAATCCTCAACAAAATACTAGCAAACAGAATCCAACAGCACATTAAAAGGATCATACACCATGATCAAGTGGGGTTTATTCCAGGAATGCAAGGATTCTTCAATATACACAAATCAATCAATGTGATACACCATATTAACAAACTGAGGGTAAAAAACAACATGATAATCTCAATAGATACAGAAGAAGCTTTCGACACAATTCAACACCTATTTATGATAAAAACTCTCCAGAAAGTAGGCATAGAGGGAAATTACCTCAACATAATAAAGGCCATATATGACAAACCCACAGCAAACCTTGGTCTCAATGGTGAAAAACTGAAAACATTTCCACTAAGATCAGGAGCAAGACAAGGTTGCCCACTCTCACCACTATTTTTCAACAGAGTTTGGGAAGTTTTAACCACAGCAATTAGGGAAGAAAAAGAAATAAAAGGAATCCAAACTGGAAAAGAAGAAGTAAAACTCACTGTTTGCAGATGATATTATAGTATACCTACAGAATCCTCATGAGGCTACCAGAAAACTACTAGAGCTAATCAATGAATGTGGTAAAGTAACAGGATACAAGATTAATGCACAGAAATCTCTTGCATTCCTAGACACAAATGATGAAAAATCTGAAAGAGAAATTAAGGAAACACTCCCATTTACCACTGCAACAAAAAGAATCAAATACCCTAGGAATAAAACTACCTAAGGAGACAAAAGACCTGTATGTAGAAAACTATAAGACACTGATGAAAGAAATTAAAGATGATACAAACAGATGGAGAGATATACCATGTTCTTGGATTGGGAGAATCAACACTGTGAAAATGACTATACTACCCAAAGCAATCTACTGATTCAATGCAACCCCTATCAAACTACCAATGGAATTTTTCACAGAACTAGAACAAAAAATTTCACAATTTGTATGGAAACACAAAAGACACTGAATCACCAAAGTAATCTTGAGAAAGAAAAATGGAGCTGGAGGAATTAGGCTCCCTGACTTCAGACTATACTACAAAGCTACAGTCATCAAGACAGTACGGTACTGGCACAAAAATAGAAATATAGATCAATGGAACAGGATAGAAACCCCAGAGATAAACCCACACACACCTTATCTTTGATAAAGGAGGCAAGAATATACAACGGAGAAAAGACAGCCACTTCAATAAGTGATGTTGGGAAAACTGGACAGCCACATGAAAAAGAACGAAATTAGAACACTCCCTCACATCATACACAAAAATAAATTCAAAATTGATTAAATATCTAAATATAAGGCCAGACACTATAAAATTCTTAGAGAAAAAACATAGGCAGAATACTCTATGACATAAATCACAGCAAGATCCTTTATGACCCACCTCCTAGAGAAATGGAAATAAAAACAAAAATAAACAAATGAGACCTAATGAAACTTAAAAGCTTATGCACAGCAAAGGAAGCCATAAACAAGATAGAAAGACAACCCTCAGAATGGGAGAAAATATTTGCAGATGAAGCAACTGACAAAGGATTAATCTCCAAAATATACAAGCAGCTCATGCAGCTCAATATCAAAAACGAAACAACCCAATCCAAAAATAGGCAGAAGACCTAAATAGACATTTCTCCAAAGAAGATACACAGATTGCCAACCAACACGTGACAGGATGCTGAACATCACTAATCATTAGAGAAATGCAAATCAAAACTACAATTCGGTATCACCTCACAACCAGTCAGAATGGCCATCATCAAAAAATCTACAGACAATAAATGCTGGAGAGCATGTGGAGGAAAGGGAACCCTCTTGCACTGTTGGTGGGAATGTAAATTGACACAGCCACTATGGAGAACAGTATGGACATTCCTTAAAAAAGTAAAAATAGAACTACCATACGACCCAGCAATCCCACTACTGGGCATATACCCTGAGAAAACGGTAATTCAAAAAGAGTCATATACCACAATATTCATTGCAGCTCTATTTACAATAGCCAGGACTTGGAAGCAACCTAAGTGTCCATCCAGAGATAAATGGATAAAGAAGATGTGGCACATATACACAATGGAATATTACTCAGCCATAAAAAGAAACGAAACTGAGTTATTTGTAGTGAGGTGGATGGACCTAGAGACTGTCATACAGAATGAAGTAAGTCAGAAAGAGAAAAACAAACTCTGTATGCTAACACATATATATGGAATCTAAAAAAAAAAAAAAAGGTTCTTAAGAACCTAGGGGCAGGACAGGAATAAAGACGTTGATGTAGAGAATGGACTTGAGGACATGGGGAGGGGGAAGGGTAAGCTGGGGCGAAGTGAGAGAGTGGCGTGGATATACATACACTACCAAACGTAAAACAGCTACTTAGTGGGAAGCAGCCACATAGCACAGGGAGATCAGCTCGGTGCTTTGTGACCACCTAGAGCGGTGGGAGAGGGAGGGTGGGAGGGATATGCAAGAGGGAGGGGATATGGGGATATACGTATCTATATAGCTGATTCACTTTGTTATACAGCAGCAACTAACACAATATTGTAAAGCAATTATACTCCAATAAAGATGTTAAAAAAGAAAATTCCTGCTAGGGAAGATTCAACTTAACACTCTTCCTCACACACAGTGTTTACAACCTCATGATCCTGTAAACATTACATACAGCAGAACTATGAAGTGTACTATAGTTTCATTTTCTTTCTTTTGCATTGTTTTCTTAGAGTGAATAAAGCCCTCTTTTTTTTAATTTGAAAAATAATAAAAAAAAGATAATAAAAGAATCCATGTACCCATCCACAGATGAATGGATAAAGATGTGGTATATATATACAATGGAATTCTACTTAGCCATAAAACAAAAGATGGAATCTTACCATTTTTTGACAATATGCATGGATCTTGAGGGTATTATGCTAAGTGTAATAACTCTGATGCAGAAAGACAAAAACTGTGTGATTTCACTCTTATGTGGGATATAAAAAAACAAAGTAAACAACCAAAACAAAATAAAAAACACAGATACAAAGAATGGATTGGTGGTTACCAGAGAGAAAGTGGGGGCTTTGGCAGGAAGGCAAAATGGGTAAAGGAAGTCAACTGTGTGGTGATGAATGGAAACTAGAATTCTGACGGTAGGAAAGCTGTAGTGTATGCAGGAGTCAGGTTATAATGTTGTACACATGAAAATTGTATAATGATACAAAATAATATTACCTCAATTTTAAAGGTGAAAATGGTAAATATTATGCTTGGTATGCTATTGTAACTCCTTTGAAAGGCACTGAGGCAGCACCTTTGCCCTCAGCCTCATGGGTCCAAAAGGCTGAATTGTAGGCTCTTACTTGAGCCTGCATTTTAGCCAATGGCAAAACTGCAAATATCTATACTGACAGTGGGTGCACCTTTGGAGTAGTTCATGACTTTGGAATGCTATGGAAACAGGGAGACTTCCTCACTTCCTGCAGAAACCAAATTTAAAATGGTCCTTGTGTCCAGTAATTATTCAATACCATACTCTTGCCAGCTGCTCTGGCTATAATCAAGGGCCCTGTGCATTCAAACTTGACGCCAAGGAGGCTAAAGAAAACCAAGTCACTGATATTTCCACAAAAAAACACTGCTCTCAAAGAACCTTTGTCATGTGCCAAAGGGGTATTAAATCTAATAACTGTTAGTTCAGTTATTAAAGAATAAATATAAATGTGTACTATTTATTCTATTCTATTACTTGGCCCAAGCCAGAAAAAGAATTCTGGCTTGGGCCAAGTAAGAATCCAGTCTTGCCGGAGAGTCTAAAACTCCCATTAATGGTCTGTATGTTTTCTCACCAGACGGAAGCCTTCCCTTGCAGACTGGCTACTGTTACTTCTGTGACTAAAATTCTACTAGAAAAATCATCCCTCTGGAGATGGCCTCGGGATTCATATTCACTGGGGAACTCACTTCCCCGGACAAGTGCTTTGACAAGTCTGTCCTGTATGGTCAGTTTTACAACACTTTCACTGTGCTGAACACCCTCAATCATCAGGGCTATTCAAATGTACCACAGCATCATTAAGCCTCAACTCGCAATTTGTAGAGATCCTTCAAATACTCTGGCCCAAAGCATTAGTCCTTCTAAATCTTAGGTCTACCCCTTTTGGAACCCATTAACTCTCACTCTTTGAGATAATCACAGGATTCAAAATGCACTTGGCCCCTGCTGCTTTCAATCCACAGCTGGCAAAGGGGATATTCTTCAATATTTCAAAAACCTTAATGCTTCTGTTGAGAATGACCATACTTTATAGAACATTCTTTCTGCAGTGCATTCCGGGGAGATGAAGACCTTAAGCATCACACCTTGCAGTGCAGAGATTTTATCTATTGGAAAAGACATCCGCAGAAAAGCTCTCTTCAACCCCACTGGAAAGGCCCTATCAGATACTGTTAATCACTCCTTGTGCTGCCAAACTCCAAGGCAGAGACTTTTGGATCCATGTGCCACATTTTTTTTTTTTTTTTTTTTTTGCGGTACGCGAACCTCTCACTGTTGTGGCCTCTCCCGTTGCGGAGCACAGGCTCCGGACGCGCAGGCTCAGCGGCCATGGCTCACGGGCCCAGCCGCTCCACGGCATGTGGGATCTTCCCGGACAGGGACACGAACCCGTGTCCCCTGCGTCGACAGGCGGACTCTCAACCACTGCGCCACCAGGGAAGTCCCATGTGCCGCATTTAAAGTAAGCACCAAACCCTGACTGGAGCTGCACACAAACTGATTACCTGAAAATAAGGATTTCCAGGAATCGAAGCAGACAACAGTTGAAGGAGACAGCTTTCCCAGGCTTGTATACTTGTATACCTTTTCTCGCCCTTATTTCCTCCCTCTCTTTCTTGGCCGAGTCTATTGCAAAAAGGGAAAACCTTTCTGACTGTTGGATCTGTCACCAGAAACTCCAATCTGTTCATGATGTTGGAGACCCCTTGATCTTATCCACCTCTTTGATCTCAAGTTCCATTGTTGATTATACCCACGAGCCTATGGGTGTTACCAATTTGTTTAGGCTGTTATGGCCAGGTGCTCCCATAACTTATTTCAACCTTTCTCTGACCATGACCACATGAGTTCCCATCTTATGACATTTGTTCCTCTCCCTATTTAAATAGGTTCTGTTCCCTTGAACCCAAGGGAAATATTATACAAACGGGCTGACTCCTCTCTGCCAGGCTTTTAGAAAAGACCCTTTTAGGCTGGGATGCTTGCTTGCAGAATGTCTGCTCTGCATCTAATTCTTATATAATCATTTTAAGCTTTATACCTGTTGCCTATCAAATTTTGTAGAAACAAAATGCCCAATAGGGTGACGCTAGCTCAGTGCTTTGAGATAATCTCCAAGGCTTATGACCATGATAAGATATAGACCTCAGATGGGAAATGCCTGAGAGTTCTTCCTCCTACCTTTTCTAGTTCCTCAATGGTTTCCAATCTGTGTACTTCCCCTCCAAGGTGGGACATGACATGAAGGAAAGGTCCTTCCTGGCATCAAGGGACAAAATATAATTCCACTAAAATTGATAAACTGATTCTTGGTCAAAGATG
Source organism: Stenella coeruleoalba (assembly GCF_951394435.1). Lineage (NCBI taxonomy): Eukaryota > Metazoa > Chordata > Mammalia > Artiodactyla > Delphinidae > Stenella > Stenella coeruleoalba. The sequence continues at coordinate 112,128,197 of NC_137150.1, read as the reverse complement.
CTTTGAAGGGAAGATCTTGATCAAAACAGGGAAAAGTGAAAATAAAAGAAGCCTCATTTAAAATGGAGTCAGGAAGCCCAAAGGGAGGGCTCTCAGGCACATATCATTCACCAAAGCTTACAAACCTCATTAGGAAGAGAGTTCCTTCTGATGCATCTATAGCAAGCTGCTCCCCACCTGCAGCCATGGAAGAACCACCACAGCACTCTTCAATTTCCTCCTAAAATCTAAGAAAAACTGGCCTTCCCGTTGTTTCCTTGGACTTGCCTATGGTTTGCCAGTTTGCATGTCCTAAATTCCAATTCCTTTACTATTCCCAAATAAGTTCATTTTGCTGATAAAATAAATGGCTCTTTTGTTTTCTAAAGTCAATGCAACCCCCCCTGCTTATTATTTTGAATATAATTTTCAATTTGATCTAATTTTGATTGTTTCCTATTTGGTACAATATAAGCACAACTAAAATTAGTGAAACAGAAATCTGATGAGTATCAGTCAGTCATTTAGGGATTTAAGTATATCATAAGAGTCTTTCATTATGGTTGGGGAAATCATATTTCAGGTTAAATTAGGAGAATGATGTATTTCTAATCATTCAGTATGCATGAAGTGAAAAGAAACAGAAACATTCATTGTCAAGTTCACTTGCAAAAGATTGTGTGCAAAGAACAATAATCACAGGTACACTATGACAAGGCTCCTTTCTAGTGGTTTTGAGTTCTGGAAGAAATATCATCCTTCACTTAACTGGAAATAAGCTGTAAAACAAATCTTATTATGTCATCATTCTTTTGATACTTCAGGATTCATATGCACCAAAAATCCAGATTTAAACAAAACAAAACCCTACTACAACACCAAACTTTTATTCTACAAGATCAAAGTTGCATTGAAAATGATATTTAAAGGTCCCCAAACTTTTAAATCTCAAAACGAAATCATTTAAAAATATCTGGGAAAGTTCTCCACCTGTCTGTGCCACTTGATGAGAATATTAACAATATGGTTTAGTCACACCCACCTAGTTGTTAGTTCGGACTTATGTAGTTTCACTTCTCCTTTTACACACCATCTTGGTTTCAATTTTACCTTTTGGTATCAAGCTCATGCTTGACCCCAAATCGAGGCATTTACTTGGACTGATACGGTGCAGGATTAAGTTGGTTTGCATTGGCCACTTGATTTCACCTCCTTTAGATAAACACATAGCCTAACTATTCCCCCAGACCCTTGGTCCCTAACCTTGTATCACTCTGCTTGGCTGACACACCTGCATCAGTCTTATCCCAACCACCACTGCTGGGGGAAATCAATTGATTAGCAAGGGTTCTGAGTACTAGACAAACCAATACTATTCTGATTCCAAAATACCCAAATTAACTATGTTTGCTCACACAAATGTCTGCTATGTTATCTTTTGGACATTTTAAGTATTTTGAATATTTCGTAATAAAAAATGTGGTACAATATTAACTCATCTTTATAGATATGAACTGCAATGTCCTTTCTAGTCCTTTTTCTGGAACACTGACCTCCTTCAAGAGAGTTGCATTTATTCAATAATACCCTAAACGGCTAGTGGGAATGAATTTTTCTTCCAACTAGAGAAGGCAGATGTGTGTAAATAGAGCCTGACATCTGCAATTAACCTCTATATATGTGTATGTGACATATTTAAAATTTCTAGGCTTCATATTTATTCAAAGGGGAATATGATATTAAAATATGAAGGAAAATAAGAAATGACACTAGATTATATTTTTTTTCTAGAGAACAAGATCAGTGTCACATTCATCTTAGTATTTCAAGTGTGTAGCATAGGGCCTGTCTCAGAATAAGCCTACTATCTTAATGCATAAATGAATGAGACTTAGTTTACTTATACCATATCACTGATTGCCACCTGCCTTTGTGTAATATGGTCACACAAAAGAATTAGTGTAGGTTTGTACTGTTTGGAGACAAAGGGAAGGAATATGTGTAGTGCGAGCAAACCAGTTTAGTTAGAATGATTTCACCTATGAGGATTAATGTCAATTGTATAATGGCTTTGAGAATACCGGTTCCTCATATGTTTATTAGAGTCCATTCTTTGCACCTCTTCAGTTTATTAAAGGTGAGCTTCAACATTTTGCTGAAAATTAAAAGTGTGTCTGTGAAATCTCAAAGGAACACATGGGAGTTAAAAATGTAATTAGCACTGTTTTTTAACAAAATTTGAGATTGTCCGTTCCTGAGATACTGTGGAATATGAGCTGCAGATGTGTTTACTCTGGCAAAAGACTCAAGATCAAAACAACTCCCATAAACAGAGAGCGAAAAAGCCATTTCCACCCTAAAGCCCTAGGTTGCATTCTCATGTTACTTTTAGAATGACGATTTCAGTGCACTTTTGCAGTGTTTACAGAATTGTTTTAAGTGATACAGATAAAAATGTATCCAAACCTTTTCCTAAAAGAGTAGTTATCTGAAAATCTTTTGCAGTAAAGATAGCCTATGAGGAAACAAATTCATCAGTACAAAGAGTGTCTGATGCTGCGAGGATAACATCCCCACAGTGTCGCTTCTATTTTGCCGCCCGAAAAGCGACAAACTGACGTTTTAGGGGGAATCTAGATAGGCTAAAAGTACAATGTGTTTATAGACAAACACACCTGCACATATGTACACACAATTTCATGGAATTTAAAAGTTATGGAAGGTTTTTCCCTTTTGTTTTAGTTTAGAAGAGGATCTTAGCATATTAAATTGTGGCATAATCATATAGTTTTAATACCACTAACGATGAGATCTTCAAAAGGTATGACGGGGAAAGAATACATTTGGCAACATTTATGACTTTACTATTAAAGTGTCAGAATTTCTAAATGAATAAATAAGTAAGTAAGTAAAGGAGATAAGTTAGGCTGGTGGCCCAGTAAGAACTAAGCAAGCCTTAAAGTGGTATCCACTACTGAAAGGCAGATGGGCAGTTTTTCAACTCAGCTTCACCCGAATTGTTGCCATACAGGAAGGAAGGCCAGAGCTCTTGGATCTTTCCTTATTGCAAGAGAATCCAGAAATCAGAATTTTAGCTTGATATCTTCTAATGGTTAAATCCCTGCCTTGTTTTCCCTGTTCATAAATGGTTCAGGCAAAAAACAAAACAAAACAAAACAAAAAACAGAACAAAAAAACACATCTGCCAGCCATATTAAGCTACAGGGATGCCAATTTATGATCTCTGTTGTAGGCCAGTCAATTTGATCCATTTGCAATATAGTGTACTTGGATGTCTGTATATAAATCTCCCTGGGTCACAATGCAGCAAGAGGATGCTTTCTGGCTGGACAAGTAGTTAAAGGATGCTTTCTGAACTCTAATATAATATAATCATATTTATCTTATATAAGCATCTATTTTTAACACAAAAGAAATAGTAATATTTCATAGCAAATAGCTTCCATCATTCACTCAAAGTATTTACACTACTATTGTAATATGACTTTTATATTAATATTTAAATGGCTATGGAAATAATGGAGTTTTAGATCAAGAAGAAATAATATTACCATGGCATAGCCAATTAACTGACCGATTTTATTATTTAGCAGAAGGTAGAAAAGTAAGCTGTAAACATATGTGTTTTCAAAACAAATTACTCAGCTGTTGTATCTCATGCATTTTTTAACTCCTCTCCGAAGAAAACTGAACATGTATGAACAAACCATTACCAGAATTTACTATTAGGAAGCAAATATATATGACCAAATCTGTCAAGGTTACTTCAGGTCTCCCCAGTGTCTTTTTTTTTATCATAAGCACTGGTCCTCCTTCAAATAATTCAGCACTGAGAATAGCCTCTTTTTCTTGTTGCTAACACTGCAGCTGACTCATACAGAATGGAGCAAATAAGCTGATCCAACTAGTGGTTGAAGCTCTTTGCCATAATAACGTGGCTTAAATAAATTTTTCAAATAGAAAATGTTGGGACATTCAAAAGAGAACGGCTGGTGGCAACTACTACTTCTTTTTTTAACTACTATTTCTTAAAGGTGTATCGCTCAATTTCCCTCTGCCTACAATGGCTTCCCCCTCTTTCCTGCCAGGCAAGCTCCTATCAATCCTTCAGTTACTGATTGCCTCCCATGCAAAGCCTTTCTTAACTCCCACAGAGAACTAGTACCTTCCTCCTCAGTAGGCTACAATGCTATGTATGTTTGTATGTATGTATGTATACATATATGTATGCAAGTATCTTTCATTATTCTCCCATTAGTTTCACTGGGGCCTGGATATGTTTAAATATTATACAATTCCCAGCATTTATAACATCTGGCACATTGGAGTTACTGAATTAGTCATTGTTAAATGAATGACTGATTAAATAAATAACAACTACAACTTAAGCCCTTAATTATCAAATTTTTTTAAATTAATCATTTATTTTCCAATGTATTTTGACATGTGGATTCTGGAATAAATTATCAAGTAAAAATGATGATATGGAAATCTACCTAAGTGTGTGTAGCTGTATAACCCTATAACTGCAGTCAAGATGTTAAGGAATATAAAAGCAAATATAAGACTATATTTTTTAAAGGGTAAGTATCTTAACATTCAAAAAATATTTACTGAGCACCTCTATTATGCCATGCACTTTACTGTGTACTGAGGAAAAGAAGAAAAAAGTATGAACTCATTAATAAAGGAAGACTTCTAATTAAAAAGAGTAAAGACAGAACCCTTGGGATATGTAAAATCTTTGCATCCAATAGTTACTAGCTAATGAGAAAGACATGGAGAGTTGGGAATGTAATTCTGCATGTTACTTAGAGGTTATGCAGAATCTACATCCACATGTTCAAATCTAACATACTTAAGGTAGCACACACACAGGTAGGTAGATAAGCCCTCACGATCTACTTTCAACACTGCCAGAACACATCTGAGAGAAAGCAGATGAAATACAGCTAACTACAGCTGTTTGGTGAAGGGATCCTGGTTTAAACTAGGATTATTGTGGAAGTGGAGAGAGTTAAGATTTCCTTATACCTTAATATTATATTCACTATCTTTTAATTTTAAGTTGACTTTTGAATTGCTATCTCAGACAATATCCCAATTAGTAAAAATGATAACACAAACAATAGATTTTTATCACCAAATCTCTAACATAGGGGTTCTTTTCTAAAATAGATGTTAAGGCAATAGATGGATACTGAGTTTCTGAGTTTAAAAGCTTAAATTGGTGGATACGTTGTTTTGGAGTAGAAAAGATTTGATTAAAGTAAAATATAAGACATCTGTTTTGGGGCTAATATGAAAGTTATAAGAAATTCATTAAAAGCAATATATGCATTTGAAAATCAAAATGTATCTCTTTATTTTGTTGACATATTTATCTCAACTTCACATATTATATATCAGATGATGGAATAATATTTTATCTGTTCAAAATTAAAATAAATTTTAAAATGTAGTAAATGCGGTGACTGTGAAAAATAATTAAATATTAAAGGGACATTCTGCTCTGAAGTTCCAGAACACCAGTGGGGTTCTTTCATGTGATAGACCCACCAACACACACACACACACACACACACACACTCACATTTGGGGTCAAATTTGGAATAAATGTTTCTCTTTAATTTAGCCAATTTTCTGCTCTAAATCTGTGAAGGTTCTATATATTCTAGTTTGTGATGAACTGAGGGCCTGAGAATAGTGGGAAAAAAAGAAGAGTCTAAATAAACCCAACATGTGTGTACATTTCTTCTTGGTATAAATAATCACTGCCCAAAGGTAATATAATGCCATAAAGTATTTCTTAAATGTATCTTTTAAAAGACATAGGTTACTTATAGAGAAACTATTCTTCATTATTTAAAATAAATATATTTTTATAGTAAAAATACTTCGTAGTATACCATATAAACCTATGTCGCAATTTTGGTAATTGTTGTAAAATAGTTACTCTATATAGGTGAATTGAGAAAAAAAATAGTGATTAAGTTTTAAAAGTATAATTTTGAGTCAGAATTGACATAAAAATACTATCAAGCTAAGTATAAAATTAACAAAGGCTGACAAACAGTTTAGCTATCCTTACAAGAAAGTCTATATTTGATTGAAGGGAGATTGTGTCTAAAGCAAATGTAGTAATATGGCTATTGGTCAATCTTCTAAATTCATGAATCTTCACTTGTAGTAGAAATAAGGTGATAAAATGTGAAACCAAGGATAAAAGGAATAAAATAAAACTTCTAAATTAATTTAATTATTCAAAACGTTTAGAACAAGTGAGAAAATAAGGCTTAAAAAAGAACTTTTTACTCACGTAAAACAAACTTACCACATAAGTTTGTTTCATGTAATTCCCATTTTTTAAATATTTCCCATGCCTACTTATACTTAGAGCTTCATCAGTTGATTTTTAGATTATTATATTAGGTACTGTTGAATAACTGAACTTATTGAAAATTATAATTTAACATTCCCAGTGATTTATAAATCAACGTGCTATTCAAATACATTTATTCAAAAGTCTATGTATGGGTAATTGATTAAAGCTATTCAAAGGTAATATTTTAGCTATAAGAAAACCAATAAGGGGGAGAAAAGTTACTAAATCTTACACTCACTTGACTTAAAATCTATAGCTCCCTTGGCAGAACGTGAAATTGTGGAAAGCAAACAAAACTCTGCAGTGTTTTTCTTACCATATTGCCTGCACCTGTATATAATTGTAATTTCCCAAAGCGTTATTAAACAGGTCAAAGGTTGTAGAGTTACTTCACATAGACTAGCCCTTTAAACCCAGAAAACTAGTGTCTCATTTTAACCATACACGTAATCTGTGCCTAAAATTAGAAATGCAAGCAATGTTATCTGGCTCTTCATGGTCATGTCTTGTCTGGTAACCAGAGGCATGAAAGAAGGCTTGATCATGGGACCATTCAGGGAAGTCGTGCAATGAAACAGGAAGCAGGGCCAAGGAAACATATCAAAGCCTTGGATTTTTCCTTAGCTCTGCAGACGTTATGTGAAATTCCTCCTAAGGGAAAGGATACAGGAAATTGGGTAATATTTTGCAAAGACCATTACAGCCTGTGTCTCTCAATAACCTAACACATATATGGCCTAAAATTCCAAGCAGTCAGATAATATAAACAATCTAGTGGATCTTTGAAAGAAATATGAAAATATGTTTAAACTTTGTTATTCATAATGGTTTACCATAAGATATTAACATCTGGAAACATAACTTTTTGAAATATAAAAAAATGAAAGATAGACAAGGTAAAGGAAAAGATGAAACAAAATGAAAAAATATGACAAAGGGAGGGAAAAATATGCCAACTTCATTTGCATTATATGGGGATGATCCTGGCAAGTGATTTGAACGGCAGCTATGTTTAAATTTGTAAGTCACTGATACTTTAGCATAAAAGCCACAGCCTCCAAAATATAAACAAGAGAATCAAATATGAAAGAGTTGAATCCACAAACATGCCCCAAAGTCAATGTCATTTACTTCCCAGGGACACCTTCTTTCAATTGTCCAGTAATTTTCTTTACTTGATTCACATTTTGAAGAAATAGTTCATGGAGACATAGTTATACTCAATTCGACTAAAAGATGCCAACCTTTCCCTTGTATTAAGTGCCACACAGAAGCAGAGGAACCTCAGGTTCAACAGCAAAGAACTGAAAACATTTATACTCGTAGTAAAACACCTGCTGGACTTTTATGCACACCAACCTCAATTACTCATCTGGATTTAAACTGCTATGTGTTTATTCTGGAGCTGTGGAGAAACAGGATAGAAGTATGAGAAATGAATGGGTTTTAAACGCCGGAGGGGCATTTCCAAAAGCCTGCCTGAGGAAGAAGTGTATGATCACAAAATGAATATCTATAAATACACGTATATATAATATTTACAGTGTAATAATAATAATCACAACCAATACCTGAACAGAAAGTAATTAGAGTTGATCTTCCTTTTATAAATTCCAGATAAACAGAAGGATTTCATTATATGGCATACAATTTTTCAAATCCACAAGACTTATAAATGTGGGTATAAACTATTTTATGCTCTGCCGTATAAAGTTTAATCACAATGAACACAAAACAATAAGTTATTTTTATAAATCTTTCTCCATCATCTTTTGCATGCAAGTAGTGACATCATTGTTCATATATGTCCTTTTGCCTCTGCCAGTTTTGGGAAGATTTCCAGAGCACAATGAATCGCTCTGTCCTATAAAAATTTAGCATTGTGACATCATGTAACAGTAACACTAAACTCTTCAGTTTGTTGAAGAGGATGCCTAATAGACTAGTTTAACATCTGAATTAAATTATATACATAAAATTTTCTAGATGTGGAAATATTTTGAATTTATGTAGTTTTGCTCTTCATTGCAGATGTAGCCTCTGTCCTGTGTCTAGGACGCTGACATTCAATCTGATAGCATAACCAATCAATCTCTCTGCTTTGGCTATTGCCTTGGTAACAAGAATAGTTTGAGTCACAGATGGCACATGAGGCGAAGTCCCTAGTCATTCCCAGATATATGCAAACTATGTCATTCTCCTTTACTTTTATCACTGTATATTCCCATGTCGATGAAGATACTGAAAAATGCTAGCACAAACATATTTAAAGAACACACTAGTCATTTGCATTTCCATTCACAAGTGTGTTTTACACTCTAGAGAAATGAGAAACACAATGACTAAATAGTAGCCCCATCTTCCAGATGGTTCTTCTTCTTTAAATATTATGAGAGTGGTACCACCAAAATTTCACGTTAACATATCTCATTCCAGTGTTTAAGACCCATAATCTTGTTCATTTTTCTTCTTTGCCTGGTTCAGTCTTCTCCAACCGCTCCATTCTAATTTTTATTCCTGCCCTTATCACTTCATTGTATGTACTGAATTTCAAAGGAAAGGGAAAGTAAATTAAACATACTAATGTTTGATTTTGATCTACACGTTTCCATTTTGTTAACTTGCTGTGTAACTCCCAGGGTACTAACTTCTACATTTCTTTGCAGTCATTTTTTTGTCTTTTTTTGTATGTAGTCATGTTTTATACATATTGCTGATCTAAAGTGACTTCAGATGGACATAAATGAGAACATCTTGGTCATTCAACATGAAACAAAGGAACACCCAGCTATCTATTTTGTGGGTGTGCATGTGTAAGATGTTATAGCTTAAATAGTAATTTTCTTAAAAACTCAGCTAACTCTACATGATATATTAATTTGATTTGTTTTTAAGATATCTAAGTATTTTCCACTGAAAATAAAAAATCCTATATTCCTCAATTTTCAAACTTTGCACCGGTTAATAATAGGGGAAAAACCCCACCGTTTCCTTTTTCTTAGTGGAAGGTTTAAAAGTCCTAAAAGTACATTCCCCTGATACTTGTAATTTACTATTATTACGCCACTTCTGAAAGTAAGGAAATCCTTTTGAATGACCCCAGTTTTTATTCTTTTCTGAATGACCCACTTTGATGGGGTGTCATAATTCCTAATGGTAAGTTTAACAACATTACTTCCAACTTTAAAGCACAAGGCACGGTTATAGTGACTAAATTAAAAAAAACAAACAAACAACAACATCACAACTCAACATTTAGCGTTCTTACTTCAGAATACTTCAAACTTATGACTTTTGATGTGTGTGTATTTTGCTATGTGTTTGTGTTTTCCTAATTGCAAACTTGAGTTCAGAGTTTGCCCAGTTGCAATCTTGGATAACAATCTGGAAACGTTTGATATCAAGGAGGCCAGATGCAGAAACACTGTTGATCAATCTCTCCTTACTTTCAAAACCTCTGTTATTGGACCAGCTTCCTTTAGTATTCTACAGCTGCCCAGTAAAATGACCTTCACCCTTCTGTTCCAATATACATTACTATTATTAACACTGAGTATTTTATTTCTCCTCACCTGTTATTGTCCTTTCACATCCTCACATTTTTTTCCCATTTCCACTCATTTCAGATAGTACTTAAAGTGTGTAGAACCCAGATAAAAAGAATTTGTGTTATTCTCATTTGTATAGTAGAACCATTTTACTACACCAAAAGGAAATGCTTTATTCGTCTTTTCATCCTTTAGGAAATGATATTAAATTTTGACAAGGATATTTGATGATGTTGTACTCGAATAGCAAACAACATGTGACTTTCTACAAAATGCAAATTGGAACCCTCTGACTCTAAGTGGCTTTTGCTCCAATACCTAAGGGACTATGAAGATTTCAGAACAAAAGAGTAGTTAGAAACCTCTAAAATGTCTAATTTAAGTAAGTCCATGTTAAATTATTTTCCTAGAAAATCAAAAACTTCCCTAGAATGTAAGTGCTTCTTATGGTAGTAGTTCAAAGATACATTAAAAATGCCCTTCTTTGTTAAAACAATAATAAAAGATTAAAATGGCACACTTTTTGGTAATAGTATCATTTGTCTTAATCTCCAGACTACATCCTTAAGCAGATAAACTCCATTTTTCATTTTCTGGTCTGAAATTTATTGAAGGCCATAATGATTAGCATTGAACCAGTAAAACAGAACACCAATGGCCAGAATATGTGTGTGTGTGTGTGTGTGTGAGAGAGAGAGAGATAGATAGAGAGAGAGAGAGAGAGAGAGAGAGAGAGAGAGAGGTTTGAAATTAGATTTATTTTGAGGGTATCTTCAGTAGAGGGTAACTCAAACCAACGGCTGCCTCTTAGTTTTCCTGTAGGTAAAAATGTTTCACCAGTTTCACTGTCTCACTATTGTCATTCAGGCACAGTTGTAGTTCCTCCCACCCAGGAAGATATGAACTTGGATTTGATCTGGTTACTATGCTGGTACTGTCAGTAATGTCACTGCTGAGCTGCTTGATTTAACTTTTATCTTTCTCTCAAATCTCCTGGTAAAAATAATATAAATTTTATGTTGCCGTAACAAGATGCAAGGAATAATTATTGTGACTATAGGGAAGACATTTCCAGAACCATAGCTTATAGTTAATTTACAATTACTAATATCAGCTTGAACTTTTGTTTTATGACGTTAACCAAATAATGTATTTTGTTAGGGTGAAAAGGCTTACTATTGCCAAAACATTGTAATAAGGAGTCTGTCCTTTTCTCATAGGCTGAGATTTCATTTTCCTTCTATGTCCATCAATGGGGAGAGATGAAATTTGAATATGGCCTCTCTGAGGGCACACATAAAGAGCTGGACCAAAAGAATTTGTCATCAAAATTCGAATGGAATATTCATCCATGCAATTCTTTTCCTGTGTTCCTCTGTTCCACTTCTATTTGCCTCTATTATACTTGTGGTCTTCTGGGACAGAAATGTTGTTTCAAACCTGATCCCTAATATGTTTAAGTTCTTCTCTCCTATACCCTTAACATCAGATCTGCTCATCTCAATAGTATTCTCTTATTATACAGCCCAGTCTTTTATCCTTAACCCATTTATTTCAGGGCCGTACATACTTATTCAGTCTTGAAGTCCTTCCATTTTGTCCTCTAGACATCTCTCTCTGCTATGAACCCACTAGCTTACACATATCTTCAGGTTTTCCCTAGAATGTTATCTTAATCTTATCATTAGCTAAACCCTACTTCTTAATCAAAGAGCACCCAATCTTATAACCTTCTTAAAGAAAAAGTGCTTAATTTTCTACATTCCTTGGTTCTTGGTACTGGGAGGTAGGGGCCACATTCTTTTTGTTTCGGGCTTCTACTTCTAGAGTGGTAGCTTTCCACCTTTATGCAAAGATCTTTCTATTTTGAAAGGTACATCCCATCCGATTAAACCACTTTCCCCCCGTGCTGTCGTCTGATTCTTTCCTGGTCACTCTCCAGATTAACAAAAGATATTGACCTAATCTATTTATTTCCTGCCATTATCCTGGGGTATTTCTATAACCATGTGGAAAAGAGATCTATGACCCTGGCCTCTGAGTTCCATAAAAATATAAGCCTAAACTAAATTTGAGCTGTCATCAGACATAATTTCATCTTATCTAAATTCTGTGACCTCAATATATTGATTTGATATTCCATATTGATTACTAATTTTGTCCACAATGAAAATCTAGCTCTTAACTACTCAAAATTCTCCCAATTGCTTAGTTTCAAAATTTAACTGAACCAAAACCCTGCTTAGCAAGCCTTTGAATTTTTCACTGGTTGCTTCCCTTTGAGTTCTCCTTGATAGAAACTTGCACCATGTTTGCACCTTATTGGTACCTAATCACAGTGTACTGGGACTTTCACAATATAACCCATACCAAATTTTACCTGACTCTCTATATCCCTCAGTGATGTTTTCCAGCTCCCATATTATTTCTTAAATATGCCAGACACTCTTTCCCATCTTTGCATGGTAACCCCCAAACTCATCTTCCAAGATCCACCTTAAGCCTATCCTTTTAATTATGTTTTCTATGGCTCTCTCAAAGGCTTGGTACTTCTTTCACAAAGTGTTATAACACAACAGATATGGTAATTTCTCTCATTATATACTTTCCCACACCTGCACCGCTCAGGATCCCCCAGTGGAGTGTAGACCCTCAATAACAAGGGCTACTTTAATCACATTCATATCTTTAGTGTCTAGCACAGTACCAGGCTTGTTGTAGGTTGTCAATATATTATTGCTACCTCAATGCTTTTGAATTCTGGTCACTTTTGGATAGACTATCATAAACTTTCAGAAAGATTGTTTATAGGTTAAAATTAACTACACTCTCCCCAATTATACATATTCTTATGATAGCTGGCTGCAAGTGACAGCAAGTTCCATCTGGAAACGAGAAATCTAATCAGTATGTCAAACATTTGGAGAGACCACAAGATATGTATCCACCCTACAAAGCTGATTTTAGGCAATTAAGAAGAGCTGATTCTGAGTTTTAATTTTCTTGGATTCAGAACTGTATAAACAACAAATTGTGATCTTTTAAACTGAAATTCAAAATTGTAATGTAAGAAAAGAGTTCAGATAATTTGGGGCCGAACATCCCTATATATTCTGGTACCTAGGAAAGTGATTATCACACAAATAGTTCTTGAAAAAGATGGTTGAGTGAATGAATTGAATAGCCAGCACCATGCTTTAAAAAGCGTCATCTCCTTGAAGTTCGTATAGCTATTTTAATCATCATGGTCTTATATTTATTATTTACAACCAATAAGATAGCAAGTATGTGAACCTAATTCAGAAGAGTAAAGAAAAACAGCCATCTTGACTCATTTAATGAGATGGAATCCTTTCTCTCCCACTACAATAATAAAAAGGACAAAATACTCAAAATCTAAGGTGTATGGATTTAGTGGATTTAGATAAACGCGAGCCTAAAGTTTCATATGTCTGAATAACAAGTCTCATGTTTTAAAATCACAATAGTTTTGGTAACATTTGCGTATACAGAGGTGAAAGATAGAAAAGGAGATCGACAAACAAGATACAAGCAATTATGAAATCTATACTTGCAAATCCAGTAGCTATGACTGAACATCAAAACTGTTGGAAATCAAGGTGAAGAATGGAATCATAATATTTTCAAACTCATTCTCTGGTGGTGAGGTGGGATAAAGATTCCTCCAATCAAACTGTGTCAAAAATTTCTTATGAGACGCCTTGCATAAGGCACATGAAGGTTGGCACAGATACATTTATTTATATTTTCATTTAAAAGTTAAAATGTAACTCTGTGACACATCAATAGTCAATTTTCCTTAGACCAGAGAGCAGAATGTATATGGAAATGAACCATCTTTTACATATCTTCATATTTATAGCAGCACAGTTGGGCCAATTACCAATATACAAGATTTAAATGATTAAAGGTAACATCCTATGTGTAGACTTAACAATACAATTACAATTTGAAGATGCCATTTAGTTTCTAGAAGAAGAACCTGGACTCATTGGGATCACCTGATCTCCATCAATTCCTGAAACCAAGGCTTTCTGTTTGGATCTCGCTTGTCCAATCCTGGACAGGTTCTGTGAGATGTTCGGGAAGCAGAAGTTATATAGATTTCCAATTGAAATGGATTTGTCTTATTTAAAAAGAATTTAAAGAGATTAGTTTAGTTCCAGGTCAAATTTCCACTTAGAGTTTAAGTTATACCAAAAGAGACCCTGGGCCATGGGGGTCAGATCGGTCTCTTCTGAGAGAAGCTTTAAATTCTAAAGCGGGTTCAGAAACTAATGCTAAGTGCTTACAGAATCACTAACTTCGAGTCGGAACCATATCTGCCATAGTCTTTGTGCTGGTCATCATTCTCTAATTTTTGTAGCTACTCTAAAATGTGTTCGAACTGTAAAACACACATTTTTTCTGGTACATCTAATCTTATTAAAACTAGCTTTTAACGCCATGTGTTTACAACAGGAGAATGGAAAATGTTATGTTGTCATAGTCCTTTAATATAAGTTTAATTTTTAAGACTCACAAAATCTCAAAGTCTAATTCTCAATTCTGCTTTGGCTTTAACAAGTTTGCTTTTGATTTCTTTATTTTTAAATAAAAGATGTGCCTGGCATTCAGTTGAAACTTTCACATTTACTTCTCTTTCCTCTGGTAAACTAAGCAGATAGCCTAATTACACATTTTGTAGGAACTGAGTAAAGTATAAACATTCAGAATAAACTGTTGGAAATATTCACTTGAACTCAATTTCCTTTTAAGCAGTCTAGTTTAGCCCAGTACTCTTCAATGGGTCATTTATTATGTCAACCCACTATAGAGTACATCAAAGGAGCTTGTCACTAATTGATTACATTTCTCTACCACCATGATTCACAGTGCTATAGGGACAATTACATAACTGTTTGACTTTTGCAAAACTGTGAGTTTAAGTAAACACAATTCTTTGTTATCATGATCTCTAATGGGCATATGCACAGTAAGTATCATAGTATGTAACTAGATCTTACTACATTGTCTGTCTGACTTGTGGCTCACAAAAATCCCTCTTTTGTGGCAACTGGAGTTCTGAGGAACAGCTGCTGATCTCACACTGAAATTAAAAACATTTGAGTTGTTTTGATTTATGTTAGCTCCCATGGGAAGAGAGAAATGAAAAATGGATGCTTTGTGTAAATAAAATACCATTTCTCCAAGCTGTATAAAGAAATTGTCTAAATATACTGATATATTTCTTTTATTGAAATATGGTGAGACCCTGTTACCATATTGTTAGAAGGGAGGACGACTAACAATATTCTAATAAACAAACTGCTAGGATTCTCTTTTAATCAACAGTGTTCTGAAGGTGCAATTTTATCATCCCACCGCTAAAACCCAAGTCTGAATGTTGCATGATGTTGTTATGAAATGCAACCAGCAATGAAGATCATTAAAATGATACACTCTCAGGAAAGCCTAAGAAAACTAGTTTCTCTTTTCTACAGGAGTTCTCCCCAAAAAGTCCAATGTCTTGTCTTTAGTGTTTCACTGTATGCGAAGTCATTTGTACGGGGAGGAGTGAAATAGAGATATATTTTTCTCATAATTGTTTAAATTAAATTCACTAATGTAGACTTCCATGTTGTGGATATATTTTTTAAAGTGTCAGTTTACTTTATATACCTCTTGGTGGGAAGGAGCAGGTCCTTTTATGATTAGAATTCTCTAAGGATCTTGTGAAAACAAATCGTCAAGAGAACCTATAAGCACACCAGCTGGTGTGATTGATTGGCAACACACGAACAAAAAGCCTCTCGTTTTAAAGGTACATTCCCCTCCTCCCCCCACCTAGATCATTCTGTACTGCTTATTTAATGTTTTTTTCTTTTTTAAAAAAAGTGGTCCCTGACCCTGGTGAGATTATGAAGGACCAAGCACATTATAAATGATAATATGCTTCCCCTCAGGAAGCAGGGTTTAAGTGTCAGAATTTTTCAGTAGTCCATGTTGTCTATTTCTCTATTTTATGGTCCCTTTGAAAAGACTGAACTGTTCTTTTCAGCAAATAGTAATGAAATATTACTTTAGCATGGGAGTAGAATTTCTTTCTTTTATCTTGGGATGTTCTGAAAAAGAATGCCAGCTTCCTCTTACACTTCCTCTAAATTGGTTTTAAAATTGCCGGACAAAAAGTTGTTTCTTGTTTCTACTAATTGGTTAAAATATGTAAACCAAGTTTTAAATAATTTAAAATTAATGAATATTCCAAGTGCAAGTTGTTCATTAAAGCATATATTAAAAAAAATTATCAAGCAAGGAGATAATTTGTATTTTAATTATACTGCTGAAGGAATTCCACTAATTGAGTTATCTATAAAGGATTTCATTTGAAAATTTCCATTTTCACCTCTTTTGAGAAGGAAGTTACAGGTTAAAACTTGTTACTACCAAAATATCTTAGTGCTACAAAAATTTCAAAACATATTCAATATCATGACAACCTAATGGTTACACAGGGTATGAATAGTTCCTTTGAGCTCATTGTATTGAAAAGACTTCTACATGTAAAGCAAACAGATTTAATAAATACACACAAAGAAGCTGGATACTTTCTTCTGGCACAATTGAACCTTCCAAATCTGTGCATTATGACAACCATAGTATGCCATTTGAAGTAAAGGAGCTGTATTCTTTTCATCACCAAATATACATTATCAGGTATACTGAAGTTTAGGTCACATTACCAGAAATCAGTCTTCATGCTTTCAATTAATTTTTTTAGACATAATGGAATTCAGAGAAAAGAGCATGAGCTTTGGAATTATAGAGACCCAGTTTGAATTCTGACTGCAACATAGATGAGAGTCTGATGTTCAGTAAATTATTTCATTCTCTGGGTCCTGAATTCCTCATCAGGAAAGGGGATTAATATGTGGCTTAGTGGGAATTATGAAGATACGTAAAGCGCTTGGCTGAGTTCCTGACACATGGTGAAGGTGCTGTCATTTTCATTTCTTATAGAAATAAGTCATGCATGCTATTATATATGCTCTTCCAAAGGCACAAATAAAATCTCAGAATTGATACTGTTACCGTTGCTAACATGATACGATTTGAAAATAAAGTAATTAAAAGTATTAAGTGTTTGCCAATAAATACAGTCATTTTTGGAGGGAATCTTATATCTGAGGTAAAATAATTTTTTTAATTGGAAGAAATTAAAATGAGAAAACAACAGTTTTTTTTTACATATGTACATGAATTCTTGCCAATTCAATAGAATTCATCCAAAAGTTTAAGAAGAGTTTAGAATTGTAACTAAAGTGGTGAGATGCATTTGAGCAAGGACCAAAAATGAAAGATAGTTTTAAATATCAACCACTATAGAAAACAATAAAACAAACACTGAAAAAACATCACTGAGGCTAAAAGGTGTATTAAATTCTCAAAAAGATGTTTAAACCTGTACAATATTAATTATATAAGAAAAGAAATAGAATCAAAATAATGTTTATAAAAAATGAGGATTTCATTTTAACATGAGATAAATGTCTTACAAAGAATATATGGTTTTGTGAAATGTGATTGTGTAGATTTTCAATTAATAAACTTTGGTATAGACACATCCTGTTAGAAGGCTTATGCTTAAACTTTTCTTCAAGTAAATCCTTTATGCTGAGAAACACCCTTTATTTGTAATAACTTAGAATTCTAAGCCAAAAGGTAAATTCCTATCTTCAGTTTTTCACCCACGGTAAGGTGAATTGATTATACTGTGAATTGATATTTGCCCTTGGCATGCTTCATTAACTCACTTGAAACAATCACATGCATTCCAGTGGACGGAAATATCTCATAAATTTTCCAAAACAAAATAAAACAAAGGACTATCCCAATGGGTAGAAATATATAATAAATGTTCCAAAACAATAATAAAAATGAAGGGTTTTTCCCTTTTTCCTTCAAAAGCTGAGAGCTGTCCTTTAATCATATTGTACTAACTAAAGGAATACCTAAAGAAAATAAGAAATGGGCAATACTGAACTATGGAGCTGACCCTGGAAACAAAGTTTTGGGGAAAAATTGTCTAATTTCATAAAATGAAGTTGATACCATCCTAGTAGACAAGCCTGACATTTTAGAATGGGTGCATAAAATGTTACCTCTTTTGACTCTATAACTTCTACTCACTCACTCACCATCTACAATATTGTCTTTGTATATGTTACATTCCACAGTACTCCAATCAGGAGATAAGTAAAATGTTTAATGAGGACAGATACACCACACAGGGTTTATTTTTGGCCAAAGTAAAATGGAGGGGCAGACAAAATTCCAGGAACTGAGTGTTAGTACAGGAACTATATACGCCATACACATGTCTGAGTAATCTAATCAGTCTCTGCTCTCCTTTGCATACACAACTCTGCTTCCTTCTGAGCATTTCCACATTTACACTGCTCACCACCTGATATGGTTCATTAAGGCAAAATAAAGTGATGAAAACTGAGAATGGTATTCTCTCCAATTTATTCTCTACTTTCATGTTAACTTTTTAAAATGTACATAGATGAAGTTTGAGAAAATGGAAAAACCTTAGGATACAGCTGAAAGAGAGTATTAAAATCAGAATCAATTCTGCAGAATATTCAGTCTCCAAAAGCCTACTGAAACAGATATGCAGATGCTTAAAATTAGTAACAGGATATAAATCTGAGATAGTTTTTCTCAGAGGAATAAGCAAGCTGCTACTTATTACACAAACCTTCTTAACAGCAAAATATATAAAAATAATGCAGGATGTTTTTGTAAGGCCTTCTTTGAATTGATTTTACAAATCCAGCCTTTTAAATTTCACAGATTTTAAATGAGTCTGTTGTGACAGTTGTAAAACCTCTATGACATGTTCTTGATAGAATATGGTGTCAGAAGGAGTAGAATACAGGTGGTAAATAAACAAAATAAATAAAACTGACCTTAAAATTCAGAAGCTGAGATTTTAATTTGGTAAGCCTCATTTTTTGAGCTCTTTCCTTCTCAAGATATTAATATACAGTATTCTTTCACTCCCAGGACAATCACAGCATTCAACAACATGTTTCATCTACATGATAAAGTAGTTTGAAATTCTTGAAACAAGTTCCCAGAAGGGATGGAAAAATTAGTTAAACAGTAAAGTAATATTCATTTACTAGGCCAATTAAAGGGTAAAATGGAAACGTTATTGCAAACATCATTTTCAATTACTTATAACACCCCATAAAAATGTAAAAAGCACATTTCCACATTTGCCTGCACTGTTGGGACAGAGAGCTCAATATTTATTATGAAAAATTATTTAAGGTAAATTTGTCAAACAGTTCATTCAGTTGCTCTTTTCTCAGATGTAGGAATGTATAGAAAATAAAACTTGGTAGAATATTTCAAAGCAGAAGAAAGAGAATCTTTATTTCCTTAGTTCTCAATTCTTCAGGGAAAGGAGAGAGTGGGGTCAGGGAAGCTCAGAATTTGAAGAAGGGTTTGCAAAACGCATTCCCCTGCCTCCCCAAGACATTTCCTGCTGGAGAGATGGGGAGCGTCGATCAGCCAGTGTTATCTGAGCCAATCTGTTTACCTCAGACTGTAAATCACCTTAGTGGATCTTAGCCCTGGACCCCTCTGAGATGTCCTGCTCAACCTATAGACATTATCCATTTACAAGCTCTCTTTCTGGTTTTTTTTCAAAGTGAAATGAAAACCCTGCCATTTCAGAAAAAAAAAATGTGTTTACACAACCAAATGATTTCACATCTGGTGAAATTCAAGCTGCCATTCTGTAAAAACAACTCTAAAGTGTACTGCTCAGAAAACAGTGCAATACCTTTCAAAATATCACTGGACTATAAACTGAAATAAACTGTACATTTCAGGATTTTAATGGGTGGATTAATTACTTAACATTTCTTTTAATTCATTTCTCTGATAAATCCAAACTTGTTAAAATTATTTTTATTAGGTAAAATTACAGAATAAAATAAATGTAAAATAATATATTAAATGTTTTTATTAGAATTTTAAACAATTATTTCAATGTTGTATTCACACAATGGGAATCTATTGGTAACATGTCAAGGAGAGCTGAAAATACAGTAGAAATAAAATAGATTTGTTTGTTGATTTGGGTTAATTGCATCAGGAAAAATTCCGTTTAGTGAATTGATCCACTTTGGAAAAAATGTCTATATTGATATGAATAACATCATAGTAACAAAAAACAGGAAAAAAAATAAATTCTATCAAGATATACATGCTCATCTATACTAGAAACAATCTTATATTTGAAAGCAATAAGTATGATTTAAATTAACTTTCTTTTATCCTCTTCATGACAATGAGTGTCCTGTTTATAGGTAAAATATTTCTAGAATCTGTGGCCAATTTCACACCTATAAATTCCCACAAGCTGACTGCTGCATGGCAGAAACCATCTCTATATCAGGTTACAAGACCAACAAATGTTCTGTCTCCTCAAACATGTTACATTATTTTATTATAAATACTTGTAACAAGTTTTTTTTTCCACTGAAACATGTGTGCACTGATTAATTCGTAAAGTAGAAATTGCATACGTTTTGTTGGCAATGGTAAAGAGTGCACGTGTAGGGAAAATAAAAATTCAGAGAGTAAATAAAAGCCAACAGATCAAATCACTCCACACTTTCAAGAACTCAAATTAGGGACTATAACTGGGACAAAAATGAAATCATTCAGGCATGGGAAACTTGCACATTTAGTTGTGTTGAAACGTGCAATTTTCAGTCTGTAAATCTCAAATTTAATTTTCAGGATAAATCTCCAAAGGCAAGCATTGACTTTGCAATCTTTTCACTCACTCATTCATTCAAATTCACCTGTGGACCTACTATGCTGCCCAGTGCTGTGCCAGTCAGTGTGGAGATGGCAGTGAGCAAAACAAAGTTCCTTTGCTCATGGAGGAAAACAGATGTTAGGATGATAAACTATGAACATATATGCCATAAGATGAAAAGTTCTATAAGAAGGAAGAAAGCAAGGTAAAGCAAGGGACTGAAGTGGTATTTTATGGACTCTGGTTTGAGAGGTCCTCGATGATAAAATGAGACTTGGAAGGGGACCTGAATGCAGTGAGAAGCAAGCATTGCATTTGGCCCTGAATCTGTTACTTGGCATTTTGAACTGATCTTGTGTAAAATTAAATTGTAAATTGATAAGACGGCAAATCAACAAAGATGACATTTTAGGGAGAGTTGCTGTTATCTTGAATTTTTCACTAGGATTACTGGATAACAATCAGATTTATTCCCAAACTTAACATGAAATAATTGGAAAATATTCAAGGTTAGCTGTTAGTACTGCATTTAGAGAACAAATTCTGAAATGAAGAGCTATCTCTAGGAGATATTTCCTGATGAATATACAGCTGAAACATGGCCACAGAGACACTGTCCCCAATCTAAGCTAATGCTATGCTAAACAAACAAACAAACAAAAACAACCTTAATGTTATTAAGCACTAAACAGAGTGATCCAAAGAATTACCTGAAGGTTTATGAAGAGTAAAATCCAGATCCTCTTAGGCTATTTAATGTTATTTGTACTTGTGGCAAGGAGGGTAAGGAGAGCTAAATGACTATAATACACTTAAAATCCGAGTCACACTATAACAATATTAAATAACTTTCAAAAATCAAACAACTTGAATAAGAAAAAGGCGTACTAGTGAAATTTGTGGCCATCTGTATTAGTCAAAGCTAATTTTAAAATGTTGTATGAGATTGTGAAATATGAATATCTTCTACATGTTTATTAGAGAATAATTTGGATGAGCATACCTCTTCCAAATCCTACACATCAGAAGCATTTAATGAAACATATTGCATCCAGCCAATTGCCCAAACATTTTTGGGGGGCTGTACATAATAGTAGCTACAACATAATAGTACATATGAAACAAAGACAAACCCTAAATTTTAAATCTAGAGGCAACTCGGAATCCTATCCAAACAGATGTGAATTTAAACTGTGCTCCTTTTAACCACATATAACTGTTGTTCTATTTGCTTACTTTTTTCTACATTAACTATCTAATTGAGCATTCACAATCTAATAAGGTGCACACCAGGACCCAAAGAGACCTCCTGTTAGGCCCTGAAGGGTAAAGGTTTTGTATCACTTCCAGATTTTCAATTAGATCCTGATTATAACATGCTTCATTTAAAGCTACAGGAATTCCAACCCTGTCAACACTACTGGACCATAACATGTCTGTCTTAATTACATCTGATTAGTTCTGGGCCCAGCTCACATTGTGTACCCTGACTCTGTAAAAAGCTGCTCATCTGTTCGGCAGCTGCGGGTGTGGAAGAACCTTATTCATCACGCTGCAGAAGAGTGTGTTCCCTCACCTTTCTCTCCTGGGATGCTGGGCCTTTTGATATTCCATAGCTCCGTAGGATCAGCCAAATAATGCACCTCACTTATCACTGGCAGTACGGCGGAGCTGGGAATGGAAACCTCAGCTGCTCAG
Source organism: Stenella coeruleoalba (assembly GCF_951394435.1). Lineage (NCBI taxonomy): Eukaryota > Metazoa > Chordata > Mammalia > Artiodactyla > Delphinidae > Stenella > Stenella coeruleoalba. The sequence continues at coordinate 112,105,720 of NC_137150.1, read as the reverse complement.
GGGCTACTGCTGGGAGCACTGTGAGCTTGTCCTACTCTCCCAATCAATAACGTTCTACAGGACTATTGTAAACGTTAAGTTTTGCAGAGATTGACTTACTCATCCCATGCATTCTTTAAGTCTGTATTACAAGAAGACTATACAAAATAATACTTGTCATGCATTTTCTGAAATCCATGTTCAAATATAATCAGTGTTATCAATTTCATTGATATAAAAAAAAAGAGTTGGTAACTCTTAAACAAAATGTGTGGTGACATCCACTGGGGGTTTTTTTCTCTGGTATTTTCTACTTGCCTCCAGAAGCCACCAGATGAAAATGTCTGTATTGATTTTTTTTTTATTTGATAACACTGAGCTTGTTTCATGACTAATGGTTCCCAAGCCATCAGAACATCCTAATTTACTCTGCTTTGTATCTGGGTAGCATTTTGATAATGGTTGAATTAATACTGGGCATTGACATCTTTATCTATAGTTAAAGGGAATTCTCATTTAGTTGTGAGGAATAGCTGAGGGTTATCTGATTCACTGGTCTTCAGTAGTAATAATAGTAGCACACATTGTACACTCTATGCTAGATTCAATTTATGTGTTTTTACACATATTAATTTAATCCAAATAGCAACTCTAAAAGGGATATGCCACTATTTAACACTATGGAGTACTTAATTCCAATTTTAAAGTGAGCAAATATATAGAATTTGGGATTAAATAAATTGCCCAAACACTCAGTTACGAAATTGCAGAGGTAGGATTTGAATTTCTTTCTACCATAATGGGCCTTATATAAGACTTATTTAGCCTGGAACTTAGTATCATAGGGATAGAAAAATGGGGTTTTCCTCACTTCTATTAGGATTAACTTGTTAAATAAAAAGTGTAACTATACCTTTGGTCTCATTTTAAACCCACCACCTCCTTGCTCATTAAACTCCAGGCTTCTTTTGATTTCTCACACATATCAAGTTCACATCAAGGTAAGAGCTGTTGCCCTAGCTGTTCCCTTTGCGTAGAGAGCTGTAACCCTGAATATTTACAGGGTCCTCTTTCCTGTCACATCTTATCACTAATCTCAGCTCACATCTCACTCCTTCAGAAAAGCTTTCTCTGACCTTCTTGCCCAAAAGATAATAGTATTTCCCTAGTCATCAATTTTTCACATTATTCTCTACATTTAAATTTTTACCACAGCTAATACTATCCCTAATTATCCTTTACTCCTTCTATGGAGTCTGATAAGATCCATGAAAGCAGAGTTATTGATCTTGTTCACGGTTGTTTCCCTCAAACTTGGAAAAGTATTTGGCACAGGTAGGTTCAATAAATACTTCGAGTATGTACAGTCAGATAAACTATTAAAAGCTAACGATACTACCGAAGGGGGAAACTGAAGAATTATAGTCAAGTAGTCATTTATCTAACCTCAAAGAATACAGCCAGAGCCCACAATTAGTAAGGTTGGCATAAGTCGTTGAGCTCCAGTGCCCTCACAACGAGGAGAAGTAGACACCAGAGCTCTGACTCTCCTGCCTTGTTTCTGACATCTAGTCTCCAGCTTGTAACCCCAATGGGTATATGGTTTCCAGTCTCATTTCTCTGGGCCTGAGAGCTAGTCTTGAAAATGTGCTTAGTATACCAAGCTATTTCGGGCAAGTACATAACTTCTTTCCATTCTCCAACTTCCCAGTTCTACACCCACCCCTCCACCAACCCCCTTAATAGGTATTGAAGTACCACTGCTGAGCATCAATACCAGAGTAGGGCTGAGACATTTTATACTATTCATTTGAATGATTACTGCTAAGCAGACTGCCTGAATTTTGCATATCCCTTGCTTTTCTTCTGATACTCGAGTATGGCTACACCCCAGGACACCACGGTTAACTTACTATTCTCTCTATATACTATCTCGTAGATTCTATCTCCTGAGGCAGATTTAAAAACCAACTATGAATGTCTCCAAATTCCTGTATCCATCCCAGACCTATCTGCTTAGTTTCATATCCACTTATGCAGACCCCCAATGATTTTCACATAGAGAAATCAAGTTTCAAGGGCTATTTTATATCCCTGGTCCTTTAGCAACACTCTTCCCCACAACTTCAGACCCCCTGCAAGATTGATTTAGAAAATGTTATCAGCACGTCTTGTAGACTCTATTTCCAAAATGTTTCTCAAATCCAAACATTTCTTTCTATTTCCATTCACAGACCAAGGTTTGTACAATTATCATTGCCCACTTGGACTAATGCACTATTCTTCCCAATATTCTGCTCTCAAATCACTTGTGACCTCCAGAATGAGGTCTTTCCTGACCTCCATATTTAGATGTAGACCCTCACATCATGAACCATTTTCAGCTTCATTTCCCTGCTTTATTTATTTCAATGAAACTATCCCTACCAGAGATTACATATTTTATTCATTAGTACACTTGTTTATTGTCTATATTCCCAATGGAATATGAGTTCATTGAGGTCAATTCCAGTGCCCAGAGCAGCTATTGACAGATAATAATTGTTCACATATTATTTGTTGAATAAATATATGGGGGGGGGGCTTCCCTGGTGGCACAGTGATTAAGAATCCGCCTGCCAATGCAGGGGACACGGGTTCGAGCCCTGGTCCAGGAAGATCCCACCTGCCGCAGAGCAACTAAGCCCGTGCACCAGAACTACTGAGCCTGAGCTCTAGAGCCCGAGAGCTGCAACTACTGAGCCCACGTGCCACAACAACTGAAGCCTGCGTGCCTAGAGCCCGTGCTCCACAACAAGAGAAACCACCGCAATGAGAAGCCCGCACATCCCCACTCACCACAACTAGAGAAAGCCCACGCGCAGCAACAAAGACCCAACGCAGCCAAAAACAAACAAATAAATAAATAAATTTATAAAAATATATATCTGAATGAGAGATGTTATACTCAAAATTGTAACTCTTCTTCAAAGCTAAGATACTATACTCAAACCAAGCTCTTTCATGTAAGTGGACCTAATCCAATGAAATTTGGACCAAACCATCAATCAAGCTTTTAGGCATCTTCAGGCCTCTCTGAACTTGGAATAGGAGTAGTTTAGATTCATGTTGAGATACGGACAGCTCTATCCATCCCTAGTTTCACCATACACATATTTGTAAAAGTGCATCCATTCATTACCTCATTCATTTAACGTGTTTTTGTAACTATGATAACTGGTTACAAAAAAAGAATAATATAGAATATCTACCCTTAAGTGTTACAATCTTTTGAGTGTTGTAGTTTCTATTTAATTTCAGCAGATTAGGTATTAAAATATAGACATACATACATACACACATACGCACATAACAGAGATGAAAGAATTGTCATTCAATAAGAACAAAGTTGTCATTTATTTCCCCCAAAATACTGTTTAATTTTTCAAAAGTATGATAGATTGTAAAAAAATTTGATGTATTCCAAATGTATTAGTTGAAAAAACTCATATAATTAAAGAGTTAATAACATTCCAAGGAAATTTTAAAATCTTGGCAGAAAATAGACTGCAATACTATTTATGCCTTTCCATTAGACAACTTGACAAGGGCACAGATTTAAAAGCCCCATCCTATTTCACAAACTTTTATCCCTACTTTTAACGTGCAGCCTCTTGTGCAATTAAGACCAATGGATTGTCTGCAGAAAAGCCAAGAAAATTGTATTCTTTTTTCAATGCTTTTGGGAGCTTTCTTCTAAAACTTTATAAATCCCTTTCTATGTAGTTCAACTAGAAAAGACTGCCAGGTTCTATTACTTCTTAGTGTCTGAGCTCCCCATAAACAGAATGATTATATATGGCTAATCTTTCAGAGATTACAAGTTTTGTGCAGACAGACAGAAAGAATCCTATGGTCATTATGTAGATGAAACAATCCTCTTTTAGCCCTATTTAGCTAAATTCTGACAACCCAATCCATACATAGGTGGGAAATAGGCCCCTGAGAAAACTTATTTCACTTGTGGCTAAGTTACTAACCAGTTAAAAAGAAAGCTAGATGAATAAGAAAGATTAAAATGCTTTTACAGTATATCATCTGCAATATGCATTTATGAGTCATATAGTAGCTATTTAAAGTTACTTCAGAAAACTAGACAATTGAGGATGAGAAATGAAGATAAATGAAAGAAGACATGAGGCTATAGAGTTGTGTTAAAGTTAGCAGCTTAAATTCACAGGCATTATTTGTAAAGGTCTTATTCCTTTTGTTTGTCTTTACCTAAAATTAGAATAAAATACAGCCTAAACTTCAGGTTTTAGGCTGATGCCATAGAAAGCTAAGAAGTTTTGGTGTTTCATATAAATTTTAAGAATGTGAATTGCCTTTCTATAACCTCCTGATTCTATCCAAGTCTCATACTCTCACATAAAAGCTTAAAATTGTAGTCATATTATTTGTGCTTGGACTTTTCCCCTTCAGGCTTACATTTTTTATTTCATTTTGAATTTGGATGATGAGCTTCCAATGTAAAAACCTGACACAAGCTTCTGAAAATCCTACTCATTTATACTTTCAATAAATGCTCATTGTGCAATATGAGTTATCATAGGGTGGTGTGGTAGAGTAGTAGAAAACACATCAAACACCTCTGACCTTACAGAGCTTACACTGTAGTGGAGGCAACAGCCATACCAGAGATAAACAAGAAAACGTAAAGTATGTTAGACAGTGATGAAGGCTAATGGGAAGGATTTTTTAGAGAAGAAAATATGGTGATTTGGGGGGAGAATTGTCAGAGTATTTTCAGAGAGGAAGTGAGATCTGGCATAAAAGGCAGCTTTAGTGAGAAACATGGAAAGTTTATCTTTGGTACTGGGAGAGACTTTCATCTATGTTGGCAGACAGGTAGGTAGATACGTGAATGTGGTGGTAGCGGTTTGTTGGAATTCTTTCTGGTTGCTTTGATGTTCTTAGAGGCTAAGGATGGCATGAAGTAATGTAATCTGAAGGGGTGAGAAATTATTAAGGAGTTGTTAATGAATAGATTAAGGAATTAAATATAAATGCTCAAGAGCATCAAGGGCCCACCTAAAGCTATTTAAGCATTTTACACCTTCACTTATTTTCTACTTTCCTTATTCTGATTATTTTTGGAAAAGTTATGTCATTCTGAAATTATATCAGATACTATAATGATTATCAAGAAAGTATGCAGCTGTCCTCTAGATCATAGCACATTGTTCATTACTCTAGAATACTAAAGAACAAACAAATGAATAAAGATAGTGACACACTCTTATTACACACTGCAATGCTAAATGCATGCCAGTTTACAATGTTATCTCCACACACATACACAATTAAGAACTTAACTTTCTAGTAATGTATTTTATCTCTCCAATGAACTTGGAAATACTTATAGCCTATGGATTAGCTCCTGTTTCTTTACAGAGAACTAAACGAATGAACATCTCTGTTTTCAAATAAGCAGAAGTCATTTCCTGTGCATGTATGTATGCATGTATGTTAAGGATGACACCAAGTAGAAAAAAAATCATCGCAAGTACTATCCCACCCCCGATCACATATTATCTTTCCAGCTCACCATGGCAGAGGTGATAACTTTCTTCCTTGAATTCCCATAGCTCTCTATGTACTTGTTAAATATTCCCACCCCCTAGTTTTTTTGGGTAGGCTTCTGATAAGTACATTTTAGCTACCCAACTAGATTTTCAGGTCTCTCAGAGAAGTACAGCACTGAGATTAAGATCATCATTTCTGGAGCCAGACTATCTGGATTTGAAACCCTAATCTGGCACATTCCTTTCCCTTGCAGGTTATAGCATATGCTTACTTTACTTCAGGATTAATACACATTTGCACGCAGACACATCTACCCACCTATGCACACAGAAACTGACCAACCAAATACTGCCACTTCCTACTTGAGTAATCTTGGGAAAATGATTTAATTCTATGAACTTATTCTTCTGAAAAATGTTCATAATAGTACTTCTTAACTTATAGACTTATGAGTACTAAAATAAATAGTAAAACTAAAGGGCTTAAACTACTGTCTGGAAGACTTGTGGATTAAAATGGTGAAGTAGGAAAATCCTGAGCTTATACCTCCTGCCAGAGACACACCAAAACTACAACTATAGAGAAAATAACTATCTCTGAGAACAACCTGAAGACTAGCAGATCATTTCTACATGTTCTACAAATTATTTAAAGCTTATAAAGAAACAGTGACATCAAGATAGATAGGAAGGGAAGAGACTCAGTCTAGACAGAACCCATACCACCACTATGGTGACCCATAAGCAGGAGGAATGTCACAACAGCAAAGTTCCCCGCTGAGGACTGAGGGGTCTGAGCCCCAGAATGGGCTTCCCAGCCTAGGGGACCTGGACTGGGAAAATGAGCCCCAATAACATCGGACTTTGAAAACCTGTGGGGCTTACATCTGCAAGAGCTGGAGGACTATGGGAAATCAAGATTTTGCTCTTGAAGGACTTGCGTGCAAACTCACTGGTTCCAAGTTCCAGAGAAGAGGCAACAGCTTGGAAAGCACTGGGTCATACAAAAAGGAGAGTCATTGACTAATATTGGGGCAGGTGTTGGAGGGGCAGGGATCTGCTGGAACTTTCTAGTAACGGAAGCACTGGTGGGTACAATTTTTAAAAAATGCTCCTTCCATCTAGCTGGCCTGGTGCTAGAGACTGACATTTCTGTCATTCTTAATCAACTTAGCTAAAGTCACGCACCTCACCTCAGTGTTCCCTTGAGGACTTGCCCCGACCAACCTGCTCACACTGGCCAGCCCTTCCAAAGCTGCTCCTGCCCCACTCCACCTGGTGGGCAGCCCCAGCTAGAACTGGCACCCCTCCAAGGTGGCTTTTGCTCCACGGGCCCATACCTGTACCTCAGTGTGCTCACAACAGTCATGGCCAGGCCTTGCAGCCAGGTAGGCTGGGTGCCAACCCTATCCAACACCATGCCTATGGCAGACATGGTCAGAGCTCATAGGAAGCCAGACTGGGGACCAACCCCCACCCACCAGGGCATCCACAGCAGTTGTGGATGAGCCATTCTGCCAGCTGAACCAGAGGCACCCTGCTCACTAGAGCACCTGCAGCAATGATGACCCAATCTCAACCATAGGATGTATTGAGCCTACACAGAGGTTATACCTGAAGCATCTGGATCTGGTGACCAGAAGGGATTTTGCCACTGGGCCCACAGGACACCTTATACATAAGACTATTATTTGAAGACTGGGAATATAGTCCCTAATACATAGAAGAAAACACAGAGAGTTACGCAAAATGGGGAGACAAAGGAATACTTTCCAAATGAAAGAACAAGAGAAATCCCCAGAAGAAGAATGAAAAGAAATGGAGAAAAGCAATTTACCAAATACAGTTCACAGTAATAGGTATAAAGATGCTCATTGAACTTGGGAGAAGAATGGATGGACTCAGTAAGAGTTGAAAAAAGAGATGGAAAATATAAAAAAGAGCAAATCAGAACTAAGAATACAATAACTGAAATAAAAATACACTAGAGGGAATCAACAGAAGATTAAAAGATTCAGAAGAATGGATCAGCAATCTGGACTACAGGATGGTGAAAATCACCCAATCAGAACAGCAAAAAAGGAAAAGAATTAGAAGTTGAAAATAGTTTAAGAGAGGGGGCTTCCCCAGGGTTCCAGCGGTTAAGACTCCATGCTCCCAATGCAGGGGGTCTGAGTTCGATCCCTGGTCAGGGAATTAGATCCCTCATCCTGCAACTAAAAGATCCCACGTACAACAACTAAGACCCAGCACAGTCAAATAAATAAATAAATAAATAAAAGGAAAAAAAAGATAGTTTAAGAGAACTCTGGGACAACATTAAGCATACTAATATTCATATTATAGAAGTCCCAGAAAGATAAGAGAGAGAGAAGGGAACAGAAACCCTATTTGAAGAAATAATGGCTGAAAACTTCCCCAACCTGGCAAACAAAACAGACATCCAAGTCTAGGAAGCACCGAAAGCCCCAAACAAGATGAACCCAAAGAGATTCACACCAAGACACAGTAAAATTAAAATATCAAGCCTAAAGAGAGAATATTAAAAGCAGCAAGAAAAAAACACCTAGTTATGAAGAAGGAACTCCCCATAAGACAATCAGTTGATTTTACAATAAAAACATTACAGGCCAGAAGAGGCTGACATGATATATACAACGGCTAAAAGAGAAAAACCAAAACATAAAAAACTTACAACCAAAAATTCTCTACCCAGCAAGATTATCGTTCAGAATTAAAGGAGAAATAAAATGTTTCCTAGACAGGCAAAAGCTAAAAGAGTTCATCACCATTAAACTAGCCTTATAAGAAATGTTAAAGAGGCCTTTTTAAATAGAAAGGGAAAGACCATACTAGAAACAAGGAAATTATGAAAGAAAAATATCTCACTGGTAAATCAAACATATAGTGGAAGTAGTGGATAGGACACCTAGAAAGCTAGTTTGAAGGTTAAAAAATCTAGTAAAATCATCTATATTTAAGATAATTAATCAATACACAAAATAAAAAGATGTAAAATATGATGTCAAAAGCATAAAATGTGGGGTGAGGGAGGGAATAAAAATGTAGTGCTTTCAGAATATGCTCAAACTTAAGCAATCATCAATGTAGAATAGACCGCTATAAATATAGCTTGTTATACATGAACATCATGTTAACCACAAACCAAAAACCTATAAGAGACACACAAAAAATAAAGAGAAAAGAATAAAAACAACACTAAAGAAAGACATCAAATTACAAGGGAAGAGAACAAGAGAAAAAGAAACAGAGAAGAACTACAAAACAACCAGAGAACAATCAACAAAAATGCAATAAGTACATACATATCAATGATTATTTTAAATGTAAATTGACTAAATGCTCCAGTCAAAAGACACAGCGTAGCTAAATGGATTGAAAAAAAATAAGTCACATGTGTATGCTGCCTACAAGAGGCAATTCACTTCAGACCTAAAAAACACAAGCAGATTGAAAGTGAAGGGATGAAAAAAGATACTTCATGCAAAGGGAAATAAAAAGAAAGCTCGAGTAGCAATACATATATCAGACAAAATAGACTTTAAAACAAAGACTGTAACAAGAGACAAGAACATTGCATAATCACAAAAGGATGAGTCCTACAAGGGGTGTAACACTTCTAAGTATCTATGCACCCCAAATAGAAGAACCTAACACATAAAGCAAATATTACTAGACATAAAGGGAAATATTGATAGTAATACAATCATAGTAGGGGAGTTTAACATCCCATTTATATCAATGAATATAGTCCAGAGAGAAAAACAATTAGGAAACATTGGCCTTAAACTACACACTAGATCATATATATATATTATTCCATCCCCAAACAGCAGAATACATTCTTTTCAAGTGTGCATGGAACATTCTTCAGGATAGATCCCATGTTAGGCCACAAGTCTCATTAATTTAAGAAGACTGAAATCATATCAAGCATACTTTCCAATCAAAACAATACAAAACTAGAAATCAATTATAAGAGGAAAACTGGAAAAAACACAAACATGTGGAGGCTAAACAACATGCTACTAAACAACCAACGGGTCAACAAAAACAACAACAAAAAATCAAAGAGGAAATTAAAAACTACCTCCAGACACATGAATATGAAGGACAGAATTCCAAAATCTATGGGACACAGCAAAAGCAATTCTAAGAGGGAAGTATAGAGATACAGGCCTCCCCTACAAAACAAGAAAATTCTCAAATAAAAAGTAAAACCTTACACCTAAAGGAACTAGAAGAAGGAGATCAAACAAAGCCCCAGGTTAGTGAAAAGAAGGAAATAACAAATATCAGAGAGGAAATAAATGAAATAGAGACTTAAAAAAATAATAGAAAATGTGAATGACATTAATAGGTGGTTCTTTGAAAACAAACAAAATTGATAAAACTTTAGCCATATTCATTAGGAACAATAATATCAGAAATAAAAGGAGAGAATTACAGCAAATGCCATAGAAATACAAGGCATCATAAGAGATCACCATGAACGATTATATGCCAACGAATTGGACAACCTGCAAGAAAAGGATAAATTCCTAGAAATATAGACTCTTTCGAGACTGAATTGGAAGAAATAGAAAATCTGAATAGACCAATCACTAGGAATAAAATTGAATCCGTAATCAAGCAACTCCCAACAAAGGTTCAGGATCAGATGGCTTCATAGGTGAAATCTATCAAACATTTAAAGAAGAATTATTATCTATTCTTGTCAAACTGCTCCAAAAAATTGAAGAGGAAAATCTCATTTTATTAGCTCAAGAGTGATCAAGAGATAGGCATTGGAGGTATAGACACAGAGGTAGCAAAGAGGAGAAAGAGGATGCTAGAGGTAATGGTGGAAAAAGAGTGTGCAGGCCCTAAACAAGCTTTTACCTGATTGATCAAACTGTATATAAAATCTGCCCCCTGGGGGACCTTCAAGATGGCAGAGGAGTAATATGTGGAAATCACCTTCCTCCCCACAAATACATCAGAAATACATCTACATGTGGAACAACTCCTACAGAACACCTACTGAACGCTGGCAGAAGACCTCAGACCTCTGAAAAGGCAAGAAACTCAACATGTACATGGGTAGGGAAAAAGAAAAAAAGAAAAAACAGAGACAAAAGAATAGGGACGGGACCTGCACCAGTGGGAGGGAGCCGTGAAGGAGGAAAGGTTTCCACACACTAGGAAGCCCCTTCACGGGCGGAGACTGGGGGTGGCGGAGCGGGGAAGCTTCGGAGCCGCAGAGGAAAGCACAGCCACAGGGGTGCGGAGGGCAAAGCAGAGAGATTCCCGCACAGAGGATCAGTGCCGACCGGCACTCACCAGCCCAAGAGGCTTGTCTGCTCACCCGTTGGGGTGGGCAGGGGCTGGGAGCTGAGGCTCAGGCTTCGGAGGTCAGATCCCAAGGAGAGGACTGGGGTTGGCTGCATGAACACAGCCTGAAGGGGGCTAGTGCGCCACGGCTAGCCGGGAGGGAGTCTGGGAAAAAGTCTGGAGCTGCCTAAGAGGCAAGAGACCATTGTTTCCTGGTGTGCGAGGAGAAGGGATTCAGAATACCGCCTAAAGGAGCTCCAGAGATGGGCGTGAGCTGCGGCTATCAGCGTGGACCCCAGAGATAGGCATGAGACGCTAAGGCTGCTGCTGCAGCCACCAAGAAGCCTGTGTGCAAGCACAGGTCACTCTCCACACCTCCCCTCCCAGGAGACTGTGCAGCCCGCCACTGCCAGGGTCCCATGATCCAGGGACAAATTCTCTGGGAAACACACGGCGTGCCTCAGGCTGTTGCAATGTCACGCTGGCCTCTGCTGCCATAGGCTCGCCCCACATTCCATACCCCTCCCTCCTCTCTGCCTGAGTGAGCCAGAGCCCATTAATCAGCTGCTACTTTAACCCTGTGCAGTCTGGGGAGGGAACAGACGCCCTCAGGGGACCTACACACAGATGGGGACCAAATCCAAAGCTGAACCCAAGGAGCTGTGCAAACAAGGAAGAGAAAGGGAAATTTCTCCCAGCAGCCTCAGGAGCAGTGGATTAAATCACCACAATCAACTTGATGTACCGTGCATCTATGGAATACCTGAACAGGCAATGAATCATCCCAAAACTGAGGTGGTGGACTTTGGGAGCAACCGTAGACTTGGGGTTTGCTTTTTGCATCTAATTTGTTTATGGTTTTATGTTTATCTTACTTTAGTATTTAGAGCTTATTCTCATTGGTAGATTTGTTTATTCATTTGGTTGCTCTCTTCCTTTATATATATTTATAACGTTGCTTTTACCAGTTGTCCTAGGGTTCTGTCTGTCTATTTTTTTTTTTTTTTTTTTTAGTATAGTTTTCAGTGCATACTGTCATTGGTGGATTTGTTTTTTGGTTTGGTTGCTCCCTTCTTTCTTTCTTTCTTTTTTTAAAATAATGTTTATTTTATTTTAATTTCAATAACTTTCTACTATTTACTTTTCTTTCTTCCTTCCTTCCTTCCTTCTTTCCTTCCTTCCTTTCTTTCTTTTTCTCCCTTTTCTTCTGAACCATGTGGCTGACAGTCTCTTCTTATCTGGCCGGGTGTCAGGCCTGAGCCTCTGAGGCGGGAGAGCCAAGTTCACGACATTGGTCGACCAGAGACCTCCTGGCTCCATGTAATATGAAACAGCGAAAGCTCTCCCAGAGATCTCTATCTCAACACTAAGACCCAGCTCCACTCAACGACCAGCAAGCTACAGTGCTGGACACCCTATGCCAAACAACTAGCAAGATAGGAACACAAGCCCACCCATTAGCAGAGAGGCTGCTTAAAGTCATAATACGTTCATAGACACCCCAAAACATACCACCAGACACAGTGCTGCCCACGAGAAAGACAAGATCAAGCCTCATCCATCAGAACATAAGCAACATTCCCCTACACCAGGAAGCCTACACAATGCACTGAACCAACCTTACTCACTGGGGGCATACACCAAAAACAATGGGAACAATGAACCTGCAGTCTGTGAAAAGGAAACCCCAAACACAGTAAGTTAAGCAAAATGAGAAGACAGAGAAATACACAGCAGATGAAGGAGCAAGGTAAAAACCCACCAGACGAAACAAATGAAGAGGAAATAGGCAGTGTCCTAAAAAAGAATTCAGAGTAATGAGAGTAAACATGATCCAAAATCTTGGAAATAGCGTGGAGAAAATACAAGAAATGTTTAACAAAGACCTAGAAGAACTAAAGAGCAAACAAACAATGATGAAAACCACAATAAATGAAATTAAAAATTCTCTAGAAGGAATCCATAGCACAATAAATGAGGCAGAAGAACAGATAAGTGACTTGGAAGACAAAATAGTGGAAATAACTACTGCAGAGCAGAAGGAAGAAAAAAGAATGAAAAGAATTAAGGACAGTCTCAGAGACCTCCGGGACAACATTAAATGCACCAACATTCAAATTATAGGGGTCCCAGAAGGAGAAGAGAAAAAGAAAGGGACTGAGAAAATACTTGAAGAGATTGTAAACTTCCCTAATATGGGAGAGGAAATAGTCAATCAAGTCCAGGAAGCACAGAGTCCCATACAGGATAAATCCAAGGAGAAACACGCCAAGACACATATTAATCAAACTATCAAAAATTAAATACGAAGAAAAAATATTGAAAGCAGCAAAAGCCGCAAATAACATATGAGGGAATCTCGATAAGGTTAACAGTTGATCTTTCAGCAGAAACTCTGCAAGCCAGAAGGGAGTGGCAGGACATATTTAAAGTGATGAAAGGGAAAAACATACAAGCAAGATTACTCTACCCAGCAAGGATCTCATTCGGATTTGACAGAGAAGTTAAAATCTTACAGACAAGCACCATCCAGCTTTACAACAAATGCTAAATGCACTTCTCTAGGCAGGAAATACAAGAGAAGGAAAAGACCTACAATAACAAACTGAAGGCAATTAAGAAAATGGTAATAGGAACATACATATTGATAATTACTTAAATGTAAATGGATTAAATGCTCCAGCCAAAAGACACAGACTGGCTGAATGGATACAAAAACAAGACCCGTATATATACTGTCTACAAGAGACCCACTTGAGACCTAGGGACACATAGAGACTGAAAGTGAGGGGATGGAAAAAGATATTCCATGCAAATGGAAATCAAAAGAAAGCTGGAGTAGCAATTCTCATATCAGACAAAATAGACTTTAAAATAAAGACTATTACAATGGACAACCAAGGACACTACATAATAATCAAGGGATCTAGCCAAGAAAAAGATATAACAATTGTAAATATTTATGCACCCCACATAGGAGCACCTCAATACATAAGGTAAATGCTAACAGCCATAAAAGGGGAAATTGACAGTAACACCATCATATTAGGGGACTTTAACACCCCACTTTCACCAATGGGCAGATCATCCAAAATGAAAATAAATAAGGAAACACAGCTTTAAATGACACATTAAACAGATGGACTTAATTGATATTTATAGGACATTCCATCGAAAAACAACAGAATACACTTTCTTCTCAAGTGCTCATGGAACATTCTCCAGGATAGATCGTATCTTGGGTCACAAATCAAGCCTTCGTAAATTTAAGAAAACTGAAATGTATCAGGTATCTTTTCCAACCACAACGGTAGGAAACTGATATCAATTACAGGAAAAAATCTGTAAAAAATACAAACACCTGGAGGCTAAATAATACACTGCTAAATATCCAAGAGATCACTGAAGAAATTAAAGAGGAAATCAAAAAATACCTAGAAACAAAGGAAAATGAAAACACGACGACCCAAATCCTATGGAAAGCAGCAAAAGCAGTTCTGAGAGGGAAGTTTATAGCAATACAATCCTACCTCAAGAAACAAGAAACATCTCAAATAAACAACCTAACCTTTCACCTAAAGCAATAAAAGAAAGAAGAACAAAAAACCGCCAAAGTTAGCAGAAGGACAGAAATCATAATGATCAGATCAAAAATAAATGAAAAAGAAATGAAGGAAATGATAGCAAAGATCAATAAAACTAAAAGCTGGTTCTTTGAGAAGATAAATAAAATCAATAAACCATTAGCCAGACTCATCAAGAAAAAAAAGGGAGAAGACTCAAATCAAGACAATTAGAAATGAAAAAGGAAAAGTAACAACTGACACTGCAGAAATACAAAGGATCATGAGAGATTAGTACAAAGAACTACATGCCAATAAAATGGACAACCTGGAAGTACTGGACAAATTCTTAGAAAAGCACAAACTTCTGAGACTGGATCTGGATGAATTAGGAAATATAACCAGACCAATCACAAGCACTGAAATTGAAACTGTGATTAAAAATCTTCCAACAACAAAAGCCCAGGACCAGATGGATTCACAGGCGAATTCTATCAAACATTTCGAGAAGAGCTAACACCTATCCTTCTCAAACTCCTCCAAAATACAGCAGAGGGAGGATCACTCCCAAACTCATTCTATGAGGGCACCATCACCCTGATACCAAAACCAGACAAAGATGTCACTAAACAAGAAAACTAGAGGACAATATCATTGATGAACACAGATGCAAAAATCCTCACTAAAATACTAGCAAACAGATGCCAACAGCACATTAAAAGGATCATACACCATGATCATTGGGATTTATCGCAGGAATGCAAGGATTCTTCAATACGTGCAAATCAATCAATGTGATACACCATATTAACAAATTGAAGGAGAAAAACCATATGATCATCTGAGTAGATGCAGAAAAAGCTTTCAACAAAATTCAACATCTGTTTATAATAAAAACTCTCCAGAAAATAGGCATAAAGGGAACTTATCTCAACATAATAAAGGCCATATATGACAAACTCACAGCTAACATTGTTCTCAATGGTGTAAAACTGAAACCATTTTCTCTAAGATCAGGAAGAAGACAAGGTTGCCCACTCTCACCACTATTATTCAACATAGTTTTGGAAGTCTTAGCCACAGCAATCAGAGAAGAAAAAGAAATAAAAGGAATCCAAATCAGAAAAGAAGTAAAACTGTCACTGTTTGCAGATAATATGATACTATACATAGAGAATCCTAACGATGCTATCAGAAAACTGCTAGAGCTAATCAATGAATGTGGTAGAGTAGCAGGATACAAAATTAATGCACAGAAATCTCTGGCATTCCTATACACTAATGATGAAAATTCTGAAAGAGAAATTAAGGAAACACTCCCATATACCATTGCAACAAAAAAAATAAAGTACCTAGGAATAAAACTACCTAAGGAGACAAAAGACTTGTATGCAGAAACCTGTAAGACACTGATGAAAGAAATTAAAGATGATACAAACAGATGGAGAGATATACCTTGTCCTTGGACTGGAAGAATCAACATTTTAAAAATGATTATACTACCCAAAGCAATCTACTGATTCAATGCAATCCCTATCTAACTGCCAAAGGTATTTTTCACAGAACTAGAACAAAAAATTTCACAATTTGTATGGAAACACAAAAGACCCCAAATAGCCAAAGCAATCTTGAGAAAGAAAAATGGAGCTGGAGGAATCAGGCTCCCTGACTTCAGACTATACTACAAATCTACAGTCATCAAGACAGTATGGTATTGGCACAAAAATAGAAATATAGATCAATGGAACAGGATAGAAAGCCCAGAGATAAACCCACACACATATGGTCACTTTATCTTTGATAAAGGAGGCAATAATTTATACATGGAGAAAAGATAGCCTCTTCAATAAGTGGTGCTGGGAAAACTGGACAGCTGCATGTAAAAGAATGAAATTAGAACACTCCCTAACATCATACACAAAAATAAACTCAAAATGGATTAAAGACCTAAATATAAGGCCAGACACTATAAAACTCTTAGAGGAAAACATAGGCAGAACACTCTATGACATAAATCATAGCAAGATCCCTTTTGACTCACTTCCTGGAGAAATGGAAATAAAAACAAAAATAAACAAATGGGACCTAATGAAACCTAAAAGCTTTTGCACAGCAAAGGATGCCATAAACAAAACGAAAAGAGAACTCTCAGAATGGGAGAAAATATTTGCAAACGAAGCAACTGACAAAGGATTAATATCCAAAATATACAGGCAGCTCATGCAGCTCAATATCAAAAAAACAAACAACCCAATCCAAAAATGGGCAAGACCTAAATAGACATTTCTCCAAAGAAGATTTACAGATTGCCAACAAACACACGAAAGGATGCTCAACATCACTAATCATTAGAGAAATGCAAATCAAAACTACAATGAGGTATCATCTCACACCCCTCAGAATGGCCCTCATCAAAATGTCTACAAATAATAAATGCTGGAGAGGGTGTGGAGAAAAGGGAACCCTCTTGCACTGTTGGTGGGAATGTAAATTGATACAGCCACTATGGAGAACAGCATGGTGGTTCCTTAAAAAAATAAAAATAGAAGTATCATAGGACCCAGCAATACCACTACTGGGCATATATCCTGAGAAAACCATAATTCAGAAAGAGTCATGTACCACAATGTTCACTGCAGCTGTATTTACAATAGTCAAGTTATGGACGCAACCTAAGTGTCAATCGACAGACGAATGGATAAAGAAGTTGTGGCACATATATATACAATGTAATATTACTCAGCCATAAAAAGAAACAAAATTGAGTTATTTGTAGTGAGGTGGATGGACCTAGAGTCTGTCTTACGGAGTGAAGTATGTAAGAAAGAGAAAAAGAAATACCATATGCTAACATATATATATGGAATCTAAAAAAAAAAAAAAATTGTTCTGAAGAACCTAGGGGCAGGACAGGAGAATAAAGAAGCAGGCGCAGAGAATGGACTTGAGGACACGGGGAGGGGGAAGGGAAAGCTGGCACGAAGTGAGAGAGTGGCATGTACATGTATACACTACCAAATGTAAAATAGATAGCTAGTGGGAAGCAGCCACATAGCACAGGGAGATCAGCTCGGTGCTTTGTGTCCACCTAGAGCGGTGGGATAGGGAGGGTGGGAGGGAGACGCAAGAGGGAGGAGATATGGGGATATATGTATATGTATAGCTGATTCACTTTGTTATACAGCAGAGACTAACACACCGTTGTAAAGCAATTATACTCCAATAAAGATGTTAAATAATAATAATAAAATAAAAATAAAATAAAATAATAAAGTAAAATAAAATAAAATAAAATCTGCCTTTCATCTTTTCAGTTACATGCATCTTAGTTAAGTGAGGACCAGGTATGTATTTCCTGTCCTCGATTATTGAAGAATGGTAGAGTGGGGTCTCTACCATTTCCAACTAAATCTATTCTAATATCTTATTCAGTCAATTGTTTGAGGAGGTGACACACCTAATCAAGTTTCAAATTCCAAAATAAGTAGTCAACTTGTGACAGAACAATGAGTTTTGAAATAGAACTCTCATTCATAAATATATATATTCATAAATATATTTCTACTGTGTTAGTAATGTATTTCATTGTTTTACCTATAGTCATTACACATGTATACAGACACATAAACACACACAAACGTATGTAGTTATGAAGTCTCTTCCTAGTTTAAGGGAATCTTTTTGACCGACTTCTTTTGTAAAATTCTAAACCAGGGAGCCACAAACATGAATTACATCATCTTTTAAAATTTTCTAGCAGCCACATTTAAGAGAGTAATAAACGGCAAAATTAATTTTCATAATACACAAATGTACAAAATATAATTTCAACATAAAATCAATATAAAATTATTAATATAATTTTATGTCTTTGAAAACCAGTGTGTGCATCTATAGCACTTCTGAATGGGCTCAATAGACTCATTAGCTAGTGGCTATCACATTGGACAGAACAAGTCTGAACTAATTTGTGGCTCAATTCTGCTCTGCCTATTAATATTGATCGATATATTTTCTTAATAGAAATAAAGGAAAAGTTATCTAAAAATAGCTTTGTAATACATCTGAAAATCTTATATGTGCAATTAGAAATACAGGCTTAGCAGAATATCTGGGCTTAACAGTAGGTTCCACATTTATTAAGTCAGTTTGCTAATAAGCTTCTTGGGTACTGCTGAGAAATAACTGGACATAATTATTAATTAAATGGCTTAAGGGCAAAATAAATATTTCCCTAATGTTTATTTTTATTTAAAAATAAAGTGAAAACTGTGCCTAAGAGTGGGTATGAAAATAGTTGTAGAAATGGAGCTGCTTCTTCATGTGAAAATATGAAAAACAACTTAAGTGCATTAAATGTTAACACTGTAATATTAAACTCTGAGATTTCCTGTTTCTGCTATTGCAGTTATGACCGACATGGAACTTGGAGTACAGTGAAAAGGAAAACAAATGCCTACCATAAAATTTGTTCTGTAAGTACTTGAATAAAGAGTTGAGAAGAGTTGTCACTTACTGAAGTTTATTAAAGTTTTCCTTACAGTATTTTTAATCCTCCCAACAACTCTATTAGGTAGCTATTGTTATTCTACTATTTATCTATGACAAACTGAGTCTTAGAGACATTAAGTAACTTGTTCAAGGTCAAGAGCTGGTAAGATATATAACCAGGGTAGACCCTGCATATGTTTTCTAACTTTAGAATAGTTAATCAATTTCATGGAGAGACATATGTAATGTTTTAAGTAATGTATTATTATGTTAACATACCTTTCATATAATTTATCATAATATATATCTAATATATTAATATATTAAATGGAAGGTTCTACTTTGGGCAACTTAATCTTAGAAGATTAAGCCATTGTTTGTTTCTTACTTCAGGGTGGCTGTAAAGAAATTTCAAATGAATTTGAGATAAGAAAATTACATTTAATGTTAGATGCTTTCACACTTGTTTCTATTTAATCTTTAAAATAACAGAGCAAGACTGATATTAACATTGTTTTATAGATGAGGAAACTGAGGCTTAGAAGAGTTCCTGCTCATAGTGGCATACTGAGATTTTACCATGTCTGCCTGGCTACATTTCTATGTCTTTTCATGACACCATCACCCTAAGTTGAGAAAAGTTTTAAATGTAAGAGGTTTATGGAAATGTGTGTAATCGGGTGCAAGGAGAGACAATGTACTGTTTTTTGTTTTTGTTGTTTTCTAAAAGAAGAGTTATTTTTAATCTTGTTCAAGATCATAATAGCATGCTTCTAAATAAGGAATATAAATTTAGATACGTGGTACCAGTTTTTATTTTGTTTTTTAAAATATTACAATATCTGAAAATACAAAGTATAAATATTCATCATCCTCCAAAATTAAAAAGAAATTTAAATATTTGCTTTCTGTCATGATGGCGATTCACACAAATTCTTTCTTGTATTCAATTAATTATCATGATTAAATATTTTCAATGTCTATTATGTGTCAGGCACTTTTCTAGGTACTGGAGATATGATACTTATCACACAATAAATTATTGCCCTTGAGAAAACTTGTGTTCTATAGATAAACAATATATAGGAAGATTTTGATGACTGTCAACTTTATGCAAAATTGGTCATATGGTTATTCTTATAAAATGTAAGCAACATTGTTGACGTTGCTTAAATTTGCTACTTCATAGATATTTGGAACTTTGAAGCTGAAAACTGAAATTCTCTATGTAAAAACTATTGCTAAGTATAAGGTTAGATAAAGGTGTTAATTAAGCTAAAGTATTCTTCTTCAATAAAATACGTGACTACTTGCTAAATTCTAGCCTCCAAAGCAAGAATGTTTAGAATCTTTCCCTCTGCCAATTGCAGATATGTAATAAATACTACTCATTTCTATCCTTCTGTTACAAGGTCAGCTTGTAAGGTTAATTGAAATGCATACTGAATAAATGCAGCCCGCCCCACCTCGTCCCTTTTTGCGTTCAGAATTGACTAAAACTGTAAAGTGTGGCTGATATATTTTGCCCTTTCTCATGAGTTTAGATTATCTTTTAAATATCTAGACGATCTGTAATAATAGTAGCTAATAGATATTGAACACTTATTCTGTACCAGGCACTGTTCCAAGTATTTTATACATACTATCCTTTGTGCTTACATTGGCTTTCTTTTATTTGTGATAGTATCAATCTTTAATTTAGAGAATTATTTTGCTTATGTGCAATATGATATCATAAAATGTATATACTTCTCTCATTCAGAGGGCAGCCAACATACATTGGTGTCTTTTCTCCTCACTCATTTATTCAAAGTTGCAGACTGCAATTCAGCAAGGACTGCAAGAGTATGAGGTCTGAGGTTTCCTCCCTTGAAAGCAAAATGTCATTATTACAGCCTGGAATGATATGGACCCCGTTGTAAGCAAGTTTGGAGACAAAGAAAGTTCCATTTCAGCTGAAACTGCACTTTTGTTTCCTCAGTACTGCTTCCTGCTTTATACATGGATCAAAGCAGAGAGAGGAGAGGGGCTGGATATTTGTGATTTTCTTCTTAACAGGCATGAGTCCATATTCATAAATAAATAAATACAAACCAAATCCATAGTTTGGGTATAATATAGTATATTGACTATATACGTTATTATTCATTCGTATCAGCTTACATCAGTGGTTTCAAACTTTAGTAGTCATCAGAATCAGTTGACATCTGCATCCAACCTCCAGTTTCTGATTCAGTATGATGGATTTGGGATCCAAGTATCTGTATTTTTAAAAAATTCAAGATGCTACTAATGCTGCTGGTTCAGGAACCACAGTCTGAGAACCACTGATTTAGATAATGTGCATAAAATTTGGATTAATAGCTGCTGGGGCTGGGGCTTACTTGAACAAAATATGCTATCAATCTGATTTAACCCAGGTACTCAGGCAGTCTCTGTGTAGGCCACATGAATACAAAGTATTGCATCAGAAACTGTGGTAAAGCAAATGATATGACAGTCTTCTTTCCGAAAAAGCCCTCAGATTTAAGGAGGCCACGAATCCCTTTCTGAAGAATTAAATGGGGAATATACATAAACCAAAAATGAAAACCAAAAAATATTAATTGGTGTGTTAAATTCAATGAATATACTGAGGACTATGGAAGCATAAATGAGAGACAACCAGCCCATTCTGGAGGTCGAGGAAGGCGTCAAGAATGACAGGGTGCTTGAAATGAGTCTGGGAGATTGGAGGATAAGTAGGCATTAGGTAGACTAGAGAAAAAGGCCATATACCTTAATACTATTGCTGACAAATGTCTGCACTTGCTAGCAAAGAAAACTAGGTCACAAAGTGTAAATGGGGTCATTATAAAAGCCATTCCCATCACTAGAAAATACAGCTCAAAGCATATTCCTTATTTATTGACAGTGGGCTGTTAATAATGACTATTTAGTCTTATACTGGTCCATTTGCTGTCAGATCTCTCTGAGCACTGTGTATCATTTTTATTCACATCCCTTCAGATGAGGGGCGACATATAGATACTCAAGAAATCTTTCATGAAAGAAGAAATGGAAGAAAGGATATGAAGAATTATACCATTTAAGATAATTATTGATTTAAAACAATTCCTAAAGCAAAAACAAAACAAGCAAAAATAATTATGCATGTATTTCAAATTTGCATTAATTTCTTTTAAATAAATTAAAATTGTGGTAAATGAGATATGTAGGAAAAATTTGGGTGACTCTGCTTTAGGATATTCTTCAGTTATAGTTTCAGAAGTCTAAGGTGTAGATTTCAAGTCCTATTATTAAAAGACTATCTGGAATATCTAAAGCACCAGAATGCTTTAAATTCTAGTGATTTTAAGGTAGTATAGCTTGCCATTTTTTTTTGAGGTGGTGTATCTGTTCTAATTTTCAATTAAAATGATAAATTAAACATACCATTAGCTTATTAAGCATTCATTTCCACAGAAACTACCTATGCATGCATCTGTCCCTGAGTACATTTACTAATTGTATCATCAATTCTAAAGTCAAAGCACAAATTAAACTGTTAAATACCATTTGCAAAGAGTGGCACAGTATCATATCATATGAACAGTAGATTATGTTAATGGCAATCGGTATAGCACTGATCTATGTTTTGGGGGGTATATACACTGCTATATCTTTTGAGATGATAAGAAATTGAAATCCCTTCTTTATAACTGTGTTTAGAATCAACTTGTAGAAAATTCAAGCTTTCATCTGTTAGGAAAGCCCAGGTGAAACTGCATCAGCCAGCCAGTATTGCATGGTAGAAATAGTTCAGGTTCCAATTTACGCATTTTTCTTAACTGAGTAATACAGATGTGCACCCCACAGTAGTGTTAATCTGTTTATTGCTTTAGTAAATCCTCAAGCATTTGTCCAACTACCATAATTCTTCTGGGAAGACAAGTTCCTACAAAAACTGCACAAGTGTAACAAGTGCAGTGCTCTAAAAGAAATTATTTTTTTTAACTGTGAAATTCTAACAGATGCTGTCCAAATAATTGAACCAATAAAGAACGCAAAAGATATTTGAGTGGGAAAACTTGACTAAAAACCAGGACACATATGCCCTTCTCTCAGCCTGGCCTCACACTGGTCATCAAGATTTTGGTGAAGAACAATTCTGACATTTCCCCTCTCTGATAATGCCCATCCTACAACCTCACACAGATTACTGTGGTGACTTGTGCAATGGAAATGATTCGATAGTTCAGTTCAATGAATATTTACTCAGAACCTACTATTTACTGGGCACTGGAAAGTCGGCGTCAAATCAAAGAGATGGCCCTTGGTCTAATGGAGATGGAGAGACAACTCTTACAGATTGGATTAACAACAACAAAATCCTCAGTATATAAAGAAAATGACTGCAGAAAAAGCTTAACACTATAAAATCTAAAAATCACAGAACATGTGAGCAGGCAATGGGGGGGCAAGGGAAGTAGCTCCTGAAGATGTTGGGAGGGCAAAGGAACCTCTCTGACAGTGACACTAAATTTTAAACCTGAATGATGAGATTTCTGGGGGGAAATTTCCCATCAGAGGCATAAATCCATAAGCCTTCAGGTAGTTCTGAGTATTGGAAAGACAGAGAGATTGCCACATGGTCAGAGTACAGTAAACACATGAGAGAAGAGTATCAGGTAATGCTGGAATGGAAGTAGGATCATGTACATGCAGCCCAAGTTAAAATGTGTGAATTTCGGCTGGGGGAGGGATAAATTGGAAGATTGGGATTAACATATACACACTACTATATACAAAATAGATAACTAATAAGGACCTACTGTATAGCACAGGGAATTCTATTCAATACTCTGTAATGGCCTATATGGGAAAAGAAGCTTAAAAGGAGTGGATATATGTATATGTATAACTGATTTGCTTTGCTGTACACCTGAGACTGACACAACATCATTAATCAACTATACTCCAATAAAAATTTTGCAAAATGTTGGAATTTCAACCCTTGTTCAATGGGAAATTGCAGAGGGTTGGAAGCAAAGAGTTAGATATTTTGATTTATGCTTTTGAAAAGATTATACTTGGCTTCCATGCAGAAAATGATGCTCAGGGAGACAAGAGTAGAAATAAGGAGATCAGAGAGGAAAAGACCAATATTCAGGGTGAGAGTTGATGGTGGCTTTGCATGGCAGCAGTGAAGAGAGAAAGAACTAGACACACCCTGATTTGTACAAAAGTAGTTTGTACTTGAATGTACAAAGCTGGGCATCACAATATTTTAAACTTTCTCTAGACCCAAAGGTCCCTACATTTAAATTCTTAGAATGATGCTTGAATATCCAGGTTTGGTAAATCCAATAGAATGACCCAAATGATCTCATTTTAAAAATTTCATTTTATTTCATCTTTCACCCCTCAAAAAAAAAAAAAAAAAGACAAGTTTCCGTACACTTTCGAGAAGATAAGATGAATCATAGCAGTACATAAAATCTTTTCTAAAAAGGTAAAACAATATCCTCTCACTGTCAAAGAGTATCTTCTGGCTTAAAACTACATAAATATTGACATAATGGAAGGGAATTTGAAAGCGCTTCTAAAGTTTGAAAATTTAAACACAATGGAAAATTAAGAAATAACTATGTGAGATAACCTAAGGAGGAAAATCAATCTGAATTGTCAGATACATCCAGGGCCCTCTTGATAGGACAGTGGGCAATTTTTCTTCTTCATGGAGAACAAAGAGTATTTGAAGTTTTTTTTTTTTTTTTTAAACAAAGTAAATTTATTTGTACTTTTTTGGATTATTATATGATTTTGTGATGCTATGAAGCTATATATGAACATACCTCTCAAGAACAAATACAACATAATGATTCCGATATGCAGGTAATATGATTTAGAGGTGAAGGGTGTTGTCTCTGCGGCCAAAGACCTTGGGATCAAATTCCAGCTCTGCCCCTTATCACCTGTGTGATTACCAGCAAGCCACTTAACCTCTCTGAGCCTCCCTTTCTTCCTCAGTAAAGAAGGGCACTGTGATGCTCAAATGAGTTCATTTATGTGTAATACTTAATTAGCATTAAGAATCTAATTAGCATTAAGAATTAGCATTAATAAACTGTTATCAGTTACATTATACATAATTGAGAGACAAAGAAAAATGAAGCAAATGGGAATTTTTAAGAAAGATAATTTAGTCACCATGAGAAGTATTTGAGGGCCACTTTGCAGTCCTTCCTTTAGAAATACTTATATTTTAGGACTTTCCTGAAAAATGATCACATATTTCAGTCTATGAGAAATACTACAAATAAGCTCAAATAAAATTAAAGTGCCTGACAATTATTACATAGAAAATGTATTAACTGAATATGAAAATGTATTTTGGCAATTGAATACTCAGTAAAATACACAGTTGAATATAAGTTTCTTACTGTTAAGAGAAAGCTTTAAGTATGGCATACATATTGGAGAAAACATACCAAGCATTTGTTACAAAGTGGCTAATGTATTTGGACTGTTTGATTTTATTTTAAACTGAAATGGAGCCCCCAAGTTCCTCAGCTTTGTCATCATACTCAAATCATACAAACATGCACCACTGCCATTAATCAGCACTCTATAACTGAAGATGGATTTCTCAAAATAAATTTTAAAAATATGTCTAGAGAACAGGAAAATATGTAATGTCCTCTATCCTGTGGAAATAAATCACCATTTGCTGCTCTTTTCGTGTGTCCAGCAGTAAATTTCATAGTCAAAAGGTACAGAAGAAAGTAGAGGCCATTCTCTAGTCCCCACCACTCCTGCGCTAAGGGCTCATTCCTTGGGAATGATTCATACGACAACCCCAAAACGACAGACAAAATCTGCTTCTTTTCAATTCCTCCTGACAATGCAGCAATGGAAACAACACAACTCTGGGTGAAACAGAGTATCATAGATCTGACCACACTTTTGTTTGCTTTGGTGGGCTAGAACAATTAAAATTTTCTATATAATAAACGTAGACATAATGAGAAAAGCCAAGCTCTGTTGTTCTGTTAGCTCATTTGCACAATTCAGGGGCTTTAATCAAACGGACTTAAAATTTCGTAACACAATAAAAAATGAGTTAGTTAAAATGGGCTACCTTATTTGGCAGCAAAACCTGGTGGATTAATTATCACAATATCTCTTTTGTAAAGTGAAAAGTACATTATAAATTCTTTTAGATCAAAGGAGTTAGACATAGCACAGGTTTTACTTTAAGTGCCAATGTCTCATAAAAGTAGCATCACCTGTATTAATACACACAGGCCCCTTCTGTAGTATGCTCTAATTTATATCATCATCTTTTGAAAATGATATTTGGAAAGGACAGTTGGCAGCTCTAGTAAGAAATTCATAAGAAATCAACCTTAATTTTCCTACTTGTCAATCTTACAAATGGGAACAATTTAAACCTTTAAAATGAAAGACATTTTAAATCTGTTTACAGTGATCTTTCAAAACTACTGGCAGGGTATTTGAGTCAAAGTAATACTGAGGAGTTGAATTGAGACAAAATTTTAAAAGAAAACATTTGAAAATCCTAATAAAATTATACATGTAAAATCAATCTATAAATAATAAATTTTATAGTCCATAATCTTAAAAATATTCAGGATTATGGATTTTGGGGGATAGAAGGTGCCATAAAAGAAATCCAATACAACTTTACTTCTTTTATGAGAATCTTCTCTTTAACAGGTGGTTTACAGGTTCTAGAAGAATTCACTCTCTCAAGGATAGACCATGAGCTGTAATACTATTCCATTATTACAAATCCTTCCTTGCATTTTGTCAAAGGTTGTTTGCTTATTGGTTCTAGTTCTCTCTTCTGGGCAGTAAGATAATGTCTATGCTCTCTTCCACATGAGAAGTCTTGAAAAAAAATTTAGAGCGTTATCTTCTCTACAGTGAAGTTTTTATCTAGGTCAAACATTCCCAGTTCCCTTAATCATTTCTCAAGTTACCAGGTAACAGAAAACTTTCCTGTTTGTACTCATCAAGGTTGTCAATAGTCCTCTAAATATGTGGGATCAGAACAGTCTAAATGTTTAATTGTGGTTTATCATTTCCCTTAACAAGTGGAAGTCAGAAGACCTGGGCTCTGGAATAACACCATCATTTGCAGTTGGGGATTAGTTTCTCTTTGTAAAATAGAAATAATTGTCTCTTACTCTTCAAAATATGTCAGCCCTGCCTAGTACAGAATTGTGTTCTGCATCAAATTTAAAATAAATACAATTGATAGTGCTTTGAAAACTGTAAAGAACTAAAAAGTGTGGAGTGAATATATTGTTACTATTTTTCAGCATTCTCTTAAAGATTAATTCAGTCTTCTTATCATAAGTGGCTGAATACTTTTTACTCATAAACTGTTATAACATGTGATATAATAATACCAGTTATGATTTAGCATATACTAAGTCCCAAGCACCATATGGCACTTGATCTGTAATGTTTTATTTAGCTGACCTTGTGGAGATAGTACAATTACCTCCATTTTCTATATTAGGGAATTCCCAACATGTGCTTATGCAAGATTATATTTATATTCTTATTAAATTTCCCTCATTTGTTTTCGATCACTGTTAACTTGGACCAACGGACTTCAAACATCTTTGCAACTCACTGTTTGTTAAAAATGGAGCAAAATTTCAATAAATCTGTATATTTCTGTGTATAGATTATATTTGTATGTACTGATGTATTAGTATATATTATACACTAGTAAAATTAGAAATTTAAAAGGATGATCTAAATTTAAATGAAAATTCTAAAATTTTTTCAATGGAATATCCTGTGTGTCTGTGGATTAAGGGCAAAATGCTTTAAAAGATCCCTACTATTCGTCTATATTGGGTTGGCAAACTAGTTTTTTAGGGTTTTTTTTTTAGCCTATTTTTGTACAGCCATGAACTCAGAATGGCTTTTATATTGTCACATGATTGAAAGAAATCAAAGGAAGAATACTATGGCATAAAAGAATACTAGAGCATAAAAACGATATGAAGTTCAAATGTCATTGTCTCTAAAGTTCTATTGGAACACAGTCCCACTCATTTTTTTTCTTTGTGCTTTGTCTATGGTTACTTTCATGCTACAACTACAGAGATGAATGCTTGTGACAAAGATTGTATGGTTCACAAAGCTTAAAATATTTACCATCTGGCATTTAAAAGAAAAAGCTTACAATCCCTGCTGTAGGCCCGTGAAATCTTATTTATATCAAAAGTATAGATACAGTCACTGAAAATACAAACTTGTGTAGTTAGAGAGACTCTAACTGGCCTCAGAGTTTGAGACTTCGGTTATACCCTAGTTCTTGTTAGCCACATGCCCCTCAGAAAGGATCTTCAGTTTCTGGTTCTTTGATTCAGCATTTGTGAAATGATGACATTGCGTTGGATGAACCCTCTGTGCTCCAAGTTCTTCAGTTTAATACTCCTGAAATGAGCCATGCATATACAAATATACCTAATGTGCATGGACTGCAATAAGAATCAGACATATATGGTTTAAAGAGTCTTTCTAGACTTGATGGGATAACTAACTATAGCAATAATAAAAATAAATCTGAGCACTGATAATACAGTTGGCATCATTTAGTGTAGGGCTAAAAAACACATTTTCAAATTGCTGTGCTTGAAAGAACAGAACATGCAATTCAGGAAAATGAACGCTACAGCATAAATAAATTATGACCTTCAAGATCATAAAAATGTAAATCCAAATTTAATGAGGAATTAAATACTCTAGAACTTACCATTAAATCAACAATTTGATCTTGATACTATAAAATTTATTTCACCTTTTAGAGAGTCTTAGACAAATATTTCTGAAACCCTCTAGGTTACTATCTGGATTTATTTTACCCATTCAGTTTTGTTTTTACTTGAAAAATAATTAAGACCGAAATAGTTCTATAAGCAAGTACAGTATGAAATATAATATTAAAAGCAAGCTATTTATAAGAGACTTCAAATCTTTTTAATAAATAGGAATAAGTTTCTTGTACTTTTAAATATGCAGGTGTGCTAATTTCAACTTTATGAATTACTTCTCTGGATTTGTTAATGGTGGCAACAAATATTGTAGACTTTCTAGTAAAGGGCATGTAATGGTGATTAAGAAATGTTTCCACATGGAGCAGTTACAGCTTGTAAAAGTATTACAGGAAAAGAATGCCAAATAACAGAGGTAGATTTTCCAGATGCCTAGGAAATCCCCTCTCTGTGAAAAACATTTGGAATCTAAATGAATTCTTTGAGGACAATAGGTTACCAGTTTCTCTCCTGCTTTAGAGTCGTTGTCTGACTAAAGTTTCTTGGTGATAATGAAGGATCATAACATTCTCAGACACTGAGATTGTGACTCTATTTGTGTGGTGACCTAATTTCAGAAGAAAAAAAAATTAGCATGCAGGTTCTAACAAGCACTGACATATTTAAAAAAAAAAACAAAAGGAGACGGGTATTTAATGCCAGGTTTGTCCCAGAAAATCTAAGATGTGCAATTGCAACATCTATATGAAGTATCAAAAATGAATCCTAAACATGAGCATATCAATGTGCAAATTAATTTATATCAAAAACAAATATTCTACGGCTTGCTGTTGAACAATTCATTGCTTGCCATTGTGACAGAGAAGAACAAACCTGACTCCATATTGAATCTGTTCCTTTAGCTCTAACCTTTGTGCTCTGTTGCCTGTGCGTAGGTAGTCAGGCTGGCTCTGCATCTTTTGTAAAAGAATGTTGCCTATAGCCTGAAATCTAGAGGATAGTTCATTCTCAAGGCTCTGACCTTTAAAGGTATAACATTTTCCCATTCATATAAAGATAAAAAGTTGCAAACAGAGAATAACATTTGTTTTCTTGAAGGTTTATAGGAACATCGTGAGGGGACCTGGTTGAAAGCAGCAAGAAGGAAGGATTCCAGCACCAATGAGGAGAAGAGACAGCTGATACAATCTCTGACTTCTGAGTGAAAGCTCTTCCAGTAGAATACTTATATACAAGGGTGCACCTTTACTGCTTTTCCACTTCTATATCCTTAGCCTCTAGAAGCATGCTTGGAAACAGGCACTCAGTAAACAGTTATTGAATAAGCAAGGGGTGCGATGGTGTTGCTACAACAGTAGACTGGAAAACCTACGCTATGTCAGTGTTTTGAAAATGGCCAAATTTGCCTTATTGGCTTAAGTGATCTTTCCTGTTAACAAAGATCCTGCTTGAGTTAATTAATTCTTAAATAATTTTTGAATATCAATCCTTTGCAAGGTGCTTTTCTAGGCACTGGAGATAAAGCAATGAATCAAACATACTCTCTGATTTCATGGATCATACTCAAGTGGGAGAAGTCAAGACATAAATAAAAAATAAAATATCAATGTAAACAATGGACTTGTTAATCAACTGTTACCAATGTACCGCCGGGTGCTGGATATTAATAGTAGGGAGGCTGTGCATATATGAGGGCAGGGGGTACATGGGAACTCTCTGTAATTTCCATTCAATTTTGCTATGAATCAAGAACTGCTTTAAAAAATAAAGTCTATTAAAAAATGTATTGTTAGGTTAGATGGTGATTGGTGCGCTGGAGAAAAAGTAAAGAGGACGAGAAGGATAGGAAGTAATAGGAGATATTTAAAAGATACATTATGATCACAAAAATTACCTGAACGTTTTTATATACCTTTCCTTTCTATTTTGTTATTATTATTTTCCTGCTTTTTTTCCTCCTAACCTATAAAATGTCTTTGATTTGACACATACATTAGCTAAATTGATAGGACATATCCTTATTAATTATCAAGCCTAAAATGCCTGCCCATCACACAGTCCTTACGGATCTACAAGGTCCCACATGATCTGTATCCCACTGGCCTCCACTCCAGCCTCCCCTACTTCCTCCAACTCCACCCACCCACACTGTCCTCTGGACTGCTCTCCAACACACCAAACCCTCCTACACCTCAGGCATTTGCCCTTGGTGTTTCTTTTCTTTTCTTTTCTTTTTTTTTTTTTTTTTTTGCGGTACGCGGGCCTCTCACTGTTGGGGCCTCTCCAGTTGCGGAGCACAGGCTCCAGACGCGCAGGCTCAGCGGCCATGGCTCACGGGCCCAGCCGCTCCGCGGCATGTGGGATCTTCCCGGACCAGGGCTCGAACCCGTGTCCCTTGCATCGGCAGGCGGACTCTCAACCACTGCGCCACCAGGGAAGCCCCCCTTGGTGTTTCTTATGCCTGGGATGTTTTAGTTACCTTTAAACACCTAGAATCTGGAAGTAACTCTCTGGGTTGAATCCTAGTTCCATTACTATTAGCCTATGACCTTGGCCAAGTTGCTATTCCTCTCCATGCCTCAGTTTCTTCATCCTTAAAATGGAGTTATTACCTTGCTCACAAGTGGATTGTAAGAAGTAAATGTGTTAATGGATGTAAAGCACGTAAACGGTGCCTGGCACATGGTAAACTTTATACAAGTGTTTCCAGATTGGCAAACAACTGTCATTCTTCTGCCTTCTTCAGGTCTTCACACAGAGAGGCCTACTGTGACTTTATCATTTAATATTACAACCTCCTATGCCAGCCCCGTCCCTATTTCCATTTTCAATGGGTTGCATAGGATCTATCGCCACCTGACTATCTGTCTCTTCTTATTTAGTTTAACTATCTTCTACAACTAAAATATTAGATCCATGAAGGTAAGACTTTTTTCTGGGTGACTGTTGCATCCCAACACAGTGCCTGTGTCACTAGTTGATGCTCAATAAATCTATGTTTAATAACGGGATGAATATATGTATGAATGAGTCCACTCAGCAGAGAAGATCTGAAAATGTTCACAGATATCTTTGATTCATCTATCTTTGACCCAAAGATATACTGGGAAACACTAGTATGTTACTAGTTTGTGGCACCCGAATGTTTGTTTCAAATTTAAAACAAATCTTTTATTCACTTATTTTCTGCTACATTAAAAAAAAAGTGAAGCTGACTGTTTTCTCCTCTGTCTTACTAAAGTTTCTGGATCTGCTTTTATAAATTAACAGTTAAAGAAACCATTACAGAGGTATCACAATTTAAAAGGTATTTAGTTAGATATCATTAACACTAATTCTCTAAGTATATTATTTTTATAATAATCTTCTATGTTTGTACAGCATACCACAGAAACAAATATTTACTCAAGAAAATCAGACCAGGGAATGACAGTATCATATTGATTCAGAAATGATCTAGGAATGGCTTTCTCATAACCCTAATTTACTTCATCAAAATGTACACAGAAATATTTATTTAAACAAATTAAATACAAGCTAAATCATATGCTTACATAGCCTCATGATATGCTGAAATATTTATTGCAACTTATCCTGCAATTATAAAATAATGAAGGGAAGTTATCACAGAGAAAATAAAAACTTTATAATTATTTTAAAGGCTTTAATACAATCAAGCAACATTTTAAAAGTTTCTTTTCATCCTATTTAAAAAATTATTTGAACAAATAGTTTATAAATTATAAGGAAATACTAAGGTATGATGATAAAACAATAAAAACTATAATAAAAATTTCATTGTATACTGCATGTATAAAAGTCAAAATAAATTGTAATTATTGTTTTCAATATTTTATAATTTAAAATTCATTGAATTTCCAAAACAGAAACACTAATTTGAAAAGATACATGCACCCCAATGTTAATAGCTGCACTATTTACAATAGCCAGGACATGGAAGCAGCCTAAATGTCCATTGACGGACGAATGGATAAAGATGTAAAATATATATAAAATGGAGTATTATTCAGCCCTAAAAAAGAATTTTGCCATTTGCAGTAACATGGATGAACTTGGAGAGCATTATGCTAAGTGAAACAAGTCAGACAAAGACAATTACTCTATATCACTTATATGTGAAATCTAAAAATTACAACCAACTAATGAATGTAACAAAAAAAGAAGCAGACTTCATAGATCTAGAGAACAAACTAGTGGTTACCAGTGGGGAGAGAGGAGGGGGTAGGGGCAATATAGGGGTAGGGATGTATGAGCTATTAGGTATAAAATAAGCTACAAGGATATATACAACATGGGGAATATAGCCAATATTTTATAATAACTATAAATAGAGTATAATCTTTAAAAATTGTGAATCACTATATCATACACTTATAACATATAATATTGTACAGTAACTATACTTCAATTAAATATAAAATAAAATTCATTGAATTTCTAATCTTATCTAATTTAAAATGCCAGTAAATGCTTGATGTTATTTATTATTTGTTGATTCTGAATTTTAATTAAGTAATCTTAAACCAACATACCAGCAGATTTACTTGGCGCCACAGTGGTTAAGACTCTGCACTCCCAATGCAGGGGGCCCAGGTTTGATCCCTGGTCAGGAAACTAGATCCCACATGCATACCACAACTAAGAGTTCGCATGCCACAACTAAGGGGCCTGCATGCTGCAACTAAGGAGCCTGCCTGCTGCAACTAAGACCCAGAGCAACCAAATAAATAAATGCATAAATTAAAAAAAAAAAAAAGAAATTCAGGCATGAATTATACAAGTGACTATCTTTTCAAGATTGCATTTAATTTTCTTTTATCTCTGTCAAACAGAACCAGTCATATTTTCCAAATAGATTTACTTTACTCTCAAGAACGGGTCTCAGGAAATTGCCAACTTCGCTCCTGAAACTGCCTATTTGCTTACTATCATATCACCTTACCTCACACAGTATGATCACTTTGCACAAAACATTTGCCCATTTCTAACATTTCTTGCCAGAAAATGGTTTCACCTACCAGAGTTGGAGACAACTGTATAGTTCCAAGGTGTGCTTTAGCTTTCAGTTTTATATAATTGAATAAACATGCTGAGACCTTTGGTGGATGAAGTGTTAAGGCAAGTGTTGTGTGAATACAAAATTTAAAACCAGTCTGTCTTTGCTCCAAGGAACCTGCTCTCCTACTCTGTTGTGTTAAATATCAACTTCACATGAAATGCTATTAACCAGAATAGTCTAGATTAGTTTTCTCCCTGTAAGTGATGATGATAATACCTATGTCGAACTACAAATGACATGATTCATGTAAAGTTCTTGGCTCTTGGTATTCAACAAATAACAGTCATTGTTAATGATCTACCAGAGAAACAAAAAATATACTAGTCAAGATTAAATATTTCAGGCACATATATACAATGGAATATTACTCAGCCATAAAAAGAAACGAAATTGAGCTATTTGTAATGAGGTGGATAGACCTAGAGTCTGTCATACACAGTGAAGTAAGTCAGAAAGAAAAAGACAAATACAGTATGCTAACACATATATATGGAATTTAAGAAAAAAAATGTCATGAAGAACCTAGGGGTAAGGCAGGAATAAAGACGCAGACCTCCTAGAGAACGGACTTGAGGTTATGGGGAGGGGGAAGGGTGAGCTGTGACGGGGCGAGAGAGAGTCATGGACATATACACACTAACAAACGTAGTAAGGTAGATAGCTAGTGGGAAGCAGCCGCATGGCACAGGGATATTGGCTCGGTGCTTTGTGACAGCCTGGAGGGGTGGGATAGGGAGGGTGGGAGGGAGGGAGACGCAAGAGGGAAGAGATATGGGAACATATGTATATGTATAACTGATTCACTTTGTTATAAAGCAGAAACTAACACACCATTGTAAAGTAATTATACCCCAATAAAGATGTTAAAAAAAAAAGAAAAAAAAAAGATTAAATATTTCAGAAGTCTACAAAATAATGAGACAAATTTAAATAAATATTTTATCTTAAGCTATTTATATTGGGAGGCAGTAAATAATTTCAATAATGTTGTCATTTTTTACATAAGTTGAACAGCTACTCTTTTGGGATTATCTCCTTAGTCAGAATGTATTATAAAAAAAAAATCAGTATCATCTCTATAAGCACATATTAATTTTGCCCACAAATGGTGTTATCCTGGTTAACTGTTCATTTACAATCCATAACACTGAAATTTTCTCAGATTTTGGCAAAAATTATGTTCACCATCAGGAAGAAAAATACTAAGGTCACAAGTAATTTTCATGTCACTAAATTTACTGTTTTATTTTCAGTCCTTGGATCGTTTCCTCCCCTTGATTTGTTGTCTTGACTCGGATGCCAGGACATTTGTCTCTCCTGGTTTTCTCCCTACATCTCTGCTCTTTTTCATTCTCATTTGCTGCTGGTACCTTCTCAACTTCTAAACATCTCTTGGACCTCTTCTTTTTTCTATCTCTATACTCACTAGCTTGATGATTTCCTCTGGTCTCATGAATTTAAATGCCAAATAAATGTTCTCTAATGTTCTCACATTTATAGTATTTCTATTCACACTTCTCATCTGAGTTTCACACTCTGGTATGCAACTATTAACTTGACATATCCATTTGCACATCTGATAATCATCTCAGTCTCTGCTTAGTCAGCCTTTCTCTTATCAATAAAAGGCAACTCTATTCTTCATGTTGTTCAGGCCCCAAATTTTGAAATTAACCTTGACTCATCTCTTTCTCTCATCCTATATACAACCCTCCAATCCAACGGCAAATATTATTGATTATATCTTCAAAATGTGTCCAGACTCTCAACACTTCTCGCTCTTTCTACTGTTACCACCAGATCTGCGTCAACATCTCACAGCTGGTTTATTGTAAGAGCCTCCTGACTGTTTTCTCAGCTTCCATTGACCTTCCATCTCTTCTCAATACAGCAAAGAGTGATCATGTTTCCCTGTGAGTCAGCTCATAACATGCTTCTCTGAACCAAGTGTGTTTCATCATAAGTAAAAACCAAGGCCCTACTTGATCTTCTCATCCTTTTTTCATCTTTGACTTTGTGTGCCCTTTTCTCCCCCTCACTTATTCTTCTCCAGCCACACTAGCCAGCTTGCTCTACCACAGACACTTCACAAACACACCTGTGTGCCACAGGGTCTTTGCACTTGCTGTTGAACACATGGCTCTCTCCCTCTCCACCTGCACACAGTCGGCCAGTTGTCCTCTCTCCTCGTCATCCTAAATGGAATGACAACCTAATCCCATCCTCCCTGTGCGCACCTCCTATTTCTCTTCCCTGCTTTATCTTTCCCTTAGCGCTTATCAACATCTGACATGCTATATATGTTACATTTTTACTTCTGTATTGTCCGTATTCTCCTACTAAAATATTAAGCTCTGTGAGAACCAAGAAGTCTGTGTGTTCATTGCCACATCCCCAAACCACGTCAGCGCCCAACCCCTAAAAGGCACTCAAAAAATTTGTTAAAGAAGTAAATAAATACACAAAAGTTTATAACTCATGTAGTTATTTAAAGAAGATATCTTGATTCCCATTTTGTGTGTTTACCACTCCAGCTTCTCTAGGTCTGGAATGATTCTTGTTTTTGGCTGACCTTGAATTCCACTCCAGTGATTTGCATCTTATATTTTAAGGACAGGCCCATCTAATTCCAACACTATATATTCTTGCTTCTAGATTCCCTGCATCGTGGTTGCTCACCCTCGGCAGGTGGGATGACCTGTTTGCTCTGCTGGCCTTGTCAGAAGGCACTGGCTGTTCCACTACCCAGTGTCTTTCCCTTGAGTTTCTCAACACCAATTTATGCCAGTCTGGCTGGACTTTTCCCCACCGCGCTAACGGGTTTGTCTCTGTTGCATCTAGATGCACCCCAAAAGAAAGTATCTGCCTCACCCCAAAAGACATGTCTGATCCCATTTCTCTCCCCTTTCCTGACTGCTTCGTACTGTTGCAATCTTCCCTATCTATCCTGCAAGAAACAAGTATGCAGAGTGCCTGACTCCTGCTTTGGGATCTTTCGCGTTTTCAGGTCACTTCAGGTGAACTGGGATCTTGGCCTAAGTGAGGGGAGAGAGAACTTTTGGAGCTCAAAATTTTATGTTATCAGGAAAAGGGAAATGTGAGACCTCTGGGTTCAAGTGTTTGTGACTATAGGTTGCAGACCATTCTAAGAGTCTGATCGATCCCTTGAGTGGGCACCTCATGATGGCTTGTCTTGGCTCTCCTCATCCTAGGAGAGAGAGAAAATAATTACCCCTCTTAGGATGTTAAGAAGAAAACTTCACATGGGAATGTATCTTTGTACCACTTTTATTACTTTGTACCTCCCATTTCTTAGAAGCTAGGAAAGTAATATATATATTTTTCTTTTTAAAGACCAGACCTTGGGCTTCCCCGGTGGCACAGTGGTTGAGGGTCCGCCTGCCGATGCGGGGGACACGGGTTCGTGCCCCGGTCTGGGAAGATCCCACATGCCGCAGAGTGGCTGGGCCCGTGAGCCAAGGCCGCTGAGCCTGAGTGTCCGGAGCCTGTGCTCCACAGCGGGAGAGGCCACAGCAGTGAGAGGTCCGCGTACCGCAAAAAAAAAAAAAAAAAAAAAAAAGACCGGATCTTGTGAGAAAAATGTAGACATAAATATATAAATAATTTTCATGAAATCCGTAAAGTGTTATTGAACTGTGTAGAGGAAGTGCACTGAAGTTTGGCAGGGAAAGAAAAGAACATAAGCAAACTCAGGGAGGCTGGCTAAAACCTGTTCTTCTGGGTGAATTCTAGAGTTCAACATGGCTGATATAGAATCACTAAGGGGATGTGATTAGAGAGAACACAAAAGAGCCAGGCAGATGTGATGAGGCAATTCATAGAGAGAGAAGCCAGAAGGGCTCCCAGTATTTTATGGAATGCACAAATTCCTTAGTAATTATGTAAATACAAGAAAAAAATCACTACACAATATCATAATGCACTCATTCAATTAAAACATTTGAAAATGGGTAAGTCCAAGTGTAAGTGAGGGCCTGGAAAACCCAGAACTCCCATGAATTCCTCAATCATAGAACTGTGTGGAAATAAATCTAGCTGTACTCAATGAATTAGGTATGCACGTCGCATGTCACTGGAATGGAATCTCTGTAGAAGTGTTTTTGCTACTCAGGCTCAGGAAATGACTTCTTTGAAGACGCCAACAGTTGGTTGGATATGGGATATCTATGTCTAGAACATAATAAAACTCATGTCTATGCATTACCAAAACTGCTTCTGGGAACCGTTTAGATTTATTTGGACAGGCAACTGGGTTTTGGCTTCTTGTCTCAGTTCCATCTGACATCATACTTTGCTATCACATTCGTTTAACATCTCAGCAGTTCTTATCTTATTTTCTCCATTCACTTATTACCTAATCATTCTCTATGTCTTATTGTCTCACTGTAGCCTTTACTCCAACCATCACACTTATACTAAACTTTAAGCTCACTTATTTTTAATATTTTATTTCATGTACTTATACATTACAATTATGATTAATATTTTCATTGCAGTAATTCTTTGTTTTCATAAGTCAATTGGAAGAATAACATACAATTCCCACTTTATAATATTAGAGACTTCTTTTATTATTTCTACTCATCTGAATTGTAGTTTAGTATGTTAATTTTGATTCAGTCAGCACAATGATTTGGTGGAACATTTTCTTCAGGAAAAAATTGCCTAAAGTAGGTGAGTTGGGGACAAATACTTATTAGATGTTGGGCGGGGGGAATGAAAAAAGGAGGGCATTCCAATTGATGGGAGATTCAAAGGCATGCAAATAAGCAGCATGGAAGAATGGAAAGTTGGCTGGATTTAACTAGAGGGGCAAGTCAGTCTGTAGTGGAAAAAGATAAAATTAGAGAGGTACAAAAGTGCCAGTTGACAGCAGACCTTGAATTATAGGCCAAGAGTTTAGACTTGATATAGTAGGAGTAGCTGATTCTTGAGCAGGAAGGTGATGTGATAAAAATGGCATTTGCAAAGATTATTTTAGCAATTTACAAAGGAATAATTGTAGCAAAAGGAGACTGGAATTAGGATCACCAGGAAAGAAGTGATTGTAACCCGTGTGTGAATAGAATAGGCCTGAGGTTATAGAAAAAGGGAGAAAATGATGACTACATCAGACACTATAAAGGAAGAGGTTTCAAAGGTTGGTTCCTGAATCACCAATTTCAGAATCACCTGGCATGTTTGTTAAAAATTCATGTTCCTGTTCTACACGCCAAAACTCTTTAATGTGATTCTTCAGGGTGAGGATGGGAATGAGCATTTAAACAAATTTTCTATGTAACTATTTTTCCACATGAAAGCTTGAGAACTTCTGCTCTAAAGGAAGCATGAAAAGAACATGGTGACTACACTTGAGAATGAAGAAGGAAGAAAAGAGTACAATGATTACATGGCAGCCCGTGTAAGGCTTAGGAAAAATGACAGAGCAATTAATAGAGAAGTTTTTAATAGATTTTATTTTTTAAAGGAGTTTCAGCTTCACAGCAAAATTGAGCAGAAGGTACAGAAAGTTCCCACATACCTTCTGCCTCTCCCCGGATCGGCATCCCCCACATTTGTGGCAGTGGATGAACTGCCACAGTGGATGAACCTACATTGACAAGCCTTTACTCTCCGAAGTCCATAGGTTGTGTTAGGGTTCACTCTTGGTGTCGTATAGTCTATGGGTTTGGAAACATTTATAATGACATGTATCCACCATTATAATATCATACAGAGTAGTTTCAATGCCCTAAAAATCCTGTGCTCTGCTTATTCATTCCTTCTTCCTCCTAAATTCCTAGCAACCCCTAATCTCCCTAGTTTTGCCTTCTCTACAATGTCATTTAGTTGGAATCACACAGTATGGAGCCTTGGCTTCTCAGCCTCAGATTGGCTTCTTCCACTTAGCAATATGCATTTAAGGTTCATCCATGGAAAATATTGCACTACTGATGACATCTGAAACTACTACATGTGGATGCTGCTTTATACAAAAATACAAGGTTCAAGACGTAGGTGTCCCCAAGTCTAAGTGGTGGAAAGAAAAAAATTAAGCAGAAAATGAAGACTAGCAAACAAACATGCAGAAAAGTATCTATGGCTGCCCTCTGAGCAAACCTAGGAAGGAGAAATATTTAAAATAATTAAAACCGAGAGGAGGAATTTGTTAGGTGTGAACTTTCTAAGAGTCTTGGGTTTTATGTCACAGGACATAGTTTTCCTAAACTAGACTTGGATAGGGATAACTTCGTGTGCTTATAAAAAGCTCAGGGCTTCTCTGTTGGCGCAGTGGTTGAGAGTCCGCCTGCCGATGCAGGGGACATGGGTTCGTGCCCGGGTCCGCGAAGATCCCACATGCCGCGGAGCGGCTGGGCCCGTGAGCCATGGTCGCTGAGCCTGCGTGTCCAGAGCCTGTGTTCCGCAACTGGAGAGGCCCCAACAGTGAGAGGCCCGCATACCACAAAAAAACAAAAAAACAAAAAACCGACTCAGATTCCCAGGTCCCAATCCAGAACTGAGTCAGAGTATCTAGGAGACAAGTGCAGGAACTGGTATTTGCCAAGTTTCTCAGGTGATTTTTATGACTGCCTAGAGGCTGATTATTTCTTAATGAGATTCATAATTCCCAAAACAGTCCACAGAGGGATGGTGGTATATGTTGAAATAATACAGATGTAAAATATAGACTTGTCTCCAGGCATAGCTAACTGACATTACATAAGGTGTGGACAGCTGTACTTTTCTAGATTAAAATAGAGCAGTAGTTCCCAGACTGAGGTGATTTTGTCCCCCAGGGGACATGTGGTAACATCTGGAGACAATTTTGATGGTTACAAATTGGAGTGGGGGGAATGTTAACTTGCATCTAGTGGGTGCAGAGCAGTGTTACTACCAAACATTCTACAGTACAAAGGACAGCCCTCCCCCTCCCCACAACTAAGAATTATTGGCCCAACATGTCAACAGTGCCAAGACTGAGAAACTAAAATAAAGAGAAATAACAATTAAATGCAATATATGAATCTAGTTTGAATTATAATTTAAAATTAAAAATAACAGCAGCGGCAGCTATAAAAGACATTCTCAGGAGACTTGTGGGAAATTTGTGCATGGTCTAGCCAGTGTATAATATAGAATTATTGTTTTCTTTCTA
Source organism: Stenella coeruleoalba (assembly GCF_951394435.1). Classification (NCBI taxonomy): domain Eukaryota; kingdom Metazoa; phylum Chordata; class Mammalia; order Artiodactyla; family Delphinidae; genus Stenella; species Stenella coeruleoalba. The sequence continues at coordinate 112,064,750 of NC_137150.1, read as the reverse complement.
AGGAATGATGTTATTATGGTTACAAAAATGAATGCTTTCATTTAAGACATGCATGCTGAAGTATGCAACCCAGTTTCAAATGATAGAGGGAGCCAAGAAAACTGTGTACACACACATATCCATATATATCTCTAGAGAGAAAGAACATAAATGTGATAAAACATTAACAGTTTTAAATATAGGAAGAGGTATACAAATGTTCATTTATCATTCTATCAATTTTGGGGTTTGTTTAAAATTTGGTCACCACAAGGTTGTGGAAAGTGTGGGAACAGAGGTTTAGGCAGTTGACATGCGACTCAGTGAAGAATCTGACAACTTTGGCCAATCTTCTTTGATTTCACTTCTCTTCCCTCTTCCTTTTATCTAGATGCCTTTAGCTCTCTGGGGGCAAAAGATTCCAGACTGCCTCACTAGAAGGAAGTCTTTCACTTCCACTGCTGTGTCTAATTACCTGTTCGGTACCTGTGAACGAGAAACTACCCAGTGGCTTTCAAAAGCTGTCCCTTCAGGCACACAAAATAGGGAAAGAGATAAAGACCCATACTGTTTGGTTTTCCCTCATACTATCTAGACCCGACCACAGCCACTTTCTAATGATATGATAACTCGAGGGACTAAATTCCTGCCGCGGTGAAGCTGCAATCTCTCCTCTGTTCTCCTTACCGTGCCAAACATTCCAAGGCAAGCAACAATTCTGCTGAAGCAGATCTTTCAGCTTTGAACAGTTTATAAACTTCTGCCACTTTTATTAAAGATACTGTTGCTTTTTTACCCTTGCTAAATACTCAAATATACTTTCTCAGTGTTTCATAGTGCCTTGCATACTGGAGTACCCTGCAGATATTTCATGGTTTAGTATGGTATTTTCTACAACTGGTTAACATATTCAAATAGTACTGAGAGGTTAAGATGGAGGGAATTCATATGGGATTAGGTCAAGAATAATTTCTGAGAAGAGTGTAAGTAAAGTCAGTTTCATATACACCAAATCCTAGATAAACAGATGCAGTGATGTTGATTCATTGAACTTACTTTCTTGCCTTTGATGTAAACGGCTGTATACTGGTTACTATTTATATTCATAGAGAAATACTCGTTATCTGATTTTTGACTTAAATTATTACAATAAAATACAGTTCTACAGAACAGGGCTGGTAGTAGCTTAACAAAAGTGGCTTCTGATGATGACCAAATTTTAGATATGTTATACTTTTCAGATCAGAATTAAGGATGCTCTAGGTGCTGTTTTCTCATGCTTTAAATGTTTTAGAGGTCTGAAAGGCTAGTGGAACGAAAAGAAGTATGTTGAGATTGATTGTTAATTCTGCAATTATGATGATATGGAAAATATGTCTTAGGCAGGTTGAATCATGGCTTTATTTTTATGACTTTTTATCAGAATCTGACTTCAGTAACTCTTTAAAAAAGTCATATTTTTAAAAATGTCTGCTACTATCTATAAAATAGATAACTAATGAGGACCTACTGTATAGCTCAGGGAACTCTACTCAATACTCTGTAATGGCTTATATGGAAAAAGAATCTAAAAAAGAGTGGATATATGTATAACTGATTCACTTTGCTGTACACCTGAAACTAGCACAACATTGTAAATCAATTATACTCCAATAAAAGTTTAAAAAATAAAAATAAAAATGTCTGAACACATATGCCTAGTACAGTAGTCTAAGTGAATATGTAGCATCTAAGTGAATACTTGTAGGTTTCAATTTTTTTCTGTGTAGAGATCAAACCACTTCTCAGAAGTTTTTCAAAGTTAGCATCAACTTTCTAACTGAAGCTTGACTCTTCCAATAAAATTTCCTACATTAAAAAAGTTCCAGTGTGAATCCCTATTTCCTTAGGAGAGCTTCATAAATATGTTCTTAGATCACTTAGGCATATCATTTTTTAAATTAATCATTTTGCAAAATGATACATATTTTAGAATCTAATGCATATGTATCACACTAATGATTATTTTGAATAATTATTCAGAAAAAAGAGTTGAGTTATACTTTAGATTTCAAATTGAAATAATTTTCTAAGGTATACATTATTTGATGCTGTGATAATTATGACAATTTAAACTGTAGACAATCAAAATATTAAATTTAATTTACCTTTCTCTTGGGGTTTACAATATGGTGACATGTAAAAAAAATTGGCACAAAATAGTATGTAGCTTTTTAAATAGCAAGTGTATATAGATAGATTTTAATGGTATTTATATCCAGGGATTGATAACACAGAGGGGATGAGGAAAGGTGGTAATTTTTCCCTTGTGTTTAGTTTTATTTTCTAAATATTTTAGTAACATTCATAAAATGGTAATATGTGTTCGTACATCTTTAAAAGCTATTGAACACGTATGCTGCTTTATATTAGGATTCTAAACTTCTCTAAAATGTCAGCATATTTGTTGGATTGAAAATATTTCTGATGACGGTCAAGGTCGAGTATTAACTTGCATGCAGCACAGCCAAAATTATCCTCTCAAGGAAATGCACTAAATAATGACGACATGATAGAGAAATAAATCCCTCTTTGTCACTAAGTTAATTAAGGGATTTAACAAAAGTGATATCTGATCTGTCAAATAATTTTTATATGTTCAACTATAGACAATAAATGGAAGCACAGTGTTATGGGCAAAAACATCTTAGAACTCTTATAGAGGAGATAGGATCCGAGAATACCTGGAAAACAGGTGAGCTGATGGTAAACCACCACAAGCAGGGGCAGAACAACTGCTTTAAAGTCTTGCCAAAGTGTAACAACAAATGGAGCATATAACATTCAAATGTCAAGGAAAAAAAGTAGCTGGCCCACTCACCTGAGCACACCAATCATAAATAAAGAGGTTCATTTTGAACAAAGGTACCCAATGAAGCACAGACCTTGAAACCAAATGTAGTATACTGTGAATAGGAGTTAAGATGCTGTACATGGGAGAGCATACACATGGGCTCAGGTGGGATGGAACGCAGACTCTGTTAGTTTTGTTACGTTGAAATACACATAGATAATAACACAAATATCAGAAATATCTTGATTACGGCCAAGTTGACAAGAAATGGTGTTAATATTAAAATACAAGCATTTATTTGCACCTCTTACATGTGAGATATTATTCTATGGTTACAAGCAGAAATGAGGTAATGTTTCCCTTTCAAACGTTCAGTCTTTTGGGTAGCTGGGCATACAGGAAACACACCGGTGGAAAAAGTTTCATAATATAGGTGTGTAGAAAGTTATTTGGAGGCAGAGGACTGAGAAACTAATTCTAACTGACATATGCAAAAGGCATCCCATTGGATGTCATGTTTGTGCTGGACGTCGAATTATAAACAGTTCTCTCTCTCCAAAGACAACTCTCACAGGCAGGCATTTGGCTGATACCGTATGATACATTTCTCAGCAAAAGTTAACAGTCAATCATGCATTTTATGTTTTTGAGTGGAAAAAGAGACAAATACTTTAGAAACTTCATATGCATATGGCAGAACTAATGTTTATATGCTTTCTCCCATTTCCAAAGGGACAAAACAAACACAGGAAACTTACAATCAAAATTTCAAGTTTCTTCTCCAAAACAGGCCTGGTTACGGCTGAGTAACAACTCAATTTAAAACCCAAAATTTAATTAGAAAAATTATATCAGTAGAGTCTAAATATTAGCATGCTACTGCTTTAATAACATCCAAACAACATATAGTAGTTGGCTAACAATCTATTCCAATCTTTGTTTCTGTCTTGTCTTGATTTCTTAGGGTTTCTGATTCTGACTATACTTGAGATGATAACTCTGAAAAATCTTTGCAAAAGAAAGTAAAATGACTGTGATATTTTAGCATAAGCATTCATGAATTACCTATTTATTTCATTCATGACCTAGGCCTAATAAAAGTAATAGAATCAAAGAGGGGTAAGAAGCCTATGAAGATAAACTGGAAGTAAATGCTTGCTCATACTCATGAGGATATTAAGACCCAGAGAGAATTTAAATGACTTGCTCACCAGACATAACTTTAGCTAAGTGTTCACTGGGGTTCAGCACTTCAATAATAGTTGGAAAACTAAATATCCACTTTCAACAATGGATAGTCAACTAGTAAGAAAGTCAAAAAGGAAGTAGAAGACTTGAATAACACTATAAACCAAATGGATCTAATGGACATCTATAGAACATTTCAGTCAACAACAGCAGAATATATATTCTTCCCAAGTGTACATGGAACAGTCTCTAGGTTAGACCATATGCTAAGCCATAAAACCAACCTCATTAAACTTAAAAAAATATAGAAATAATACAAGGTATGTTCTCTAATCATAGTTGAGTGACATTAGAAAACAATAACAGAAAAAATTTTGGGAAACTCACAAATATGTGGAAATTATACAACATACTCTTAAATAACCAATAGGTCAAAGAAGAAATCACAAGGGAAATTAGGAAATACTTTGAGAGTAATAAAAGTGAAGAAACAACATATAAAATGTTATGAGATACAGCTAAAGCAATGCTCAAAGGGAAATTTATAACTATAAAGTCCTATATAAAAAAGAAGAAATCTCAGATTAATGACTTAAAATTCCACATAAGACACTGGGAAAAGAAGAGTAAAGTAAATCTAAAGCAAGCAGAAAGAAGGAAATAATAAAGAGTAAAGTGGAAAGTAGAAAATAGAGAAAATAAATGAAACCAAAGATGATTCTTTAAAAAGATCAGTGTAACTGACAGACCTTTAGCTCTATTGTCCAGAGAGAGAGAGCGAGCGAGAGAGAGAGAGAGAGAGAAAGAGAGAGAGAGAGAAGACTTCAAGTACTAGAATCAGATATATAAGGTGACGGTGCTACCAAACTTACTAAAATAAAAAGCATTACAAAGGAATACTCTGAATAATTATACACCAATATATTAAATAACTTAGATGAAAGGGACAGATTCCTAAAAAGACATACTACTGAAATTGACTCAAGAAGAAATAGACAATTGCACAGATCTATAAAAAAGAAAGAGATTGAATTATCGATTAAATTTTTTCCAAAGAAAAGGCCAAGCCCAGATGGCTCCATTGGTGAATTCTTCCATACATTTAAAGAAAAATTAATACTAGTTCTTCAAAAAGTCTTATGAAAAACAGAAGAGGAAAACTTCCCAACTCATTCTATGAGGTCAATAAAACCCTGATGCCCAAAGACATCACAACAAAAGACATCACAACAAAGAAAACCACAGATAAATATCTCTAGTGAAAGTGATGTAAAAATCTTCAACAAAATACTAGCAAACTAAATTCAGCAACATATTAAAAAAAAAAAAACTGCACCATGACCAAATAGGATTTATCCCAGTAATGCAAGTTTGGTTTAGCATCCAAAAAACAAATAATGTAATACAACATATCAATAAAACAAAAAACAAAAACCATATGATCACCTCTATAGACACAGAAAAAATACTTAAAAATATTCAACACCCTTTCATGATTAAAAAATAAAACAAATTTAAAAAAATATAGAAAGGTACTTCCTCAACCTGATGATGGACATCCACAAAAAAAAACATAACTACTATCATAATTAATGGTGAAAGGCTGGATACATTCCCCCCTAAGATCAGGAACAACAGAAGGATGTCTGCTCTCTCCACTTCTTTTCAACAGTGTGCTGAAAGTTCCAGCCAGGACATTTAGGAAAGAAAAAAAAAAAAAAAAAAAGGATATCCAGATTGAAAAGGAAGAAATAAAACTATCATATTCACAGCTGATATGATTTTGTATATATAAAATACTAAACAATCCATTAAAAAATGATTAGAACTAAATGAGTTTAGTAAGGCTGCACAGTACAAAAACAATATACAAAATCAATTATATTTCTAACAACTGCAATGAACAATCAAAAATAAAATTAAGAAAATAATTACATTTATGTCAAAAAATTTAGAAATACACTTAACAAAAGGAGGGCAAACGTACACTCTGAAAAGTACAGAACATTGTTAAATGGAAGATTTAAATAAATGGGAAAGCATCACATGGATTGGAAGATCTCATAGTTTTAAGGAGGCAATACTCCCCGAATTGATCTACAGATTGAGTGCATCTCTATGAGAATCTCAGCTGGCTTCATTGTAAAAATCAACAAGCTAATTAAAAAATTTATATGGATTAAAAGGAACTGAGAATAGCCAAAATAATCTTGTAAAAGAACAAATTTGGAAGCTTTCTAATTCCCAATATTAAACTGTACTCCAAAGCAACAGTAATCAAGACAATATAGTACTGACATAAGGTAGATTGATGAATAGAATTGAAACTTCAAAAATAAATTTGTGTCTCTATGGCCAACTGATTTTCAATAAAGTACCAAGACCATGCAACAGGGAAAGAATAGTCTTCAGCAAGCGGTGCTGAGAGAACTGTATATTCACACGCAAAGGAATTAAATTGGCCTGTTACCTCACACTATATACAAAAATTAACTCAAAATAAAGCAAAGACCTAAATGTAAGATCTAAAATATACAACTCAGAAGAAACATAGGGGTGAATCCGCATGACCTTGGATTTTACCATGGATTCCTAGATATGACACCAAAATTATGAGCAACAACAACAACAGACAGATAAATAGGACTTCATCAAAATTGAAACCCTTTGTGCTTCAGAGGACACTAGCAAGAAAGTGAAAGTGCAACCCAGAGAATGGGAGAAAATATTTGCAAGTCATATATCTACTCAGGGACTCATACTTAAAACATATATCTCTTAGAACTCAATAATGAGACAAATACATGGGTAAGGGATCTGAATAGTTTTCCAAAGAGGATACATGAATGGTCAATAAGCACATGAAAAAATGTTCATCATAGCCATCAAAAAACTGCAAATTAAAACCAAATGTGATACCAATTCATACGCACCAGGATGGCTATAATTATAAATACAGACAATAATTAATGCTGGTATGAATATGGAAAAATCAGATGCCATGTGCTTTGCTAGTGGGAATGTGAAGTGGCATAGTCACTTTGGAAAACACTCTGGAAGTTTCTCCAAATATTAAACATAGGGTTTTATTTGACACAGCATATTGACCCCGAAGAGAAATGAAACCATACGTCCACACAAAACCTTATACACAAATGTTCATTGTAACTTTATTCCCAATTGACAAAAGGTGGTATGTTTATTAATTGATGAATGGATATACAAAATCTGGTATATCCATACAATGGAATGTTATTTGGCCACTGAAAGGAACAAAGTGTGGATGCATGCTACAACATGGATGACCTTGAAAACATTATGCTAAGTGAAATAGGCTAGTCACAAAATTGCCAGATATTATATGATTACACGTATTTGAAATACCAAGAATAGGTTATTCTACAGAGACAGAAAGTAGATTAGTGATTGTTTAGGGCTGCTGAGATTGGAGGATAGACATGTAATAGCTAAAGAGTACAGCATTTTTTTGCAGTGGTGAAAATAAATGGGATTGCTAAGTTATGTGGGAAATGCTTAAAATTGACTGCGGTGAAAGCTGCTCATGAGTATTCTGAAAAACACTGAATTGTACACTTCAGATGGGTGAATTGCAAGGTATGTGAACTGTCTCTCAAAAATCTCTTAAGGAAACGAGATTCAAGGTCTCTACTAGACAAATGGAAATTTTGTTTAAATAAAATCATTTTGCTTCACAGTTTTATATTGCCCCATGCATTTAAAATATATTATCTCATTTGATCTTAGAGACAACCATGAGAAAAAAAAATAATTAAACTCCGTAAAGTAGTTCAGGGAGTCACCAATGATCTCTTAACTTTGTGAGGAGGTTTTCTTTAAAAGATCAATAATATAAATTGATATTCTGTTAAATGTCAAAATTTCATTCAAATTTAAATTGTCTATGTAGTTGATAGGAATTAAGCAGCTCACAGATATCGATGTTTCTCAGTTTAGCAAAGTCTTTTTGGTTTTTTTTTTGTAATTTGTTTGATCTTGAATAACAGTGAAGAGAAATCCAAAATATATTTTACTTTTACCAAATCAAGTTTTTGGTTCCTTTAAGTTCCTAATGATATTAGGATAACACTGACCATAGTTCTTTCCCTGTAAGATTTATGGTGAGTACTCATTTCATCCCTGTTCAATTCAACTGTTTGAATATGATGTCTATTTTTTATTACATCTTGCCTTTTTTTAAAAAAAAATAAAGATAAAACTACATAAAAGCTATTTCACTATCCAGTGGTTATTTCTAACAAAAGGGATCTGACTTAAAAAGAAAAAAAAAAAACTTGTGGGAAATTAAAAGGAGGGCACAATATGTCCTTTGCATGCATGTTTTTACTAGTTCCCATAGCTGGGAAGATGATTTAAAGTACAGTATGTGCAACCTGTTTTTCTGGTAATTACAAATTAAGACATATGTCTTTGCAACAGCAAGAAGCTAAATGCCATTTTTAAGCATTCCTCTGGCTCTGCTGAGTTAATTACATTAAACAAAAGTCCCAACAAAGGTAATTACTAACAGAGCATCCTGCTGCTACATTTTCCTTTTGCTGAGTTACTTCCTTTTGAACTGCAGGAATGCTAACTAGAAATGGAAGTGTCCCATCAAACTGTTAGGCTTACCTTCCTTTAGAGTACAGGCCTCTATAATACTTATGCCTGAAAGTCATGGAGGAAAAAAAAAAGAAATTTCTGCACAATGTCCAGACAAATTATATTTTTTTCTTTTCTGTTCTCTTGCCTTTCTTTACTATTTAATTCATCAAATAAAAAAGATTTATGGATGCTTATTGTCTGTAAACTTGATGAAATAATTTCATGTATATACACAGGCTTTAATACACAGAATGTAACTATTACATGTATTGCAAAGAACCAAAGCATTTTTAAATTAGTCAATCTATTAATATTATACTGTCTAGAAAGACTTAAGGATCATATTCACTTTTAAACTTGTGCAACTGGATGATGTTAACTCTTTAATAATAGACAGTTTGTTTATTGATAAACTATTTTCCTAAAAGTGTCTATCCATAATAAATGTTACAGGAAAGACTTGCCACACCTTCATCCAAATTTTAAGAGGTTTTTTGGGCATGTAGTCAGACCAGTATTTTCAGAGTTGATGGGAAAGGGTCTTGTGTGAAAACTTATTTTGATAAATTGTTACACATGCAGAAAAACTGATCACACTGACTGGATCTGTCTACAACATGGAAAATAAGCTGGATTTTCAGTAAAAAAAGAGGCTTGATACCCGAGCAAATTTACAAGGAGACAATGTAGTCAGTTGAATGTATTATTTTTTATGTTCAGGCTGTAGCATTCTATTCTCCAAATGTTTAGCTAGTTGACATTAGATATAAAGCACTTCTTTGTGTCCTTGAGACAAATTGTTAAGGATTCAGTGGGAGAGACAGACAAATTGCTAAGTTATGTGGGAAATGTTATAATAGATGTATGATTAAAGTAGAAGTAAAGAGGAAGAAAAAATTAATTCTGACTGGTTGAGTCTGAAAGAATTAATTTCACAGAGAAGAATATACACACAAACACATGCATATACATGCACACAAACACACAAACACACATGCACACAAAAATAATCGTGCATAGGTAACTAAACTTAGAGTAGTCATGTGACTCCTTACTGCATTATGAATTGATGGGAAGTTCAGCATGGTTGTATTTGATGATCTTTTACCTGCCCAATCCCTCAATTCAAGAGTGTGGCCATGTGATTCACTTTGTTATACAGCAGCAACTAACACAACAATGTAAAGCAATTATACTCCAATAAAGATGTTAAAAAAAAAAGAGTGTGGCCATGGAAGTGCTGGGGCTAAACTGAGAGGGTTCTTTTATACCCAGCTAAGTAACTTTGATTTATTCAGTCAATAAGAAGTCAATAGGAAGCTAATAAAATTTTTAAGCAGAGGGCTATGGTTGCTGTGTGGAGGATGTACTGGAAGGTAGGTTCCAAAGAAATAAATAAGAAGTTATTGTCATAGTCTAGGAAAGGCACTACACTACTGCTGTTGCTGCTGCTACTTCTATTACTACTACTACTACTGCTTTTACCATCACCACCACCACCACGATGGGATAGAATGTACTGAGTACTTACCTTGTGCTAGTGACTCCTCTAAATTTTTAACACATACAATCAGACTAAATCATCACCACAGTTCATGTGACAAGGAGAATGATAAGGAACATTGTTTTCCCCATTCTTTTCTGCATTCTGTATCTGCCACTTGAGCGCATCTTACCTTCATCTTATCTCAATCAACTTCCTCCTGACCTTTTCCACTGCTCTGCCTTCCAAAGGCCTGATTTGCCATCCATACTGCCCTCACATCAGTATCCTTCATTACTTTGCATCCCGATCATTCCATTAGAGCTGCCCAGCAGAATTCCAAACTTCAACCAGTGCTCTATCCCACATCTCTGTTCTGCAATTATGCAGCTGAGTATTCTGGATAATCTCACTCAAATATGTTGACTGGCATAATAACAATTCAAGGTTTCCAATCATAGCAGGGCTTTCAGCACCACTGACCAACCTTATAGATTTGTCATCAGCTCTTCCCCTCACTTCCTGGCCTTCAAAACTCCTCTAGCTGCACTCTGGCTTCAGGCCATTTATTTTTTTGGATTAATGTAATGGTTATTTGTTCCTGGGCACTTTCAATTTTGGCCAAATTTTGACACATTTGCAGCAATTCATGAGTCATCTACTCAAACAGATAATGTGCACCGGTGCAACAGAGTGAAATTACTAAACCTAATCATCGTGCTCCTCTACTTACAGCTTCTTGAAAATAAGAATAGTAATAATAATAATAATAGATCAAGTCTAGAGAGGTAGATTTTGGAGTCTTTAGCATATAGATCTTAATGGAAACTGTATGAGTGAGAAGAATCCCCATTTTCATAAATGGATTTTCTTTTCATAAATATTACCCATACATAGCATTTTTCATAAACATCACCCATCAGAGTAGTATTTCACAAGTTCATTTCTATGCTTCAAATGTAAGAGCTCAGAAATTCAGTTTCTCATCCATACACCATTCACAGTGTTTAAATTTTTATTTAATGGAGAGAAGACATTATCAATCATTTCAGAAGAAATGCTCATAGGATTGAACTTTTGACCTCAGATGTGCAGGGTTGTTAGGTACAATACATTAAGAGAGTAGATTTCAACATGAAAACCTAACGCCTTTTCAAAATACATAAGATTCTCTGATGAAATTACAAACATCCCCCTCTTACAACTACCTTATTTTTAGTATAGGACTTTTCAACAGTAAATTCATTCTCCTTGACGTTTAATCCTTCTCAGAATCATAAGACACATAAGTTAACAAAATGTTGGCATGATAGAATTTCATTCAAGATGAATAATATATCTGACACCGTAATTCTGTAAGAAGGCTCATGATTCAGTATCACCCAACTTTTTAACTTCACGTCACTGCTTTTACTTCTTTATTTATGCCCTTGCATATACCAATACCTGAATTTGTCTCTGCTTCTCTAATTCTGACACTTGCTAGTAAATGTGCTAGTCTGCAGTTTGTCTTTTCATTTGTAAAGGAAATCAATGACCAGAAGAGATTCTCAGGGCATTCAGTGTAGGTTCATTAGATCAAATAAAAAACTAGAATTTCCCTGAGTTAACAGAAATTTTCAAAACTCCTCTAGTTGCACTCTGGCTTCAGGCCATTTATTTTTTTGAATTAATGTAATGCTTATTTTTCCTTGGCACTTTCAATTTTGGCCAGAAGGTACTGATTTCTTGTGTATTCATATGAGCTGGGCAATCAGGAAGCCATAATATATTAGGTCAGTCAAACTTCGAGATTCATTAATTTTTCTCTTTTTTAAAATTAATTAATTAATTTATTTTTGGCTGCGTTGGGTCTTCGTTGCTGTGCGCGGGCTTTCTCTAGTTGCGGCGAGCAGGGGCTACTCTTCGTTGCGGTGCATGGGCTGTAGGTAAGCAGGCTTCAGTAGTTGCAGCATACGGGCTCAGCAGTTGTGGCTCACAGGCTCCACGGCATGTGGGATCTTCCCGGGCCAGGGCTTGAATCCATGTCCCCTGCATTGGCAGGCGGATTCTTAACCACTGCACCACCAGGGAAGTCCCAATTTTTCTTTTTATTTCTGCTTCTAGAAGAGTTTGTCTTTATGATGATCAGTGTAGTGTCAGAATATGATATAGTAGGAATGAGGAATTTTACTCTAGAAGTTTAAGAAAATTCTGTAACCGAAAATGTATCCTTCAAAAAATTATAAAACATGTTCTACTATTTGTCTTCTTTGTTGTCTCTAACAGGTAGTGAAAGCACACATCTGAATGATGTCATTTTAGATTTATAAAGGGGTGACCTTAACCTTTCAGAACCTACTCTGTTTATAAGTCAAGAAGCTTCTATATATATTTAAGGGGAAAATGTCTGTTAGACATATACCTCATGAGCAATTGCAATACGTTTCTGTGTCAGAGAGTTAATGGAAATGCCTCAGGTATTAAACCAAAAAGTGAATCATTATGACAATTCAAAACATTAATTGAGGTAATTATAAGGAGATCATAGTTTATATAGAATTGTTATAATTTATACAATTATCTTCAGTTATACAGAAAAAAATAATGAAGCTGTTTATCTGAAGTATTTACCAAACTGAATACTGCAGCTACGGAGAGGCTACACATAAACGCTCAAAATACCAATTTGAGCTGGATCTGCCACAAGTCTAGTTGTGAGCTAATGAATTCCCTGAGGACAGAGTGTTTTGGAGAGAATACAAGACTTCTAAAAACACAACATAGCGCCAAATCAGATTATTTAATTTTGACTTTGTTTGAAATGAGTCTCATGTAAGTATAATCGCTAACCTCTAGCACGAACCTCCAGTTGTAAATCAGGAAGGTATTTCTACACACATAAAATAGGAAATCTGGTTCCTGACTCTCTTAAGCTGAATAAATAGGATCGAATTTCATCTACAGATCAATGCAGCAAGGCATAAGACATGAAATTAAAGGGGGGAGACAGCATTCTACATATAAACTTTTCTGTTTCTTCTTTGCATTCCCAGAAGAAATATAAGTAAGATTAGAGTTTGTTTGCTGGTGTGTGTGTGTGTGGTGTGTGGTTTTGAATACTGGCTTTCAGCACAGTCTCTGGAGCAGACTTTGGGGTTTGAATTCTGCCTCCACTGCTTTACACAGCTGCATGACATGGTCATGTTGGCTATTCTCGTTGCCTCAGCTTCTTTACCTGTAAAATGAGATTGTAAAGGTAATACTACCTACCCCATAAGGTTGTTACAAGGATTAAGTGTTCTAGTAGCTGTAAAATGCTAAGAACAGTGTTTGGCATAAGATAAGCATTATATAAATACTAGCTATTATTATTGGTACAGGGAAATGGAGTATGATTCAGGTGTATTAGTCATCGGGGTCCAAAGGAACAAGCAAAGGTCAGAGGAAAGGTCCTGCTTGAGTACAATCTCTGTCTCCTCTTTGGGTTTGGTTTAGAAAGACTGACTGATATCCGGAGGGGCCATAATTGGTTATCCTGGGAGCAGTTTGAAGTCACTAGTGCTCTCCTTAATTTGCTGATTCCCCAGCTAATACCTTTTGTTCTTGGAAATCTGTCTTGGGATTTCAGCACATGTATTAGAATCCAAGGTGTGTCTGGGTGTGCTTTAGTTATATTTTCTCATGATAGTAGTCTCACTGTGCGTTTAATATGACTTACATATTTGAGACCCATTGTTCATTTCGAAAAAGGAGGCAAATCCCAGAAATGTGATAACTTAAACTAAATATCTCCTTTCTTACATTTGATCTATAATTTTAAGACTGGAATAGTAGTCTCCTTCCTTCACATGGAAAGACACAAATGATTATATAAAATTATACCCATTCACACATTTTGCCGTTACAAATCAGTAATGTACTGCACTATTTAACATGTATTTTATTGTCTTCAACATATTTTTGGTCATGGAAATTAAAGAATACTTCAAGTTTGGACAACATGTCATAGTTTAACATCAAGTGAGAGGCGTTTTTTCCTACCTACAAGTATCCACTTATAAATCAATGAATTGCTATTGAAAATATGTTTCTTCAGAGACCAGTCATATCATGTTCTCTGTGCTACTATACGATTACCTCTTTATTTATCTGTGCTGCTGAGTTAATTATAAAAATGCTTGCAGTGAGCAAGCGTTTTGCTTGCCTAGTCAGCATCTTAAACTAGATTAATCTTCTAGCAACACTTAATGGAAACTAAATCACACATCAACATGCTATAACAATATAATGATGAAACAGCAATTGAATCACTCAATTAACTCCCTGATAAATATCGAAAATACATTTTGCTCCTATCATTTAAAAGTCAAAATAAGCCTTTCTCCTTTCCTTCTGCCTGCCTTTAACAAATGGCTAAATTCTGGAGAATGAATGTCATGAAGTGCATTTTGCATACAAGGTAAAAAGAAAAAGCTGCTTAATTCAGTTACTGACTGAGCTTCCAAAACAAAGGGGTACCATCTTTGATATCATTTCACATGTAATGTCTCCATTCATAGATAATATAGAGTTGATGGTTAAAACTATATAACTATAAATACATATATACACATACATTACAGTTAGTTCATTTTCTGTCTGTATAGGAATTGTTTTCAAAGTATTTCCTGTTATTACTGGATTGGTGGTTGATGCAGACCTTGCTTTAAGGGTTTTAATTACCAAATTTCCACAATCCTGATGGGTCAAATTTTCTGTTTCATTCTAAATGCTAGGTTGCTCACTCAATTGCTCAACCTACTGAGTAAACGATGAAAACAGTTATCCAAGCCTCAGTCATTTGGCATGTAATCTAGAATTTTCCAGTTTTATGACTATGAACATACCTAGTGTTATAAGAAGATCCTAAAGAGAAAAAAATATCAACATTATACATTTCTGATTAAAAGGCTCCATGATGCTAGAGCTAAAAATACCAAGCTGGGCTTCCCTGGTGGCTCAGTGGTTGAGAGTCTGCCTGCCGATGCAGGGCACACGGGTTCGTGCCCCGCTCCGGGAAGATCCCACATGCCGCGGAGCAGCTGGGCCCGTGAGCCATGGCCACTGAGCCTGCACGTCCGGAGCCTGTGCTCCGCAACGGGAGAGGCCACAACAGTGAGAGGCCCACGTACCGCAAAAAAAAAAAAAATACCAAGCTATACCAGTTGTGCCTCTTTGTTTTCTCTAAGCGTATAATACAGCTGAAGACGTAACAGCTATATAAACTTAGCCCTATAAAGTAGAATATCCCAAGAGACCTAAAGACAGTGGGAAAGGTGGGCTTCAGAGGAAGTGGTTTGAAGGACAATAGGAAGGATTTCTGGTGTTGGTGATACTTGAGTTAAGTTTGAATAAGAGAACTTTAATCACCAGATAAAAAAAGGATAATTTCAGGCAAAGGAAATTGTGGAAATACTCTTTGGACTCTATTTACGGCAGTAGCACCTAAGACAATAGAATAACAGATTATGATATATGGGCAGGAAAGGTGAAGGTAGACAATTTCCTTGATTTAGAAGATTTGGACTTGGATGAAGAGATTAAGCCTCCAATGAGCAAGGATTTGCTGCTGCTTCCAGGAGAGGTGGAACAGGACATGAGCATGAGTGTTCCTTCTTACATTCCTTCCGTGGCCCAGCCTCTTACCCCTGGAATGAAGCCAAGGCCCACCGGAAAAGGAGCAGACAAAGGGAAGAGATGGAGATGAAGTTCGGCCCTTCTCACTTGATGAAGAATTTGATTATGACGCTCTCCCCCCAAGTTCACTCCTGCAGAGATAGATGCCATCAAAGAGCTATGCAAGCAAAAGAGAAAGAGCGCAGAAAATTTTTGGAGGGAGTTCAAACAATCCCAACTTTAAGTTTCAGTAAGGTTTGATTACTAAATGCTTCTTTTAAGAAGAGTATAGCTAGGGACTTCCCTGGTGGCACAGTGGCTGGGAGTCTGCCTGCCATTGCAGGGGACACAGGTTTGAGCCCTGGTCCAGGAAGATCCCACGTGCTGTGGAGCAACAAAGCACATGCGCCACGACTACCGAGCCCACAAGCCCACATGCCATAACTACTGAAGCCACATTCCACAACAAGAGAAGCCACTGCAATGAGAAGCCCGCGCACTGCAACGAAGAGTAGCCCCTGCTCTCTGAAACTAGAGAAAGCCCATGTGCAGCAATGAAGACCCAACACTGCCAAAGATAAAATAAATAAATAAATTAAAAAAAGAAGAGTCTAGTTAGTTTTAATTTCATGATATTAACGCAATGTCTTGACGATCATATCAGAATGTAAATCCCTTATACATAAATTACGTTTAATTTTTTACTTTTATAAATGAGAGTTCTGAATGAAACAGATGACAGTGGAAAAAAAGAAAGAGATCTGTAATCAATTCTTCACTATTAATTTTATGTGTGACCAATTTTCTGTATTTCCAGAAGCTTATAAAATAATTTATGAAGGGCTTCCCTGGTGCCGCAGTGGTTGAGAGTTCGCCTGCCGATGCAGGGAACGCGGGTTTGTGCCCCGGTCCGGGAGGATCCCACGTGCCGCGGAGCGGCTGGGCCCGTGAGCCATGGCCGCTGAGCCTGTGCATCCGGAGCCTGTGCTCCGCAACTGGAGAGGCCACAACAGTGAGAGGCCCGCGTACCGCAAAAAAAAAAAAAAAAAAATTTATGAAGACTTTATGTGGTTTTTTAAATTGTTTCCTCACTTTCCTCATTCTTCTCTTTATAAAATTTAATCCAGGTGAGTCTCACCCAATGTAGGACGAAAATAAACATAAATTTAGCAAAAATAAATAAAAATACAGCAAAATAATATAAATTTATACAAACTTATAGCTTATCAATATACAGAGCAACTATATTTTTGCAACAGCAATAGTAATTAAAATATAATAATAGATCTCACCTGTTGAGGGCTAAGTTTCAGCCACTTTACATGTATTACCCTCAGGATAACTTCATATAAGGTGGCCATTCTTACTGTCACTGTTATATGATTAAGAAACGTGAAGCATAGCAACGTAAATAGCTTTTGCTTTAGGTCCCAGAACTAGTAAGTGGCAATGCTGGGAGCAAGCTGGCTCCAGATGCCAGAGTGCTGAGCCATGGTGCAGGATGCTTAAATAAGATGATGCTCTTGAATCAAACCTCCTCTTTGAGGACAGTAGTTTTCACCTCTGGCTGCAAACTAGAGCAGTATTTAAGCACTATAAATGCCATGCTTGCACCAAACAGTTTCCGATCCAGTAAATTGGTATTTGGTTGAGTCTGTGTTTCTGTACTTTTAAGAAGCTCCACAGGTAATTCTGATGAAGATTTCCGGGGCAGTGAACCTTGAGGTAGATTCTTTGTTAGCCCGAAGCATTGTGGTATCTAATAGACATGTCACATCCTAAACTAATTTACTACATTTCATTTGCCACCCTTCATTAGTTCGCATAAGGGCAAATTAAAGTTGAATGAACCAAGACAAATATTTCCAATATTTCTTTTGATGTACTTTACAATGAATCTTAATTTGGGAGGAATAAAATGTCTATTTTTTAAAAAAATAATAGAAGTTTCTTATTATGCATCTTTGTGTCTGATAAAAATTAACTTCCCGTCTAAGAAGTAATCCCAATGGAACCAGAGTTAGGTGAACATGACACAAGCCAACAATCATATTTTACCTTAAGATTCGTTACAGGTAGCTAAAAGAGAAAAAGCAAACAAATTCCTTCTCTGAAAAGATGTTGATAGACGAATTTGCATAACTGGGGCTTATTAAGTAACTTAAAATTTTAACTCTGGGACCAATAGCTACTTAAAACTGGAAAAGAGAATGAAAAAGTTTTTTTAGAAGACACTAATGAAGATTGGTAAGGATGAGAATTTTTTAATTCAATGTTGATCTCGTTTCCTACATATACTACAAAGTTGGAGGGATGAAAATGTTAGTATAGAAAGAGCAGTGCTTATTTGTTGTTTGTTGTTTATTGCTCTAAGAAATATCATATATTGGTTAATATTAAAAACTCACTGCAAACTTAAAAGTTTATTGGTTAGGAAAAGTGATGTATTTCTTGATTAAAAAAATAATTTTTCTCTATTAAGCAAGATAGCAGCTTCGAAAGGCAGATCAGTGCCATCTAGTGGCCAAATAACTTAAAAGATTCTGATTCTGATTCTGATGTTCGGTAGACAGTGCCTGTCATACAAATCTACACTGTACATACATACATAAGTATAAATTTTAAAGTGTATATTTACTTCCTAAAGATATTTAGTTCAGTGTATAATAAAGACATATATACAATAATTACACTAAAATAAAATTTAATATTTAACAGTTTAATTAAGAAATGAGAAATCGTGTGTCTAAGACATAGACATGTGAAAGATACAAGAAGGCAGCTTTAATGGATAAACAAGCCCTCATATTGGAAAAGTATAATAAAAATATTTTCAAAAAATAGTAGACTAAAGATGTTTCTAGTGTCAAGATTGTGCTTATATTATAAATAGTATGGCTAACAATTCACAATGAAAAAAGAGTATTTGTTTTTCTGTTTCCTTATAGGAGACACTAGGCAAAAATTGTATATAATTTCAGAACATGATATTTAAGCTAGAGAAGGGGAGAGGTTACTGAGTAAAATACTTAGTAGCCATGAGATTTTATGAATGGTTATGTAATTCCTCTCACTGTAGATCCTGAATAATAAGATAAAAAAGTATTCCTCTCCAAATGTTCATGAACTGTCTTATCTTGAGGAAAAGGGAATGGACTAGATGAAATTGAGTTTTCTTTCAGACTTTAATTGTATTAAAAACCAAGTATCCTCCCTCATAATTCATCTTTTTGGTTTTGAGATAATATGCCTATTTGACCCAGCTGAAGTTCTGCCTTTTGTTAGTTCTTTTCCTGAGACTCCAATGAACTTCACAAAATTTTTCTTTGGGGGAAAAATCTAGGCAAAAGGATTAATTTAGCTAACAATGCTATAGTATAAAAATCTCTGTAGGAGCTTTTTCTGACCTATTGCAGGGACTCTGACAACTCAAATGCTGGGATGATAAAAGAGCTCTTCATAGCCGGGGAGATAAGGGAAAACCCCATCACATCAGACCCAATTGCTCTTAGAGGAATTCCAAAGAATCCGAAGTAGTCCCAATGTCTAAAAGTGCCACATTTTCTATCTAGAGACTATGATCCAGAAGGGTACAGAAAGTTGACTTATCAGTGATGTAATTTTCTCATCCTGATGAGGATGGCTTTTACATGTTCCAAATGAGCTATCAGAACAGGGGAGAGCCATTCTTTTGCTCAGCCACTCGGAGCAAACAATATGGTTACATGAAACACAGGTAGGAATAAGGCCAGCCATGCAGCTTTTCTTGCCCCCAATCTTAGCCATGATGGTTTTTCTTGGCCAGCCTCTGAAACACAGAAGCCGTGGGGATTTCTTTCCTTTTCTGCATGTGACTTAAAGCACTTTGTTCAATTAGGCACTTTGTTCCTTTCTTGCCTTGTATTCAACATGACCATGAAACAAAAAGAAGGAAAGAAGTGTCGGAAACTGTGGTAATGCTGCCTTTTGAAAGTTATCTTTAATTTTCTCACTGATAATACCAAAGATTTTATAACTTTTAAGAAGCCATTTTTACATGGACTGTCGGATTACACATCATGATTCAAATATAAATGAGAATTACATGGTTATGGTTCCTCAACAAATTTTACTTGGAAGGCCATATAATTAAAGTGTACATAATTAAATCATGACTACTGACTCTTTGCAAATAGACCAGTGACACTAAGTCCTAGGCCTACGTGTAGAGATACACACACAGATACAAGTCCTACGTACGTGCACATTCACACACATGTAAGCACACACACATGTGCACACACATATTTGCCCTTACATTTCTTTTATTATTCTGACTTCCAAGTTGAAAGCCCCAATATCAAGTTTACAAGAATAACAATAATCATTTTAGTGATCATTTTCCAAGAAGCAATTTTCATAAGAACCATAATCCAAATTTCTCAAGGGTTAGAATGTAATAAAAGTTAAAAAATAGACCTTATGTTCACCTTAAATATGGTGAATTGTTAAGTTCTAGAAAAGAGAAATTCTAAGTCATTGATAATTATGTATTTTATCATAATTTTATTATATATTCTCTATGCTTCAATGATGGTCTGACAATGGTTTTGGTTTTATCATTTGAACTTTATTATCACATTTCAGAAGTACCTTCATTTGGTTTAAAAACTAATGATTCTGGGCTTCCCTGGTGGAGCAGTGGTTGAGAGTCCGCCTGCCGATGCAGGGGACACGGGTTTGTGCCCCAATCCGGGAGGATCCCACGTGCCGCGGAGCGGCTGGGCCTGTGAGCCATGGCCGCTGAGCCTGTGCGTCCGGAGCCTGTGCTCCGCAACAGGAGAGGCCACAACAGTGAGAGGCCCACGTACTGCAAAAAAAAAAAAAACACAAAAAAACCCTCCAAAAACACCCTAATAATTCTTCCCTCATGCTACTCACATACATTTACCATACTCGGATTGTTTCTTTTCTTCCAATTTCAGTTTTATTTACTTATTTTTTTACTAAAAGATCTCTCCTTCTCTAGCTTCTATCTATGGAGAATCAGACATTACCAGGCCACTGTTTTTTGTTTCTGTCTAGGTGCCAGTGTGGAGCAGCTGTGATCACAATCTGGGATTAATGATCCAATTTTTGTATAGTTTTGATTCTTAACCACATTTTTTTACATAATTTTATTATCGAAGAAGGTTTTGGCATCAAGAACCTGTACCTAATATTTCGCACAGATATTCACTCTAATCATGTGTCGGAAAACTTAACTTTAACATCTTTAATAATCATGTACACCTCCTGAATGTATATTTATTTTCTAAGGAATTGACTGAGGATAGAATGTGGTATCTGATACAACCCTGAAAGCTGTGAGAGCCAACCCTCTTAGAAATAGGACCTCTTAGGGGCTATCTTCTGTCCTCATTCCTGGGGGCAACTTCCATTCTGGATGAGTTCTGAAATAATAGCTTCAGTCATTCTTCATTCTAATGTTTCAGTTTTGTCACTCAGTTTCCAAACATACTTGAATTTGGATTGCATCAGAATTTCCAGTCCTCAGAATCTTTTATATCTTCTTCTCTATTGGCTCTCTTTGCTTCACTTCCTTTCCTCTCCCAATTGAAGTCCAAGCCTCACCCATGACCATAACCCCCCTTTACCAGATTTCTTGATATTCCTTCTCACTTGCTTGGCAAAGCCATAAGTGTGTATCAGTCCAGTTCTTGGCCTTCACACCTGCACATCCCCACTACATTCACTGTCAACAACCTTAACTTGGCCCTGAATGAGGACAAACAAATGCAGTTCTGGGGCACCTCCTAACCCTACTGCTCATGGTTAAAGCTTTGCCTGCCATCTGCCACTCGGTTTGAAGTCTTGGTTCCTTCACCTCTTTACTCTGTCATCAGAGGACCTTTAACTTTATAAACAAATAGAAGTCATCACAGGAAGGTGCCACCGACCTCCTCCACTGAGTCTATCAACTTGTATCTTTACTTCTATTTAAATTATACTTCCAATCGGGATTCACATATACCTGTCCCACTGGGGGTATGGGAAGACAGAAGTCTCCTTTAAACTCAACACCCCCTTTTCTGATTTCACTCTTCTACTTCACTATGAAACTTCTTAAAAGAAGTGCTCTCTCCAGTTCACCTCTGACTTGCCTCCCCACCTACTCCCTCTGGCCTTGACATTCACCACTCCACCGGAGGTCCTCATAAAAGTCACAAACATCAGCTCCCTGTTGAAAGAATCTTATCTTAGTTGCTCTCTTGGTAAGACTTAACAATGTTGGATGCTCCCTACTTACTCATCCCCTCTCTTTCCTTTGCTCTCTGGACTCTGCTCCCTACAGAATGTCCAGCACTCAGCAGGGACACAAAACATACATAATGGCCACTGATAAATAAGCATTGCATAATTTAACAATTAATACATGAATGAGAGCCCCCGAGTCAAAGTCACCACTGTTTTCACACAGTTTTCAGGCGTCCCAATGGTCACTTCACTCAAGAAACAGGTGGAGCCCTGAATTCCTTCTAAGGCAGTTCATTTCATATTAGATTCCTGGGAAGAGGCTAAAACCACATTAGTCTCTTGAGCATAGTCTATATTTAGGATATCCTAGAAACAGAGGGAAGCCCTTATGTTTACATTATGTAGCTTTCAAAGCTGTTGCACTTGGTCAGAAATAGGAAACAGAAATGGTGAAACATTTCCATGAAGGCTCAAATTACACTATTTTGCAAAGTTTAACTTTTGCCTGTCATAATCCATAAATTACAGCTATATGTTATAATTATTTAATCTACATTTCTTGTTAAACATCTAAATTATGTCACTTCATCAATTTACAGGAATTATGTGATTAGGTATAATTATCCTAAATAGCTGAACACAATTAAAAAATCTTACATGCAGGAAGTGTCATGTATAATATGTTAATTTTTTTCTCTTGTTTCACTGTTGTTGGTATCTATCAAAATAAGATAAAGCCTGGCTCACTTCGAATGGGATAAGGGAATTTCCAGCTTTAGGTGACTTCTGGCTCGGGGGCCACCCACAGCGACTCTTTCTTTACAGTAAGCACATTTTCAGACAACTTGTACAGTTAGAGTCCCTGAATCTTATAACCAGTAGTATCAACTGCGATGATGCTTTGGTATTCAACCTACTGCTTGAAGGTTCTATGCAAGACTAAGAGTTGGAGGTTTACCTTTAGATTTCTCTGCTTTCCTGGCCTGCCAGACTGCTGTCTATTCCCCTTTCCTTGTGAGGCAGCGATGTGTATTGGGTAAGCTCAGTAAAGTAGAGAACTGGTTTCCTAGAATGTGTGACCTTGAACAGTCTTACAACCTCTTGACAACTTTGCTTCTCTATCTAGAGAATATGGATGATGATAATGGACAATGAATGTGGATAATAATAGCACCTCTTAGTGTAGATTTGAGCACATAGTAAGTGTACACTACTATTCAAGTCTCAGATTAAAGACCGCTTCCTCAGAGGCCTTCCCTGATTAACACTTTCCACCCTTGTCACACTTTGTGATTAGGTGCTGTGTGTTTATTAGTTTAATATTACTCTCTTTTAAGAGGCTGTGCATTTCATGAAAGTAGACAGGATTATGCTTGTTTTGTGCCCATGCCCCGCCTGTCACACAGAGAATGCTGAAGGGATGTGTGAATGATATATGATTCCTTTCTTTTCTGCCCTTTTCTCTTTGTCTTTCCTTTGTCTTTTCCCACAACCAGATGGTTGGTGTGTATTTCATAGTTACCTGATAAACTCATTCATACCAAAGTCCTAGAGACTCTGCCAGGATCCTAAGAGAGACTTCATGGAAAATAGCTTTCTAAAAATATTTGCAAACTATTATGCAAGTGATAGATGCTATTACTACCACCTGCACATTAAGAGAGTCTATTGTGTTTGCAATCCATGGAACCAGAAACTCTGGTCTTAATGACCAGCCCAAGGGCTGGTGACAGAGTTTTCTGGGTGCTCAGAGCTCCGACAAACCAACCTCCTAAAACTCTGCCAGGTGTGAGGCTATTACTCCCGAGAGCCAGGCTTGTTCTAACCACAGGAACTTGTTCTGTTGCTGCAAACGTCTATTTCGCTCTCTCCCTCAGGCACCCTTTGCAGCCTGTCTCACCAGGCTGTCCTCACTCCTCCCCACATCCGACTCTGATTTCAGAGTGTGGTTTCAACTACCTGTTCTGATTTGGACTATTTCAATCCACTTCCACTGTTTTTGCTCCTTTCTCCTTCAGAAAGAAATTAAATACAGGTGGGGCGCGTTTTATGCACTTAGATACTCCACAAAAGACTAAAACATCCGTTAATTGTTTACCATACAAAAGGCTTGTTTTTTCAAGATGACTCACAGAAGCAATGCCTTAGGTAATACCTGCTCCTGCATGCTTTTTAATCTGATTTGATTAATAGATGTTTAATTTATACAAAACTTCGCAAGAACACACCAATTTTGCATAACTAATACCTTCAAATACCCTGTGATTTCATATTATAACAGTCACAGAAGTCAGCTTCCACAACTTATAGGGCAAACTAAACAGTGGGAAACACATTAGAAAATCTTGTTCTGTGTGTGCATCATCGAAATTAACATGACTTAAACCAATCACGCCGGTTAATATAAAGACACAAGAGATCTACAAAACTCAGTTCAGGAAGGTACTGTCTCTCTATTTTTTTTTTTTTTTTCTTCTCTCTGCTCTAAAGTACAGCAAGCTGTAGAAAATCTGCAAATCCTTAGTCACACTGAAATCTAAATTCCCCATGTAGAAAGAATACAATATGGGAAAACCCAAATAAGTTCCATATGTGAAGTCCCTTTGGCCCATTTACACAAGCAACTTCCCTTACACATTTTGGGAAAAGTCAGCTCATTGTACTTACTGAACACCAAGCTTCCAGTCTGAGTATAATTCTCAATATATTTTAATATCAAGAAGATGCCTGGATCCGGACTACCAAAATCCACAGAAAAGAAGAAAAGTAACCAGAAGTGGTTTCTTTCCTTTCCTGACTCTTCCTTCCCTGACCTCATAAAATTCTCACAAAGGTAGTTAAAATAATCCTTTGCTTTGATTTTCCCAAGCATGATACGCACACACCTGTTTCCTATTTGCTACATTGTTTGTGGCATTTGTGGGTCAATGAGCAAACTTCTCAGAAAATTTTATTAAACAGTTAGGTTTTGTTTAACCAACATGTGACCATTTTCATGGTCCGCTATTTCTTGCAAATTCTAAAAAGTTTTTTTTTTTTTTTTTTTATGGCGGGGGTGTCTTAAATGACTGTGCAGATTTCTAATCTATTTCTAATATTATGCTATTGCAGCAAGGCCACTGTAATACAAAAAAATGATGTCACTTATAATTCTTAAATTTGATTAAAAATGAAATCTTTACCAAAAATAATTGATTAAATTGATAGTTTAAAAAATTTTGCATATAGTTGCTAAATTTTAAAATTAGGTAAATATAGGTAAAATATATGTTAAAAATATGAGGAAATTTTCAAGGTCTGATCAAAGTGGGAGAGAATCCTGCCATGCTTAATTTTTTGAACACAGAGAAGTTTGTAGTTTGTATTTTCCATGTTTATATTTCATTTGAAGAAAAGGAAAAGAAATTATAAAACCTATTCTAATGCTTAATTGCTTCTTTGAATAATAACTCACTTTTGTGTGACATTTTATATACATATCTATCTGTCTATCTACCTATCTATCTATCTATCATCTATGTATCTATCTATCATCTATCCATCTATATATAGAGAGTTTCATTTTATCCTTACCACAACCCTAAGCACGGGTAGGACAATTATTATATAACCTCCATATTTTCTGATATGGAAACAGAAACTCAGTGGGCTCAATGAACAGCCCAAGATCATACATCCACAAAGTGGCAACCTTGGGATTGATATTTAAGTCTTTCCAATGCACTCATTAATTACTTCTCACCTTCCCTATTTCTTTAACAGAATGTTATAATTTATACTCAATGGAAAGAAATATTTAATCAAACTGCAAGATATATCTTCTGGAATCATATTTGAATACTTATTTCTAAAAGGAGGGTAGAATCTAAAGTTTCAAATGAATATAAGCCAATGTATCCTTTAGAGAATTTAGAGACATGTAAGAGAAATTAAAGTATCTACTGTATAGATATATTCCATTTATGTAGAAGATGGAAAATGATGCAAAAGAAAAAAGAAAGTAGATAAGAAAAGCTGTTATTCATAGTAAATACTAATCCAGCTTAGGAAATTTTGATTTCATATAAAGGTACAGAACACCAAAATACAAATGCACACATATAAACAAAAAAAAATGTTGGTTTTTGAAGGAATATGAGGTGTAAGGGGTAATACACAGACACTGAGGATTAAAAAAGTGCAGGAGAACAAAATAATATATTTACAGGCTTTTATGAAGTGAATGTTTGTGTCCTCTCCAAATTCATACATTGAACCATAATGTTTGGTGGCTGTATTTGTATGGGGCCTCTAAGAAAGCAATTAAGGTTAAATGAGGTCATATGGATGGGTCCTAGATCCAATAGGATTAGTGTCCTTAGAGGAAGAAACAGCAGAGAGCTTGCTCTCTCTCTGCCTCTTGCTAGTGTGCAAAGAAGAGGTCATGTGAGTACACAGTAGAAAGGTACCCATCTGCAAGCCAGAAGGAGAGCTATCACCAGAAATCAAATTTTCCAGCACCTTGATCTTGGGCCTTCCAGCCTCCAAAACTATGAGAAAATAAATATTTGTTGTTTAAGCCACGCAGTCTGTGGTATTTTGTTATAGCAGCCTAAACAGACTAAAAGAGAGGCTGAAGTTATATTTAATACTAAACTTTAATTTTTTTAAACAGACAAGTAAATCCTTACTCCTTCATCTTTATTAAAAAAAATAATTGTTCAATATTTGTAACTAGTAAGAAGCAAAGCCAATGATGTCTGCTTCAATTTGCTTTGTGCTTAAAGTATTAAATTATAAAATATGTTTTTGATCCTATATGTAAGCTATGTGTCTCTTGACTAGGTCACCTGTGTACTCTTTATATTTTTTATTTTGTCTTACTTCTGACTCAGAATATATGTACCAGATGATCTAAGGATTATGTTCTCTTTTACAGCACTTGGAAAACTGCGTTATTAATTCTGACCAGCTTAAAGAGAAGGGGAGTAACAAACCACAAATATTTTTCTATTGTCATACTTTGCAAGCATAGCTATATCATCCTGTAGTCTACAGATACACACAATGACTACAATTCTACAGAGAACGATAACACATTGTCTAATATTGACTGAATTTCTGCCATTTCCCTAAAATTAGAGCTTTGTAGCTGATATTCAGTATTTATAATGGGATAGCCTCCAGCTTATTTGAGGAAGATCTTCTGAAATGAATTTATTTCAGAATGACAATTTATTTAAATAATGACAATTTATTTCAGAATGACAATTTATTCCAGACCCTGACTGAATTCACTTACTTTCGTGTCTTCCGTGGATATAAAGCCAAGAGGGAGCATAGCCTTCTAAGGATCTTTTAGTTCAATAAAAGCTCCCACATGCAAAATTCAGCATTCTGGGACACAATGTGTGGATTTAAAACATCCCTTGGGGATCTTTAGATCTATAAACCAATCAACTGATTACCCTTATCCACTTATGCTATTTTCTCTCATGGATCATTTCCATCTGGGGCTTTAATTGGCTTTTTATCTCATATTGACTATACTTAATAGGACTATCATTCTTATTTTCTATTTAGTAATTACATCATAAGTTTGTATTGAAAGCAAGAGCAAGTCTCAGTTAACTGTTGAAGAACTACATAAAAAAGTGATGGGAATAGAAAGAGCTTTTTAAAAAGTGGAACAAAAGAAAAAGTATTTGTCATGGAGCCTCTTAGGGGTGAAATTCAAAGCTCCTTCATTCAGTGCATAAAGGCTGATGTTTCAGCTAAATTTAATTTGTCACCCAATTCCAATGACAGTTAACAAATATGTTAGTCCCTTGTGGAATATGTAAATGAGTATCTAGTTAAGATTCTGAAAATTTCATAGACACCTGGATAAAAAATATAATAAAATAAATATTCTTACAGCTTATACATTCTTTCACATGGAAATGTTAAAAATAAAATAATGAGTACCTTTTTGAAAATAAGTCTCTCTTTAGAAAGAGGAAACCTACTCGCGAGTATTTAATAACATTGACCGATGAAAATAATTAATTTTTAAAAAGAAGAAAGACATAGTATTTGAATTTCACGTTTTTTGGAGGGACAGCCATTAAAATATAAATTATTTTCATCTAATTGGATAATATGTTGAACCATAAGACATTTTAAGTAGCCAAACATAAAATGATTAGTTGTCATATAAGTTGTCATTAGATCTACAAGCACTGACCACCTGTAAAATACTTTAATGGTATCACTGTTTAATTTCAGTATTTAGTCTTATGCAGCACCTCAAACTCATGATTTTTAATTTTTTTTGAAGTTATTTAAAATCAACTCTGTTGGAATAATGGTTGGGCTTTATTCCATTTTTTCATATTCATATTAATAGAAGGTATGCCTAAGCTATCTTTTTTCAGGCTTTTCTTTGTTTTTTTTTTTTAAAGAGGAATGCTGGTCTTACGTTTATTATTTTTTTAAAAATTTATTTATTATTTATTTATTTATTTTTGGCTGCATTGGGTCTTTGTTGCTGTGCACGGGTTTCCTCTAGTTGCGGTGAGCGGGGGCTACTCTTCGTTGCGGTGCACGGGCTTCTCATTGCGGTGGCTTCTCTTATTGTGGAGCACGGGCTCTAGGTGTGCGGGCTTCAGTAGTTGTAGCACGTGGGCTCAGTAGTTGTGGCTCGCAGGCTCTAGAGCGCAGGCTCAGTAGTTGTGGCGCACGGGCTTAGTTGCTCTGTGGCATGTGGGATCTTCCTGGACCAGGGTTCGAACCTGTGTCGCCTGCATTGGCAGGTGGATTCTTAACCACTGCGCCACCAGGGAAGTCCCCAGGCTTTTCTTGATAGTCAAAAATGGCTTAAATTTAATCCCTGGAAAGAATCTGTCGGTCTCTCCAGTAGCTTTCAGAGGACCAGCATTTTAATGTCATATGCAACCAGGAGACATATATTACACCAGAAGGTTAGTTTTAGGCAGTGAACTTAAGCTTTATGGTTCCTTGTTCTTACAGAGGACATACGTATTTAAAGAGTATTCTTAATATAACTTTTGCATTTGCCCATTCTTTGATTCATTTATTCAATATTTATTTATTCAGTACTGACTATATTCAAAACATAGTCCTAAACATCACAAGAAAACAAAGTTTGTGTCTTCAAATCTACTATGGAAATTCAGATAGTCAAAAAATACTCACAATATCAAAGAGGGCAAATTAAGTGACATAAATTGAATATGAATCTAGGGTTTAGATATGGGAAAGGTAACTCTTAGTTGGAGGATTAGGGGAAGCTTCATGTATCCTGTGGGTCGGTAGAGCTCCTACAACTAATTAATTCAGTAGTCTGATGAGAACAAAATAGATAGGTTTTGGGGAGGTTAGGAAAGGCAACAGTTTGGTGCCAGAAGAACTGAGACTACTGTGGAACAGACTCCAAGCATCAGAATGATCAGTGGTCCAACAGGGTGAGCTAAAATCGGTACTTCTTAATCTACAATGGGATTGTTGCTATCTATTGGCCAGAAGAGTAAACATCCATGCCGGTTCTTGGACAATGGCAAAGGCCCAGTAATGGAAATATCGATGCTTCAATTCAAGGGCTCTAGAGTTGATGTAATTACCAGCCAGTAGCCCTGAATAGACCTGGTCTATTCCCTTCAGAGAAATTCTATGCTTCTTAGGGGCCCCCAGGGCTAAAATTCGGGTTGGAGCCACCAGAAAAGAAGTTCCCAAAAGGAACTTAGTCAGGTGGACTGAGAATACCACTGGAAAAAGTGGAAAAGCTGATATCTGTAGAGGGTTAAATGGTATAGCATTGGTCTCCTTTAGTCCTCACAGTACTAACAGTGTCAAAATTTTGCAGATTAGGAAACCAGAGCTGGGAGAAGCTAATTGCTCAATATTATACAACCAGGAAATGATAGAACTAGACCTTTAGCCCAAGCCTTCTATTTCCCAAATCCTGTTTCATTCCAAGTCAAATAGTATGTTGGAAACCAACTAATGTGAAATAAATTTGTTAGAAGATTAGAAGTTTAGATTAAGTTTGAAAAGGATCTATCTATATAAAACTACCATCAGAATAGCTTGAAAGCTCTGACTGGGCTTTTAGCAGAGGGCCACAAACAGGCATGTGCCAAGTAAATCAGCATTTTTAACCCTCATTGAGAGTGTGTCTGAGTGTGAAGAAACAGCTGGTCACGGAAAAACTCACAGATTTAATTAAGTGCCCAGAGCTGAAAACTGATGAACATCTGAGATGTTTCTCTTCAGTTTGGCTAGATGATAAGAGTATTATGAATTTATTTAGAAAGAAGGGAGTTTCTACATTTACACAAATGACCACAGAAAAATGTGAAACTATGGGATTGTGGTTGGTTTGTATTTGAGGTTTAAAATAAATACGAAAGAGTTAAGAGCTATCTCTTAGGAGTGCATGACAAGTAAACATTGTATTACAAACCAGGTTTGGGCCCGAGCATGAAAAATTTTCACAGAAGTTAGAGGCCAGGTGATATCAGAAGGTCTGGTGGGTTCTCTTTGCTTTGGTAGTCAGGATCTATATTGTACATCATTTCCAATCCATGTAACTTTACTATCTTAAGGTTAAATAACCAAATGTGTTCTTTTTAATACCTTGCTGTACTCTTTAAAATATTCTAAAAAAATCTCTTAATTTTCACTGAGTCTGAACTTAATTCATTTTTGAGACACTCAACCTATTAAAAAATCATGTAAAAATTACAAAGTCCTTCTTATTTCCCAAACCTTTGCATTGTATATAACATTACTTCATTTAGTTATTAACAACAGGTCAACCAAAGGCCAGTACTATTACTTGGCACCCATAATACTTGTGTTCAGAAGTTTTTTGTCCCTTAAGATCTTTCCTTCATATGTTTTATGGATGCCTCAAGTTCCATAATTTTAATCCATCTATGAGCTCCATGTTAAAATGAAAATACAGCTGGGACGAAGTGAGAGAGTGGCATGGACATATATACATCACCAAATGTAAAACAGATAGCTATGGGCTTCCCTGGTGGCGGAGTGGTTGAGAGTCCGCCTGCCGATGCAGGGGACACGGATTAGTGCCCCGGTCCGGGAAGAACCCACATGCTGCGGAGCGGCTGGGCCCGTGAGCCATGGCCGCTGAGCCTGCGACGCGTCCGGAGCCTGTGCTCTGCAACGGGAGAGGCCACGACACTAAGAGGCCCGTGTACCGCAAAAAAAAAAAAAAAAAAAAATAGCTAGTGGGAAGCAGCCGCATAGCACCAGGAGATCAGCTTGGTGCTTTGTGACCACCTAGAGGGGTGGGATAGGGAGGGTGGGAGGGAGACGCAAGAGGGAGGGAATATGGGGATATATGTATATGTATAGCTGATTCACTTTGTTATACAGCAGAAACTAACACACCATTGTAAAGCAATTATACTCCAATAAAGATGTTAAAAAAAAAAAGAAAGTATGTGGTGGGCAGTGTTTTAAACTTAGTAAGAATGAGTTTAATAGTTTCTCTTCAAACTTTTCTTTAATTGAGGAGGGCAGTGGAACAGATGAGAGGCTATCATCTCCAAGAAAATTGAACAGGTGACCAAGATCTAAGGTAGTCTTTGCCAACCACTTCCTTCTTAACTTATCTGATGACAGAAACACATACAAGCAACAACAGTACTGTTTGTAGGAAATATGCACTTAATAACAATAAACTTATTGTTCAAATTAGAATTGAAGATACCTGCAAGAAGAATTACATAAAAGCAGAAATAGTGATAAACATGTACATAAGGAAAAGTCAGACTCATTTGGCTAAGATAAACTTGTCTAGCAAAATATTCAGAACATAAGTTTTGAAAGTTGTGGCGTGACCAGATTTTCAAAGGTCTCAAGTGTAAGATGGTGGGCAGAGTTATAACAGAGGCCGCTAAATAACTAAACAATTTTCTTGTGAAAAAATTTGATAACATTTACTACAACTTGGGCTATAAGGAGGGACCTAATGTTTCTTAGGCCAGATGCTACTGAAAGTTAAGTTGAAGGCATGATTCTTAATATGTTTCTTACTTTCTTAACATTTTATCTTAAACATGTGGCCATTGAACCAAGTTTTGTCAGAGTCTCGTTTCATACCCTTAAGTTTTTTGGTCAATAACTGGTCTTTCTTGATATACAATGTCTGTTTCCCTAAAACAACAATATCTAATATTTGTTCTTATATCATTGTATTCCCTGTTCTCAATTCCTCGCAATCAACTTTTAGTTGATAAGGTGTATAGGTGAGGGGACTAGTATTTAGATGCTGGCATCTTCCAGTAGGCCTTGGTATTCAGCTGTTTCCCCCTTATACAGAATCTATATCCTAAGAAATAGAAAGGGGAAGCAAATCTAAGGAGGACTCCTATAACAGTAGCCACCAAGGACAGCTGAAAGAGTTGATGCTAATAAACTATGGAACATATAGTTAACTTTAAGAAAGAGGAGTCCTCAGTGGGCTGCTGGGGGGAAAAAGAATTACCTTTTAGCAATTCAAAAAGAGCTTTCTATTACACAAATCTTTATAGGTAGGTTAATTGCCTGCCAAGATTTCCTTTTAAATCAAAATTAAAGTATGCAAGATCAATGCCATACAATGAAATGTCATCATTTTTGACTACTTCACATGCTGCATAGAGCTTTTGTACTTATTTTAGTTCATTGGGGAGCTGTAAGTATTTAAAAATTTTTATTTATTATTATTATTTTTAATCCTGAAATGTTCATACTAACGTGAGGTAAGAATCTCCATAAGATTTTCCATGTTTAAAAATATGAGAATAAATTATTTTATCAAGCTTTTTAAATAACTGAAATATAGTAAGTAGCACTGAACATTAAAAACTAAGAAAAATAATGGACCTGGAGACTTAGTTTTATTGTGATTCTTTAATTTCAGGATGGTATATTGTAAACATGCCCATGACACTTAGTCTCATCTTTTTGTTCCTTTCAGTTCTGCTTTTCTTTAGGAGCTGGAATGAAGCCACATTTTTTTCCATCTCTTCCTTGGCCAAACATTCCCCAGAAAGGAACATTTTTTAGTCTATTAATCTGTAGCAAACCTCCATAAGAAAAGTAGGCATGACAGTTTCCATGTTCCTTTAAAAATTCAACATAGTTGAATAGTGAGCCATGTCTCCACTTGGCTTTCATACCAATGATTTCCCCTTCTTTCATTTGTTAAGTTTTATTAAACGAATTGCCAATATAAATGACTGGGCAGGTCAGTTAACTGTCTCTTTAACTATGAGCAGCCTTGGTTCTTTGTGAATTCCAATGTAAATGCTTAGTTATTAGCCTTTTTTTTAAAGATTAGACAACACACCAAACTAATAGTTTGTGCCATATACCTTATTTATATAGTTAGTTGTTTATTTTGAAGACAACTGGTTTAGTTTAGAGATAGTTTCACTTATTTTTTCATAACAGATGGGCTGGATATATCACATATGCGGTACATCAAAACATCTTAGCCATTTAAAAACAAGCTATTGAGAGCACTCAACTGATGCCTAAAAGAAAATATTGGTGGGTTAATTTAAAATTTAATAATATTCCAGAAATACAGAAAATATTTTATATTTTTATTATTTTTTTAAAGTTAATACTTCATAACTAATTACCAGTTTCAATGTGTTATTCTTCGAACAGTTTTGTCACATTTTGCCTTCTAAATTTAAAATCCTGTTGTTTAAATTCCACATATGAGTTAAAAATGCAATGATCAAAATTGTTTTCTGAAATTTCGTGTCATAAAATACGTAGGAAAAACAAACATAAGATATATATCAAGCTAAATATAAGCAGCAATGAAAATAATGTATAAATAGCCATTCATCTGTTAAATGCTTATGTCACGGAGTAAAGGGCAATTATATAAGAATTGGGAATAACTAAGAAATCAAGAGGAAGGGAATACAAAAATCTGAGAAAACCCAATCAGGCAATGAAGAGAGGAGATTTTTGAAATTATTGTATTATGAGGTAAGTGAAAGTTTATCAGTAAACAATAAAGCTGAGTTTGATTTTGAATGCTTCCTTCTAATGCTTACATGCCTAATCTCATTTAGCAAACCAATATGATATTAAGTCCTAAATGCTGCATTAAGATCTGTATATGTTTAGATCATGGGAAGTTAAACGCACACACACACACAGGTTTTTAAAGTATAGACATAGTCATGATTACATGGAGGTAAACATCATGGATCTGTTAAGGATAAGATGATGTCATAATACTCTAAGATGAGAAGGCATGAGGCTCAGTCATTACTCAAGAAACCTTGTCTGATACGGGAAAGTTCGGCAACTTCCCTTGCTTTCTTACACAGGGAGGCTGAAACAGAAACCACTGTGTGAAGTTTCACTGACAGAAATTTGATGATACTGAGAGAATTACAATAATTTTCTGAACATTAAAGTCAGCCACTCTGAAATAAAGGGTGCCACAAAAAAGCCTGCTTGCTTCTCATTGTATGTCCAGAAAGATCTATCCCTAATATGAGTGAGAATGCTTTTCATTCCTTAGGACTTTGACTATTGTGTTTCTTAAATTTTGGCACTTGAAGTTGAGTTTGGATTCAAAAGAAAAAAACTAACGCATACCTTATCAATATTAGATGGTTTCAGTTGTCTTGAAGCTTTCTGTATATATCTAATCCTGAATCCTACGTGGCCTTATGTGCAAGTGTTGTCACAGATGTTTGGAAATTCTTTTAGTATTGCAAATTCAAGAAGTTTAAGACCTTCCACCTGGAGCTGAAGAGTGTAGGGACTGCTATGTTGGTGAAGATAAACTCTTGCTGAACAGGATTTTTTAAATAAGTGAGTATCATCATTGTAATGTTACACTGCTGCGTGAAATAGTACATGCCTTCATGGGTTATCTTTCCCAAGACTATCTAATCCTAGAGGCGACATAAAGCTTGCTGGATAAACTTGTGGAACCTGAGACTCTCATGCAATAATCAGTTATGAACTTGCAACTTCTTATAAACCCTTCCCTGGGCTGGACATTAAAATTCTATAAAAGAAAGGATCTCGTTTTGTCCTTGGGAATCAGGTGCTATTGGTAGAACATGGAATTAATAAAAATGAGTTAGCTGGCAGAATCATTCTCAGGTGAAGGAATAAAAAGCAGATATAAAAATGTACTAGTGAAAAAATAGAAAAACTCAATGGAGATAGTTTCAGAATACAGATCTTCAAGTGGTGCAGGCTGTGATAAGGAATTAGTTTCCATGATACAGATTTACAGAGAACAATTCAAATGCTCTTTACAAATTAAACATTTTAATGATTCCCTTTTGAAAAACATTGAGCAGGGTGTGATATTAAATCCAATGTAAAGTTCTTGCTTCGGACAGCTCTTAAAAAATAATTCAGTATTTTGAAGTCATTTTTATGTTAGTCCTCAACTACTGGGAAAGTATCTCAGTATCAAAATGCCTGGACACCATAACATCACAGTTATAGATTTTACCCAAGATTGCTTTTTTACATGAGCTACCTAAGGATGTTTTAATTAGAAATAAGCACAGCACACCAGAATGTGCGATTTACACTAAAAAATACATAGGAAAAAATGTCAGTTTATATGGAATTCCAGAGACTTTTATTCATTTATTAATTCATTTATCCAAATAATTTCTATTTTATACAAACTCATTGAATGTGTAATGGAGAATTTAAGATGCAGGGAAGAGAATGGAACGTAAATTTTACAGATATACTAGTAATATTGAGGCTGCTTTGTTCATGAAGGGAAGAAAGACTAGCAGATGCGAGGGTAAAAATCTCACTAATTTGGGGCTTCCCTGGTGGCGCAGTGGTTGAGAGTCCGCCTGCCTATGCAGGGGTCACGGGTTCGTGCCCCGGTCCGGGAAGATCCCACATGTCGCGGAGCGGCTGGGCCCGCGAGCCATGGCCGCTGAGCCTGCGTGTCCGGAGCCTGTGCTCCGCAACGGGAGAGGCCACAGCAGTGAGAGGCCCCCGTACGGCAAAAAAAAAAAAAAAAAAAAAAAAAAACTCACTAATTTGAAATTAGGGAGATCTTACTATCAACTAATACAGGAAGATCAAGAATGAGTTCTCAGCTAGACCTGTACTCTTTGACAGTTATTGTGCTAGATGTGAGGCAATGAAAGATGACTAAAAGATGCTCATTGCTTTCACGTTACAGCTGACATGGCATTCAAGTGGAGGTATAACATGGATCAAAGCACAGATGCAGGAGAGGGTGGCCCATGCAGGAAATGGGGAGCAGCACTTCCAAATAAGTACTCTCTGTACTAAGATGAATCGATTAGAGTCATGTCACAGAGAAGTTTGAAGCCAGATAAAGGATTTGGGGCTTAATTCCCTGGCACAGTAGAGTACGTACACCTTACAGAGTGTGCAAGGTGATGTTTTGGGTGTGAAAAGATAATAATAGACCTATTTTATTCTTATCTTGTAGCAAAAAGAAAAGGAAACTTAGGCTTTATTCTTATTTATTGCACAGATTTACACTGACATCTTCAGCCAGCCATATATCAGAATGGTCACTTGTCGTATATAAGGCACAACTCCCTGAAAAGAGCAGGGTAGTAATTTTGCAATGTAGATGGAGTGACCAGTGGAAGCCTCCTTCATCTATTTGCTTTCAGCACTTTGTGAATGATTTGATAGTTTAGACGTACCTAAGGAAGGAAATTTGGGTTTACCATATTTAGTTTTAACTAAATTAGACCTCATGAGATGAGCAAGTACATGAAAAGATCCAGGCAGAGAAACTATGGATTGATAATAATGCAAGTAATGCAAGTATAAGTAAACCAGAAAGTGGCAGTGGAAATAATAGGAGCAGCCATTATTAATACTGTTAGACTGAGGTCTTCATCAATCACATACTGGATATAAACAATGGCTATTTAAAAATCAAAAGAAATCGTGTTCAGACTGCCATTTAAATTATGACTTTACCTGCGTGCATGTGTGTGTATATATGTATATTGCCTTCAAATGTTAGCTAATGATAGTAAAATACTATTGTGCTTAGCAAGATATTTTTATATGGCTTATTTCATGTTGATCTCATTATTGCTTATTCCCCTTATTTATTTTTGTACATTTTGTGATGCCCGTCAGCACAGTGACACATTTATGTGCTTTATAAATGAATTTAAAAATATGCAATGAGAAGTGCTCAAATTAAAAAAAAAATTATAAGGCTGAGTAATAAAAACACTCATTCTAGACTCTATCTAGAGAATGGAAAACCATTAAAGCTTTTAGAGTACAGGAACCAAACGCTCAAAATTTTGCATTAGCAATATTATTCAGGTTGCAGTGTGTAAGATAAATTAGAGTAGCATAATGGCTTTGAGAGATGATGCCAAAGCAGAGTCTTTGTCACCCGTCATCTGGAGAGCCTATGAGTTCCTTTCAAGCAGTTGCTGTGTTCTCCTAACATCTGTATGCTCAGCAGTATCTCATGTGATAGAGGCTATTGGAAGTGCCTGACACATATTTGTTAAATTGAATGGAGTATTCACAAGCTCATTTCTTTGTTAAGCCTTTGAAAGACCATTGTTAGTGTCATCTTTTGACTAATCCTTCCTACTGAAATTACCATCTTCTCTCCCTTTCTTAGAATATTTGATACTTCTGCTACAGCCCTTACACTATTCTGCCTTATGCTATATGAATTCATGTAACACATGGATAAGTTTCAAGCAAATTTAGAATGTAAACTCTTTCAAAGGGGAATGTACAATATTGATCCGACTACTTAAATGAGAAGTTTAATGTTCATATAACTAAACAGGGATAGAGAGAACTGTCAAGAGAGATAGAGCCAGGGACTCCAGTGGGTGGGTGTCTCTCTCCCTCTCTCTCCCACCTCCCCTAGGCAGCTTCCCTGGGAAGAGGTGTGAGAGAGGCAGGTGAAGAGGGGAACATGTCTGCTGGAACATCTTCACTCTAGCAAGATGACTCCGTAACAGAGAGAAAAGAGATTATCTTCCAAGATTGTGAGTTTGAAAAAAATCTTCCCAAAAGGACCATGAATAAATTAGAATATGGGCCACTTCTGGAAAAATCACCCTGGTCAGAAGAACACCTCTGTAGTGAACTCCACAAGGCAAGTACTATTAAGTCCACTTTAGACTCAGCTAAATGCTCTCCATATGCACAGGTAATACAGGGGAAAACAGGGACCTAAGTCCAGATCTTTGACCTTATTATCTGCTTCGTGCTATGTGCATATATGGAGAGAAACTCTATTATCTGGAATAACTAATATTCCCCTACATCTGGACTAATTCTAATATACTAACTATAATTGAAGATATCTGATACAGAGTAATAATAAGTAGCAAAACCTCATAATGGTAATATATTCCGTGTCACAATTAAAACAAAAGGTCAGGGCTTCCCTTGTGGTGCCGTGGTTGAGAGTCCGCCTGCCGATGCAGGGGACAAGGGTTCGTGCCCCAGTCCGGGAAGATCCCACATGCCGCGGAGCGGCTGGGCCCGTGAGCCATGGCCACTGAGCCTGCGTGTCCGGAGCCTGTGCTCCGCAACGGGAGAGGCCGCAACAGTGAGAGGCCCGCGTACCGCAAAAACAAATAAACAAAACAAACAAACAAAACAAACAAAAAAAAAAGGTCAGAGAAATATTTCAGAATTTAAAAAACATCCATGTTTGTTAATGCTAGCATAATTTTAAAAAGGAAAAAACCAAGAAACTTCCTAACAGTCCAATAATAGGAGAATTGATAGTTTGTAAATAAAATAATTAAACGAAAGATTCATAATTATATACTGAGTATGGTTTCCAATCTATTAAAATTTGGAGAGGAGCAAGATTTCTTTGAGCATAACTTTTGACTTTTTATTATGTAAATGTTTTGTCCTACTCAGAAACTGTATTCAATAAAAAAGAATGAAAAACTAACCTTGAATTTGAATGGCAATATCAACAAATGAACATAACTATATGTCAAATACATAATACAACCACAGGGAAAAAACTTTTACCTAACTTATGTACACAGAATTTGACTTGACACCTTTAGCAGCATAGATTCTAAGGACAAAAAGTGCAAAGAAAATTTGAACTGTACTTGGTAGGATTGTTGTTGTTAGTAGTAGTTGTTTTGTGTGTATTGCAGAGTAGAACAAATAAATGCCTATATTAGTATGGTTGGGAACCAGGATTCTCATGATGGGAAATGGAGCTACGAACATGGAATTGAGGTTAAAGGATATAGAAAATAAATAAGGAAACACAGAAATACACAATCTGATTTCCAATATTAATAAGACCCAAAAAGAAAACAAGACAGAGTCACATGAAAATAAGTGAGGCGATATTAGCCAAAATCACTTTAAAAAGGCAAGTTTGGAGGTGAACTCTGAAGATCTAAGTAGATGCATCCATGATCTAATTTGTGAGAAGAGCGTCCTGAACAGAGGGAACAGCAAGCGTAAAGGCCCTGAGATAGGATCAGACTTGTCACACGTGAGGGTTCTATGTCTCTCTTATGTCTGAAGGATGGTTGCACAAGCTGGGTTTGGAGGTATAGGTATGGTCCAGGTTAGAAAGGGTCCTGAGGCCAAAAAAGCAATTGGGATTTTCATCTGAGTGAAACAAGATGTTATGGGACAGTTTTAAGTAGGGGAGTGATATAATTTTATTTAGGGTTTATTACAATCCTTTTTGTTTCTGTGTGAGAAATGGAGTATAAGAATCTAAGCATGGATTAGGATGGTAATAGTAGAGATGGAGGGAGGTAGATTAATGAAAGATATATTTGGGAGACAGAATCAAACAAATCTGCTGCTAGATTGGATGGGAGAGACTAAGTATCAAGGATAAATCCAATAGCTTTGTCTTAAGCTACCGGATGAATGGACGTGTGAATACTGGGATGGGAAAGACAGAGGGAAGACCAGGCTGAGATGAAGTGGTGGGAGAATCAAATACTTTATTTTGGCCATATAGTGCTTGTGATGCCTACCCTATATTCAGTTGGCGATGTCTGGTATATAGTTGGATACAACATTATGGAGCTCCAACTAAAAAAGGAAAGAAGGCAGGAAGGAAGGAAGAAGGGAAGGAAGGAAGGGAGGGAGGGAGGGAGGAAGATAGAAGGTCCAGAGCTAGAGATATAAAATTGTGAGTTACAGAAACATAAGATAATATTTATAAGCAAGTGACTATAAGAGATCATTTAGAGAATGACTGTAAGCACACTCCAAGCCCAGGGGGCACCCATTTAGAGACAAGGAAAAGGAGAAGAAACATGAAAATGAGACTGAGAGAAGCTAACAAGGTATGGGGAGAGCTAGGTGTGTGTGGTGTGACAGAAGCCAAGAGATGTGTCTTTAAAGAGTAAAGAACCGTCAAATGATGCTAAGAAGCCCTAGTAAGGTGAGAAGTGACTACTGTACTTAACAATATATAGATAGCTGATGTTTTTAGTAAGATCAGTTTCAATGGAACGCTTACTGTGGGTGCCTATCTGAATATGACAAGGAGAGAGTGTAGTGAGGAAGGGGCAAGGGAAACATAAACAACTCCTAAGAATTTTTGTTGAAAAGGAGAGCATGGAGGGAGATATTCTAAGAGAGAATCTTTTTTTAAGATGGAGGATCTTAGTAGACCATGACTAGAAATGACGCTTTTGAAAGACAGATATTAGTGGCAGAAAAAAAAATGACTGCAGGAAAAATAAATTAATTAAGGTAAGACATGATTAGATACAGAGCAAAAGTAGCTTTTAATAAAAATAGGGGCACTTTTGCACTAGGATGGAAGGCAGAGAATATGGATATAATATGAATATAGTTTGGTAGATTTGGCAATGGCAAGATGAAAATGATTCCTGCAGATGATTTTTCATATTTCAGAATGTGAAGTAGGAGCATGTATATATTGGTACATGCATGCCTGGGACGGGAAGAATGGTGGAAGGAGGTGTTGGAAGCCTAAAGAGAGAGAAGAGAGTGTAGGAAATCAAACCCAGAAAGAATATTCAGTAGGACTGGCAGACAATTTTCCGTACATATTTGCCCCACTCGCAAAGCAATACTTTTAATTTAGGTATGTGCAGGGAATGGATGCTAGCATTCTGGATAGAGGGCTGTGTTGTGAAGATCTGAAACAGAACACTTTCAAAGATGGAGAAGGAGGAAGAAAGTTTCAAGCACACCCCAAAGCACTGCTCTAACAAAATAGCAAAGTTTTTAATGAATCATTAAAAGTAACAGCAACAGATCATAAGATAGGTCCTATGGTTGTACTCATATGGGACCCAAAACTCTATACACATTTAATATTATTATATATTAAGGTTGAATTTATTTTTCAGTCTAATACATAGTACAAGCCATGACAATTTCAATAGCTGGTGGCTCCTAGTCTAATTATAAAGTGAAGAATAGTATTTTTTGGCAATGGTACAACTGTTTTCATTCAAAAACTCTCCCAAACCTCCCACTTCACCATCCTCACCCCCATATAGCATTCCACCACTAGAACCCCATCTAGGAATGCAAAGAACTGAAATCTTCAGTATAATATGCAGAGATACTTATATATATGAACTATATACAGTACTCTTCCAAATTAATTTGAGGTATACACTTTTGATAAATGGGTTTTATTGTTGATGTTAACACTAGGAGATAAGCAGAACAGAGAGATATATCATATGGCCACATGATGCAAATGAGAATCACTTAGAAGGAATTGTAATTTTTTTGAATTCTTAACTATCGTACTTGCAAATAGAGGCTTCAGTTTGGGTTCAAAAAAAATTGTTATGACAAGATCAAAGAGAAATCAATAGTAAAACAAAACTATAGCTTCCAAAAGGCAAACCCCCAAGTATCATTTTTGTCTTAATCTGTATGCAAATTTCTAAGACTCCCCAATTGGCGTGTCCATATATGAAGATGTGTTACCTCTTATTTGAAGGCTGAATCACTATGAAGCAGAGAACACTAGACCAGAAGCCCAGATTTCTTTTGTTCAGAATTCCCCTTTAAAGAGGAAAAACAAAGAGAAGCCAAAGGGAGTGGTCCATTTCTCATCTATCACTCAACGAATTGATCCTCTGAGAAGGTGTCAGAGAAGCAATCACAGAATGAATGTCCAAACCATCTGCCACAGACCTGCCAACAATGGAAATGGGTAACCTTAACCTGCACCCCGAAGATTTTGCCATAATCGGTTGGACAAACAGATCTTCTTGGTCAAAGAAAACATTTTGTGTATCAGAGTTTTACTAAAAGAATAAAGTCTGAAGAACAAGTTACTTTTTGTAAGAAATAATTATCAGTTTTGGAGAGAATGCTATAAACCATGTAATTACAAGGTCAGATGACTCTGTTGCTGTCGTAAATTTCCCTCGACAGCACTTCGAGAGAAAGACATTAAAGTATGAATGATAGGAATGATATATATAGGCTTAATGCATGAGATT
The DNA here is from genome assembly GCF_951394435.1 of Stenella coeruleoalba. NCBI lineage: Eukaryota > Metazoa > Chordata > Mammalia > Artiodactyla > Delphinidae > Stenella > Stenella coeruleoalba. The sequence continues at coordinate 112,022,281 of NC_137150.1, read as the reverse complement.
ATTAGAATGGGTTTTAACTTCATGGAGAAAGATATTCCAAAAGTGAGTGGCACTATTTTACAACGGACAATGTATAAATGACATTTCTGGTTACTGGATATAAAAATATACTTCTACAGCATAACTAAAGAAAACATCTCATGTGAAACCTCAAAGCTAGGACTCATTACACTACCAAATTCATATTTTCATGTGGTTTCCTCCTAAGGCAATAAAACAACCTTTTTTTTTTTTTAAAGAATTTTATTTATTTATTTATTTTTGGTTGTGTTGTGTCTTCGTTGCTGCGCCCGGGCTTTCTCTAGTTGTGGCGAGCGGGGGCTACTCTTTGTTGTGGTGCGTGGGCTTCTCATTGCGGTGGCTTCTCTTGTTGAGGAGCATGGGCTCTAGGTGCGAGGGCTTCAGTAGTGTGGCCCGTGGGGGCTCAGTAGTTTTGGCTCGCAGGCTCTAGAGCACAGGCTCAATAGTTGCGGTGCACGGGCTTAGTTGCCCTGCAGCATGTGGGATCTTCCCAGAGCAGGGCTTGAACCCATGTTCCCTGCATTGGAAGGTGGATTCTTAACCACCGCGCCACCAGGGAAGTCCCAAAAACCATTGTTTTTTTAACAGACACAGACAGTATATCATCAAACAAAATAATGAAAAGCCTAAGCAAATATTTAAAACTATTACAACTAGAAGAAACACTAGAGATCACTTAACCCAAACTTCTAATTTTACAAACAGGAAAATTAAGACTGAAAAATTAAATGACTTGCTCAAGGACACAAATCATGAACAGCTGTCAGCATCAGGTCTAACCACGTAAAATCGGAAAAAGTCTCTCCCTTTCCCTTTGAAACATAATCTGCTCCACTCTTCCAAATGGACTCTTTCTCTTGCCTACCCTTTCAGTGTCTACCTATGACCAATTACTCAAGACCTCCTTCTCTGTACACAAGTCACTGCCATGTTGGGCTTGTCTTCCATACTTGTCCCATATATCAAGCCTCCCCAATGCCATTAAGCCTATCTGATAGAGTAAATTACAAACTGAGGAATGCTCGTGCAGAACACTACAGTTTTTCTACTTTGAGGGGTGCATGGGAGATGGGGGGACATGAATTTTGATAATCACTTCTTTAAGGAGACCATCACTCTTTAACAACTCAAAGGAATAGTGGGAATTTTGAGCCCAGTCTCTTAACCGCTATGTGTTGGTTACTCTTAATGGATGAGAAAATAGCCAACACTCAGGGGTTAAAAGAATAGACTCTAAAGTGGTCTGTGTGGCTTGAATTTAGGTTCCACTTTCTACAAGCAGTGATTTTTTTTTTTTGGCCGCACAGCGCAGCTTGCAGGATTAGTTTCCAGACCAGGGACTGAACACAGGCCCTTGGCAGTGAAAGCACAGGGTCCTAACCACTGGACCGCCGGGGAATTTGCTATAAGCAGTGATTTTAAACAATGACTTCATCGGGACGGTACGAAGATAACATGAGACTATCTATGTAAAGTACTTACAGTAAAAATGAGCACATAGCAAAAACTAAATGTTAGGTTATTATTATATCTAGTGGGTATTATTCAACTCCTCCATCTGTTGTCATCCTGTTAAAATCTGGCTTCCATGTTATTCCACTGAAGCTGCTCTTACAAAGGACACTATTGACCAACTAAATGACAAATGTAGTGGCCCATTTTTAGTACCCGTTCTGTATCAACACTCTCCAACACTTGACGCTATTTACCTCTCTGAGTGTCTTCAAATTCTCTCCTTTTTTGACTTTTGTGAATCCCCACCCTCCCCAGCTCTTTATATATGACCCTTCATTTCTTCCCTCTCTACCCTTTTTCCTGATGATGTCATTTACTTCAAAGCTTGCAAACCTTCCCAGTAGGCCAGGAACTCTGATGTCTGTTTCTAGCATTTATCTAGCTCCAGAGATATGTATAGATCTAATTTCAAATTGACTTCTTCACATTTTTATTTTAATGCATGGGACCAGAACACGGAACTCATTAAATGTTCTTGCGACTAACTTCCCCTGAGTTTCCTGTCTTTAGAAATTTTATCTCCATCCACTTCATTGAAATTCTCAAAGGTTTCTTTGATTCTTCTTTCCAGCATGCCTTGAATGACATTTCATCCCTGTTTGCTTGGGACAGTTTCAATTTATACCTGCCATTTCATCTCCATTATTAACAGAAATTTCTTTCACTCTTAAAGTGTTGTGGTGTGGATGATAAATCATACGATTATCCTAATCATGTTAGGCATCCAACCTACTTCACAATTATCAGAATCTTGATATTTCTTTCCATCCTCTGTAGTGTAGGCTTCCATTTTTTCATTTTGGACACTATTAACAGTCTCTTTAAGGATCATTGACACCAATATATTTCTGATTACTATATTTTCCAATGGCTACTAAACTGATCTTCCTAAACACAAGGCTAGTATTGCTTTTTCCCTTCCTAATGATTTTCATTCTTTCTCAGTGGCCTACAACACAAAGCCCAGTACCCTCTTCTATTTTCCATTTGCTCATCTCCCTTCTCTACTACCTTTACATTCAAAGATAGGCCATATAGTAGAATAGTAGTTTTAGATTGGAGAATATAAGTTAATAAATAAAGAGTAGACATGTAGTAATGTCTTTCTACCATAACAGCTATGAAATAAATGCTAGCAGACTATAGCATTTCCTGACACTGTATATCAGTCATTGAAGAGGGATAATATGCATTCCTACCTGTCCGACAGGGCTATTGTAAAACTCAAATGTGACAACATGAGCATGTTTAAAATCACCATTCAAGGTGCATGACTATTGTTTCTGTTATTGTGATTCATCTCTCTCCTAGCCAAACCAAATGCATTTATGATTAACAGATGCTTCTGTTAAGAATAGAAATATTCATATGAGTGTTTCTGCTATTCACAGGGGGAAACACACTCTCCAAAAAAATAAATTTTGTGAGAATTCCATTATCAAAATTTTCTTTGATATAAAACTTTAGGACTTACACTTTCCCCAATTTTAATAGCAATTGAAATCTTTATAGCTATAAATGTATAATTAAACATAACCTTTTAAAGGTTTTACCTTTCACAGATTTATAGACAGTCAAATTACTTTCCTGATTTTTAAAGCTATATTTGGGCAGGCTGATACTGTAACCGAAAGTGGAGTCCGGCTGCTCACTGCTCAAAGGCCAATAAAGAAGCAAAGTTGGTGGAAAGGAAAGTTTGCTTGATTTTGGATGCCGGCAACCCAGGAGGGGGTAGTGGGGATGGAGGGCGGGGAGGGCGGACTCCTGTCCAGAGGCCGACTCCCCACTATTGACAATCAGTGGGTAAGAGCTTTTATAGACAGAGCGAGGAGACTACAGGAAGAAACAGCAGAGTCAGCTCTGACAGTCATCTTGAAATTGATCATTGGTGGTCTGACCAGCGTCGTCTTGATTGTTTTAGGTACAGTTAGTCTTCAGTTCCAGGGTCGGTATGTTTCCATTTCTTTGAGGCAAACTGTCGCAACTGTGGCAGCTTATGTCATGGCTACAGCCTGGCCATCATGTAGCTAACTTCTTCCAACTGGTGGAGCTTTCAGTATCTATAAGACAGCTCACAGGATATGGCTCAGAATATTATCTATAGCCCTTGAAAAGGAACTAAAGGTCCTTGACTTTGCTTAGTGACTATTATTGTTTGGTTCTGTTTGACTGCCTTTCTTTGCTTCTGCATTTTCTCACTTCTCTGATTAAACTTATTCTTTGGCTAAAGTTTGTTCACAGACAAAAGGCAGGTGGAGGACATGGGGGTGGGTGGGGGAGGACCATAGGGTCCTGCTCCATTTCAATACCTCATCAGAAATAGGTCCAAATTTCATCACCATTACCTTTAGAGAGCAATAAATTATGAGTGTATTAAGTACAGTCCTCACCTTCTAACATCGACAACCCAGGATTAGGGATGCACATAAACAGAAAAGATGAAGATCAAAAACATCCTAAAAATGCAGAATCAGTAAAGCATATGTGTGTATATAAATTCCATGCTCAAAAAATAAATGTGAAGGTTGTCGTTCATTTATTTTTGTCCTTTTAGATATTTATATCTACATTTTATATATGTGTGTGTGTGCATGTGTTCCTACATATACTATATAACATGTATATATTCCATACCTTTATTAAGTATATATATTCCATAATTTAAGGGGATACATAGGCTCATAAATTGACTTTTTGAGATTACTGACCACGTACCTTCAAATGAATTAGCTTAGACTATAGGAAATTGAGTTTTAAAAGGGAATTGAATATCAACAGTTTCCTATGGTTTGATTAATAGCAAATGGGAACTGGCTAAGAGCATTTAAATAATTCTGCTCATGCATATATGGTCAATTTATTTAGGACAAAGGAGCCAAGAATATATAATGGAGAAAGGACAGTCTCTCCAACAAATGGTGCTGGGAAAACTGGACAGCCACACGCCAAAAAATAAAAGGACAGAAAGAACGAAAAGAAAAGAAACTGGACCACTATCTTAATATCACACACAAAAACTAACCCCAGATAGATTAAACACTTGAACATATGGCCTAAACCCATAAAACCTCTAGAAGAAAACATAGGCGGTAAGTTCCTTGACATAGGTCTTGATGATGTTTTTGGATTTGATACCAAAAGCAAAGGGAACAAAAGCAAAAATAAACAAGTGAGATAATATCAAACAAAGGTTTTTGCACAACAAAGGAAACCATCAACAAAATGAAAAGGCAGCTTACCAAATGGGAGAAAATATTTGCAAATCAGAAATCTGATAAGGAGTTAATATCCAAAATATGTAAAGAATTCACAAAACTCAATAGCAAAAACAAATATGTGATTAAAAATGGGTATTGTATCTTAAGAGATGTTTTTCCAAAAAAGACATACAGATGGCCAACAGACACATGAAAAGATACTCAACATCACTATCAATGAAATGCAAATCAAAACAACGAGTTATCACCTCACAACCTGTTAGAATGGCTATTATCAAAATGACAAGAAATAAGTGTTGGCAAAGATGTGGAGAAAATGGAACCCTTGTGAGCTGTTGGTGGAAATGTAAATTGGTGCACCTACTATAAAGACAGGAGGCGCTTCCTCCAAAAATTACAAATAGAACTCCCATATGACAGGAATTCCACTTCTGGGTATTTATCTGAAGGCAATGAGAACACTAACTTGAAAAGATACATGCACTTCCCCGTTCATTGCAACTTTATTTACAATAGTCAAGACATGGAAGCGTTCATCTCACTGAAATCTTTCCTGGTGAGAGGATGCCCTGGCTGATGAGTGTTTGCTATCACAGTACAAATACTGTATTTCCCTGTCAGGGCCTGGGAAGATAGGCTGATTTTTAAAGGGTAGGCATTAAGAAGTAAGATCATAGAACTTCCTTAATAATGTTCTGATTGATTCTCAGGATATTTTTCTTATTTCAAAGAAGAGACTTAATTTTATTTCTTTAAATAGCCCTTTCTGTGTGATTTTTACGCCTCTGATAATTCCACTTTTGGAATCAAGCTGTGTCTCTCTGAAGTCTCTAAGGCACATAACTTCCATACCTTCCTACTATGCCTTATCAGTTATCACGCAGTGTAGTCACATGTATCTTCAGCATTGAGTTTTAGAGAAAAGAACATGAAATCAAAAGTTATAGGACATGAGTTTAAGGTCAAACTCAATTATTTACTATAGGCAAATACATGTGTGATTGTAGATGAGTTATTTTAACGTTTACCCTTTAGTTTACTTATCTGGAAATGGAGATGATAATAATGACACATATCCGCAAGGTTATTACTTTGAAGAATTGATGACCTATGAGAATAGCCCTTTATAAACTGTAATGTGCAAAGTAAACCCCACTGATGCTTGAGAAAACAGAATTATAACAAAATTAACAGTTTGACAAATTAAAATTATTTTGAAAAATATTTTAATATAGCCCACAGCTAATGTTCTATGTGACTACATATGATTATTAAAAGAAAAATGAATAGGAATTTGGTGTTTCTAGATAGCAATTGTAACTCTGCCTATGGCAAGCCTGAATAAAAATTAAGCAACTAATGAATACAAAAATAAGAGATTTTGGTCTTCAGTTCATTATACCAACACACACAGTACCATTCTAAGGCAATGGATTGTTGCACTAAACTTTTATCTAAAGAGAGAAATTTCCATTATAGGTCTTACAATGGAATTAGTTGTTTTAGTTATCACAAAGAGTTGCATTTAAATAAACTTCATTCAAAATTTATTAGAATGTCAAATCTTCAAAAGAACTGAGTCATTCTCACTTTCAGAGCTAAAAATCATTTGGTTTAATAATTCAACGAGTTCCTAACACAGTTGGAAATTTTAGTCTATGAAGAATTTCTCAAACAGGATTTCTCAAATATTTCGCTATCTAAAGCCATTTGAAATTTTATAGTAACACTGAAATGTTGTAGAAAATGATCCATAATAGCAGTTATGATTACAAGACAAGTACAAATTATATCTTATCTTCTTCTCTCTCTTTCTCTCTCTCTTTCTCTCTTCCAATAGAAGATAAAGGGCAAAACAATCTTATTATTGGGGAATATTATTTAAATTGACTTAAGGTTTTCTAGGGGACTTGACTGTCAAAGGATTAAATGAAAGTATCCAAGAATCATAGAGGATAGTTTTACCTGCCTGCAATGAAACAGTACAGGGTTGGGCGATTGGACATGTCAGTGTTAAGAGGTGAAAGGAACCAGAAAGGTTGAAGTGAACTGTTGGTAAATGTGGAAAATCTATGAAATTTGTGTCTGTAGGTAATTAGAAAACAGTTAAAAGAACAGGAAATATTGTAGCTAAGGAAATGATGGACGAGAGGGCAATGTTTGTAAGAAAAGGGGAACAAAGGCAGAGAGGGAGGTGAGAAGAGTTTTTAGTAGGTCAATAGAAAGGTATTTTAAAATCCACAAACCTTACAGAGAAAACAAAGAAACATTGCCTCTTTTTCTTGTAGAATATAATGCAATCACTATTCAATTAGCCTAAAGCCACTTGTCATGGAAGAGAAATTTGGGGAGAATTGGAGAAAAAATTAAAAATTAGCATATTTTGGTTCTAAAAAATCCATTAGCTTGATATTAAATAGAGATGAAGACTAGAAAAAGAAATCTGGGACTTTTCAGAGAAAACAATGTAGTTAAAATCTTGGGAAGGATTGAAACTTCTGATGGAATAGGTCTAAACTAAGGAAAGTGACTGGTATGAATTAACCGGCTAAGACTTCCATCACAAATGGCAGAAATAGGAGGAGAAGTGATAGGAAAGGAATGGACTAATATAAGGGGGCCATGTTCAAGTGCAGTCTTATTATAAAGAAACTATCTTTTTAACAGGCATTTGATGTGTCTGACAAGATGTTACATAATTAACAAGAAAGAGAAGGAAAAGACTAAAGTCAGCTTTGAAGGGGTAGATAATTAATTTTAGTTTAGTAGGCAGGTCACTAAGACCGGAACATCTGGATAAAGTAGAGGAACTCTGAAGAAGCTGCCATGGTTATGATAGAAACATTAAGTCAGTAGGAAAAAAAAATTCCTGCAGCTTGGGCAAGACTGAATGCTTTAGGATTCTGCAGGGGAATGAAATGACAGGGCAATGAATGATGACCCTGAGAATTCAGATGTCTCTTAGTACCACAGGAAGAGACCAGAGAATTGGGAATATTTGATGAAGCAAATCCAGGGAAGTTAGATGGCAGTAAGATCTATGTTTTGGTGGAGGACCTAGAATTTTCTTTTTAATTGAAGATTTTGAAAGAGACCTTGCACATAAGAGAAATTTTCACATCAGAAAAGAGTGTATAGTTTGTGTGTCAGGAGGAGCTAGAGATGTGTATATGTCCAATTAACAGGCTCTCACCCTTTGAGCTTCCTATTCACAGAAAAAAAATGCAGTAACATGAAAATACTTTGACAGAAAGCACAAGTAAACTAAGTAAACTTTAGCAATCACTTAAACACTCTTGATATATGTACCAGCTATTAGAGAGGTCTTTTAAAGAATCAAATGAATTAAATGAAATAATATAAAGGAAAGTTCTATATATACTTTCTATATTTTATATATATCTATTTTATATAAATAATTCTTATAAATGAAACTATATAATAAGGCAGATACATAAGTAAAGTGCCATGTTTCTATTCATTATTCATTTTTAATATTGTTGATAGAACACGATTTAGTAACTTAGATATCATTCATTCTAAGTAGAATGGAATAAATGAAATTATTGTTGGACCTCCTATTCCCTATAGAAATGTCACCTGTGGAAACTAAGCCTATCATCAACTTTAGGATATTAATAGGCGGGTGCTAGTGAGGGTTAAAACAAAGTAGAATATTTTAAAATTGGAGTCACAATCTTGATCAGTTATCTTACGTGGTCTTCTAATATGTATGTGTTGACATATGTATTCTATGTTATTAGCACAATGCACATTTTTATGGTGACACAAAATGCAGTTTTACCTGTATTAATTATTTCTAGAACTATGGGATCTGGATCAGTAGAACATCAATTTTATTTTTAATAGTTAAAATAATAAGGAACGGTATTTCAGTGCCTTATATTGGATTTTAGAAGCAGAACTGTTTGAATTTTTGGCATCATAGATCTCCACAGTCTTTTCAGAACCTCAACAGGATAATAATTTTCTCATCTTATGAGAGGTCAGATAAAAAGAAATACATGTGTAGAAATATCTGAAAAGCATTTAATATCCTTTTTCAAATAGAATATTTACTATACTCACTGTATAAAGTCTAAAGATATGAAGAAGCAAATAAAAAATTCTTAACAGTTCCAACCACTGTTAATGTTTACATATATTCCCTTCCAGTATTTGCGTCTTGTGCGTATGCAGCTTACTACAATCCTATGCATAGGCGTGTATTTCTACATTTATATAGAGGAGATTACACTGAATACAAATCTTTACATCCCGCTTTTTTGCACAGCATTATATATGAGCTTTTCTGACATTATTTTTAAAAAGGGACCCTTCATAAACATTGCTTTATTTGCTCTAGGATTCTATTTGGGGATTATGTTCTAATTTATTTAACTAACCCTCTGCAAGGGCATCAGTCCATCTGTCATTCATTAAAAATATTCGCTGATTACAAAAAAGGAAAAAGCAAAAAAACTCTGGGAAAAATAGACTAAAAATCTATCTAATGAAATAGTAAATTATTCACATTTATTGTGTAAGAATATTTCTAGTTTATAAAACTTTAAAAGCACTTTGAAAGCTCCCTCTCTCTCTCTCTCTCTCTCTCTCTATATATATATATATATGTTGAGTTTGCTATAATTATTAGCCAGTTGACACCAAAGACTACAGATAAATTTGCAGTTCAGAAGCTAGACACAGGGCTTCCCTGGTGGCGCAGTGGTTGAGAGTCCGCCTGCTGATGCAGGGGTCGTGGGTTCATGCCCCGGTCCAGGAGGATCCCACATGCCGCGGAGCGGCTGGGCCCGTGAGCCGTGGCCGCTGAGCCTGCGCGTCCGGAGCCTGTGCTCTGCAACGGGAGAGGCCACAACAGTGAGAGGCCTGCGTACCGCAAAAAAAAAAAAAAAGAAGCTAGACACACTCGTTAGCTGTCTTGCCTCAGTAATCAATACTTTGTTTTCAGTCACTAACCATTTCACCATCTGTGACATTGATCCTTTTCTGGGATTCTCTAGTTCTGGAGAAATATCTGAAAAGTATCAGCACGTTGGACAAGCAAGATTCATTAAGAACAACTTTAATAAGTGATCAGATCCATCCTATTAGACATGATCTTCACTTATTCAAGAAACAAAAGTTAGCAACTTTATCTTAAATTCAAAACAAGCAGCCAAACAAATAAGATGTCAATCAGACAGGCAGACAATTAATCATGACTTATGCAACTGGTAAGCCTGATATATTGTGCTCCTGAATATTCAATGAAACACAACAGCCATTCAGAGACTAAGGAAGCCTAACGCCAACCAAATGACGATTAAACCTTAACCAAGGATTCTCTTTTTGCATCCCATCTCTACCACTTCTTAGCCACGTATCTTTGGATTATGTTACCTAACCTCTCTGTGCCTCGTCGTCTTCATCTGTAAAATGGGAAAATCTGCCTGTGTTTACTGAAAATTTTAAATAAATGAAAATAAATTAAATATTTACAACAGGGCCTGGTCCAGAATGAGTATTTACTGAGTAAAGTGTACATATATATGTGTGTGTGTGTGTATATATATATATATATATATACACACACACACATATGTATATATATATATATATATATATATACACATATATATACACATCTCATACATAGTTAGCAACTAGCAGTTAGCAGTTAGAAAGCAAACACTTTTTACTCTTCCTTATAATATTAGCTTTTAAATACTGTTAATTATCCACTGCCAAATTTCTATCTAGTAATGTTAGATTTTCAATCATTTAATTTCTACAATTTGAAAAGTTTAGAGATGTCTTCCCTGTTCTCTGTTTCTTCCTTCCAGTTCAGCACACCCTTTCTATTACACTGTTTTCATTTTCCTGAAAATAAAATAAATATGTAATAAGCTATCATATAATTATATATATACACACACCACACACACACACAAAACCGGCAAATTGAAAGCAAGATGAATTATACTAAAATTATTTGTATTTCAACAAATAATGTTTGGGCATATATTGACATAAAGAAGTAGTCAGATGTTTGCATCTATATGTAGAATCACTGTGAATATGACAGCCAAGGATGTAGACTGTTACATGTATCATTGATACCAGTACAAAACGTGACACCTTTGTCTGTGATGTGATCTGAGCAAAATAAATTACATTCTTACCTCCTTTCTCAAGGCAGTTGCATAGTAAGAATTACTATGGAAAACAGAACTAGTTTCTAAGCTCAAATAATTACCTTTGTTTAACCACATGAGTTCTCAATGGGATATCTGAATTTTTTTCATTTGGGAGAACCACCCTAAGGACTGCAGGACATACAGCATCTCAGGTTTCTACCCACAAAGTACTAGCAGCAACGCTACTTCGGTAATTACAACAACCAAATGCCTCAACAGAATTCTGAAGTCTGCCGAAGAGCAGTGATTCTCATTTTTTTATTTGTTATTGCTAGCCCCAAGCAGCCTTTTAGACACTTTTATCCCAATGGTATTCCTCAAAGCACAGATGCACTGTGCTTTGCACATATAAAAGTACAATTTTTTTCACCCCACATGATCAAATTTTCTCCCTTTTGAGGGTGAAATCTTCCCCAAAGAGAATGTCTGTCCTCAGAGGACTGGACCACCCTCATCAAGAGCCATAGTTTGTGCTGGGAAAGAACAGTTCCCGGTGCCAGACCTGTGTCAGGCCTGCCCACTGGGGTCCTCTGATCAGTAACACATTCCCAGGTCTGGGGCTGCGGGCACCTGCAGGTCCTCTGAGACAGCACTAAATAGAGAAATATGAGTTGCTGTCAGTTTGTATATGTATATAACCAGAGTGGTTCTATAAAAGTGTTAGATCATTTCACTCTTCAGCTCAAACTCCTCCAGTGACTTCCCGTTCCATTTAGATTAAAATCTCAAACTCTTACATTGGTCTGTAAGGGGCCTACGTGATCTGTTCCCCCACTTCAACTTCCTCCTGACCTCTGGGCACACCGACTTCTGGGCTTGCTCGTGAGGACAAGCCCAGCATACTCTTAATAACAAAAGCTTTGCATTTACTCTGCCTTCTCTTTGGAACACTCTTCCCTCTGATAGGAGCAGAGCTCACTTAATTCTTTCAGGTCTCTTAACTTGTTCAGTGAGTGACTATATACTGATTAAATATATATTTTGAAAGCACAGGTGATTAGGCACATTCTGGCATGTACGTGTTAGCTTATGAGGACTGCCAGAATACTTCAAATTACGTATAAACTGAAAATGACCACATATCTAGCACTCCGTAAAACTTGCCTTAAAAACAGCAAGATTGCTTTTTATAGGAAAAACATCTGACGCTTTCAGGTTGACAAGAGAGCATGGCTCCTTGCACTGAGCATAAATGAAAGGTGTTTCATATTTTTCCACCTGTAGACATTTTCATTTTCTCTTTACATAACACTACATGAACATGACTATGAAACACACTGACATTGTCTTTTATTCTTAAAATTGTGATAGACTTTTTACAGATGTTTTCCAAGCATGATCAAAACATCACATTAAAGACCCGAGTTGCTGATTCACTCACACAAGATTCTTGTGTAGCCGAACAGAACTTAGAATACTTAGGTCTATTAGGTGCACATTTACTCATGGTTTTATACTTAATTACTTATTCAGAAAAACTTGCTGTGTGTGGATCAGTTCTCCAAGCTATGTCACCAAATGTAAATTTACCTCAAAATACAGTAAATGTGAGTTCTCAGCCAAACTATTAAATTAGAAAAACATTTCAACCAGTTATAGTAAATTCAAGAGTTTGCATTATTTCCTAGACATAAAAGACAAAATATATTTTTTTAACATCTTTATTGGAGTATAATTGCTTTACAAGGGTGTGTTACTGTCTGCTGTATAACAAAGTGAATCAGCTATACCTATACATATATCCCCATATCCCCTCCCTCTTGCATCTCCCTCCCACCCTCCCTATCCCACCTCTCTAGGTGGTCACAAAGCACCAAGCTGATCTCGCTGTGTGCGGCTGCTTCCCACTAGCTATCTATTTTACATTTGGTAGTGTATATATGTCCATGCCACTCTCTCACTTCATCCCAGCTTACCCTTCCCCCTCCCCGTGTCCTCAAGTCCACTCTCTATGTCTATGTCTTTATTCCCGTCCTGCCCCTAGGTTCTTCAGACTATTTTTTTTTCATTTTAGTTTCCATATATATGCGTTAGCATACGCCATTTGTTTTTCTCTTTCTGACTTACTTTACTCTGTATGACAGTCTCTAGGTCCATCCACCTCACTACAAATAACTCAATTTCGTTTCTTCTTATGGTTGAGTAATATTCCATTGTATATATGTGCCACATCTTCTTTATCCATTCATCTGTCGATGGACACTTAGGTTGCTTCCAAGTCCTGGCTATTGTAAATAGAGCTGCGATGAACATTGTGGTACATGACTCTTTTTGAATTATGGTTTTCTCAGGGTATATGCCCAGTAGTGGGATTGCTGGGTCGTATGGTAGTTCTAGTTTTAGTTTTTTAAGGAACCTCCATACTGTTCTCCATAGTGGCTGTATCAATTGACATTCCTACCAACAGTGCAAGAGGGTTCCCTTTTCTCCACACCCTCTCCAGCATTTATCGTCTGTAGACTTTTTGATGATGGCCATTCTGACTGGTGTGAGGTGATACCTCATTGTAGTTTTGACTTGCATTTCTCTAATGATTCATGATGTTCAGCATCCTTTCATGTGTTTGTTGGTAATCTGTGTATCTTCTTTGGAGAAATGTCTATTTAGGTCTTGCCCATTTTTGGATTGGATTGTTTGGTTTTTTGATATTGAGCTGCATGAGCTGCTTGTATATTTTGTAGATTAATCTTTTGTCAGTTGCTTCGTTTGCAAATATTTTCTCCCATTCTGAGGGCTGAAAAGACGAAATCTTAAAATATTTTTCCAAGTTCTTCTATCAGCTTCCTGAGTCTCTCTATAAGAAACACACCCATGACAGTACCCCCTGCACCCACACGATTGCACATTTAGCAAATGGTGATATCAGGGGAACATATGTTCTAATTGCATTATTTCTGGCAGCAATCTGACAAAAATTTTATGTGAATCCCCAAAACTACCCTCACATTTCAGGTCTTTTCTATGTGAAAAGATTTTTTACTTCCCTTCCCCTCAATATATTAAACATTTGCACTTCTATGTTGAAGGCTTCACTTTACAGCTCTTAAAACAATCTTTCATAATAAGAATAAAATTCAGTTGTGTTTTTCCATCTAAGTATTAATAACATTAGTATTTAAAGATGAGAACTTGATTTTATAGCATTTATATTAGAACGGCATTATGTCATTTCATATAATGTGGGTTTCCTACTGGGAAATATGTGCATTCTAAATAGTATATATTCTAAAGATTTTTTGTTTTCAAATAAGTGTACTGTATTGGAGGGAGACATAAAGGCATTTAAAAAAAATCAGTATTAGAATTTTGGCTAGTTGGCTAATTTGTGTTTAAATGTGTTACTGGATGGGTTTTATTAAGTAAGTCAATGAGTTGGTAAACATAATTCTAAGATAGCCTCACAGTTTTCCCTAAGTTTTAGGGGCCTTTTCATCTTATAATAAATAATTTAATTTTGGAAGTACAATTTGACAAAAGGAGAAGAAATAGTGCCATCAAAAATGACCACCTGGGCTTCCCTGGAGGTGCAGTGGTTGAGAGTCTGCCTGCATCCCGTGTACCGCAAAAAAAGACGACCTGCTGAATAATTACTAACTCCTTAACAGAGTGCAGATTAAAAGCAGAGGAAACATATATACAACCATATTTATATTTGAGATAACAAACAAAATCCAAGATGGGTAGGTTCCCCAAGCTTACTGGTTGACTGTGGAATGTTTGCCTTTTCCCTGTCTTCCTTCCCCCTTTGCCCCCTTTCCTCCCTCCCTCCCTACCTTCCTTCTTTCCTTCCTTCCTTCCTCCCTCCCTCTCTCTCTCTCTTCCTTCCTTCCTTCCTTCCTTCCTTTTCTTTCTTTCTTTCTTTCTTTCTTTCTTTCTTTCTTTTCTTTCTTTCTTTCTTTCTTTCTCTCTTTCTTTCTCTCTCTCCCTCCCTCCTTCCCTCCCTCCCTCTCTCTCTCTCTTTCAAGATCAGTCTCTAAAATGTGTTCCTAAATTGGGTTTTAATATGAAGACTCTACAGTTACCTAAAATTTAAAGACTGAAAGGTGCAAGAAATGATGTTTAGGCTTCTACACTGCTGACTAAAGCACTTAACATTTTCTGAGAGTAGATATTAAAAATATGAATTGGGTCTGCTTTCTTCATCATAAGAAGTGTTTAATAATAGAGGAAGAAAAATTAAGTCCTTTGGTAAATGCTTAATATGGGATACATGGTTTTAGACAATGAAGAGGAATATACAGGGTCCCTTAAGCTTTGGAGCATTATATTAAGCTCCTGAAAGAATTTAAATGACTTTGAATACTCACACACATCCAATGTGAATTTGTAAACTCAAGTGTAGGCCCATCATGAATCAATGATCAGTGAAGTCAGTATACTTCTTGATCAACAGTGTTAAAAAAAGGGGGGGGGGTGATAAATATGGGCACTCTGCAAATAAAACCAAGTGATCTTCAATAATTTCTAGCACATAAAATGAAAACATATTATATAGCCGTAAAAATAAAGTGAATTCTTGACAGAGTATTGGAATTTCTCTAATTTCCTTTAAGATTTAATCCTGGCATCATTTATGGGTATCTTAAGTTCTGTTTCAAGTAACTTTTCAGAGAGAAATAATCATAGTTATACTTGGATGTTTTATATGTATATTGTGTCATATAGATGTATATATACATAATATTTATATAAATGTGCCTGTGCATGAATGTGTACACATGTATAGGACATATTGTTTAACTGATTTCTAAATTTTATCTGTTAAACACATTTGACTCTTTTTTTTTACAATTATTTGATATGATATATGACCTATTCTTCATTCTGTCTTTAATTTTTGAGAGTATAAATCTCAAAATACAAGATAATTTCCTTTCTCAGCATTTATCACAATACCTTATAAATTTATAATAGAATCAAAAAAATAAGCATAAATAAGATTAGATTTGTGGTTTGATTTGAATTTTTAATGTTTTCAGTCTGGAGAGAAATTCTTATTGCGTTAAAATATATTTCCCGGTTTTTTGTCTTTAAAGGTTGCCAACATATCTCTTGGTATTGTAGACCATAATAGACACGTATCAGTGTTCCTTCATTGCCATTGTTACGTTTTCTCACTGCATACAATGATCTGGGCTCTGTACCAACCAAGTAATATGCACTCAGGAAAGAGGTTTCTTTCTGTTGGTGGTATTGCAGAGAAGTATGAGCAATAAACCGAAAAAAAAAAAAGGCATTTTTCAGGGGAAGAAAAATTTACTATTAATAATCTCAACAGCAGTAATAATAATTATTACAACCACCACAATCAGAATCCCAATGTCTGAACATTTGTGTACCAAAACTTTCTGGTCAGTGTGGTAAATCTTCACAATTTGTGGGAAAAATTATAGTTTTCTCCACTTAACAAATAAAAACAGAGACCCAGAGAGATTATGTCAGTTCTCACAACATATATGTAGGGTGAAAGATTGGATTTGGATCTTGGTATGTCTGTCTCCAGGGTGCCTGCTCTTATCGACTCCATATGATATAATGATTTTGAAACATATTGGAGACTTCTTAACTGTTTTTTCCAAAACTAAATTTGGGGTGGACGGCCTGTAGAGTATGCATTACTTTTCACGGGGATATGATTTTGATGATTATTTTCATGATGCCTTCATTTATCAAAGAAGAAATTTCCTTAGCAGTGACTGATGCAATTTCTGGCAGAGCTCATGACCTTCTTGCCCGTGAACTTTGTTCAGGTTACAATGCACTCTATGATATTTAACCATTAAATGGTTCAGGTTAATGAGTTGTGAAAATATCTTCAAATTATCACTCATTCACTCTCAGTCCACTTCTCAACTGTACAGTCTTACATCACAAGAAAACCCCATTCCTTCCCTCTGTCTCTGTTTCTCTCTGATTAGAAAAAGTAGGAAGGCTAGAAATTTTAATACTAATAGTTATGTGGATTCTTTCCTTCATGGTAACAATGAGAGATGAACCAAGACTGTGCTACTTTGAGCCTGCTCAGCGTTTTCTTACATTACTTAAACACACCAAACTGACATAGAGTGAGAAAATCTTAATGGTGAGATTGTTAAACAGATTCATAGAAGAGAATGTGGCAACTTCGGCATGTATCTTGGACAGGTTAGAGCAGTGATACATTCATTACCACATTTCCATGGGCACACTGTTCTACTTCATTAAACTGTCCAAAACTAACTGGGCTCTAGCACACAAAACAATTTTAACACTTCTGTGACCTAAGAACAATTTCAAATGGCAACTAATAGGTAGTTTCTAAGAAGGACTAGTAAATAGTAAAATTCTGAACTTGTCTCTTTTTCAAAATAGCAAGCTTTCAAAGACATTATATTCTTCAGTGGTTTTACTCTACCCTTGGGCTAAATTTTTACGAGTTTAAATTCCTAGTTTTAAAATCAAAGTCAATCAGAAAATAGTAGTCAACTGACAGAAAAAAGCGACATAGCCAAATTTGTTGGCTCACATCTGTACCATAAAATGAGATAAATAAAATCTTATAGCCTCCCTTTCTTTCAGTGGCCTTTAAATTGATGAATAAATTTGTTAGAACCAAAACATTATATTTGAAATCATTATAGAAGAGAGAGTTAAAATCATTGTGCTGGAATAATTTAGAGTCATTTCTCTGTAGGAAAAGCTGGGATGAATGCTGGACTTACCAAAACTGAGGTTACAGATATTGATCCCATTCCTCCTCTTGAATTACATACCTTTTTATAATATCTGTACACATTTAATTTCTATCATCTTTATCAAAATGGAATCAAAGTTGCTGTTTCTTTAATTATTTTGAAATTCTGCTTCTGTAGAATCTTAACCTTTCAATATGGAATGGTTTGAGAAAGGATTACCTGGGAAATTGCTTTTCTATTCATGTGTGTGACAGCTGAGTTCAGCTGTTTTCTTAAGCATCTATGGAACAGCTGAGTGCTTTCTCCTGGTTCCTAGATTTGAGACCAAGGGAACTGGAAGCAACAAAGTTACTTTGGAATGTATATGATTCAGGAATTGGCTTTCTCTTCATTTGCTACCGCTTTAAGTTACTGACCTTTGTGACACATATATACGCAAAGTCATCTTCTATAACTCTTGTCCTCCCTAACTATGAGTGTATAAATTAGCATAACTATATTCACCATAATTACAGGCTCAGTGCAATACAAACACAAATTAGGCAAGCTCCAAATTGATGTTTCAGTCTTATAAAACTTAAGCAACTCTAAAATCCTTATCTGTTCCCTGGTGTTTATGTTTATCCTCGGACAACAGGCCTAGCAATCTGGAGAAAAGGAATGAAACAAAGTTGCTTTTATGTCCTAGTTCTAGAATTCCTTGGGAGTAGATAATATGATTAGGTGTCAGCCAATAAAGGCAGCTCATATTCTGCTATCGGTTAAACCTGGTTTTCTGAACAATCACGTATTGACCGGATGGGAAGGGACAAGGGAAGAATGGGCCTGTGCTGTTGAATAATTATTTAACTGTTTACAAAACATATCCTTACCATAACCATTTAATAAAACTAAAATACAATAAAATTATTTGCCCTTTAAAACTATTATTTTAATAAATGTTAAATGGCTTCAGCTCAAATGTGTCTTGCAGTAACAGAGTAACAAAATAGATATATGTGGTCAAATTTATTTTATTTCAGTTCTTCTCTTGCTATAACTATTAAAAAGTCTCTCTGTGCCTTTCTTGTATTAAGAAATGACAGTTTAAATATTATAAATATTCTTCATCACTTTGAGTTGAATGGAAAGTGCCTGAATTTTCCCTCTAAAATTATGGTCATTTATTTCAGCTATAATTTATAAAGGATTAGTGATAAGAGAACACATTAGTTCTTCCAAGAATATCACACCACAAATGATTGTAGACATGCAACACTATACCGTTCTCCATTAAAAGAAATGCTGTGCACTTTCCAGAGTTTCATTATGACATGTTGTATATCTTCAAAGTATCATGATAAAAAGATAATCCTCTTGAGTTAGTTCCATGAACTTTACTAATGTGATGCATGCGATCTCCACCCTCTGACTGTATATGGTAACTCAGATGGTTGCAGAAAGGAAAACTTCCTCTGCAAGGGAATACTGTCAGCTGTATGTTATGACATCTGGTTCTGTCTCTTTATCATCAAGGAAGCACATTATACTCTTTCTCTGATAGGGCCCAATCATCTCTGGGCTGCTCACTGGCAAATTCTATCAGTTTCTCATGTTTCCAGATGTCTGTATTGTACTGTGTTTTAGTGTATCTTCGATACTAATCTTCAGGCTGTGTTTTAGTGTATCTTCGATACTAATCTTTCCCTGAGGGTAATTCACTACTTGTATTTTAACTCACCATAAACCTATTGATTTTTGGTGTGAAACTTATGTGATCAACATTGCAAGAGTATCTTCTCATTGGCTACAAAAAAAAAGAAACAAGAAATACTAAAAACTCTTTCTTCAGTAACTTTACGTTGTGGATTAAAGTTATATACTGTTTTAACTTACTGAACATGGTTATTTCTTTACAAGAGGTATTTCTCAACAATTCATAAAATGAATTGTTGAGAAAGAGAAGAGATAAAGAATAAACAGTGAAACTTTTTTTTTTTAAAGCGTATTTAAATGTCTCATAGCTTTACAAAACTAGTACTTTGAAAGAAGAGTTAAAAACTGTTTTGCAGCAATAAGCTCTTGGGGGATTGTGTAGTGTATCATATTGTCAATAAAGTGGTGAAGATGAAACATAAAATTGGAGGAAGAGCAATAGTAGCTAAGCTTTTTGTAAAGATTTAAAATTTAAGTAATTTCAGGGCATCTCTGAAGGGCTCTGCCCTCAGTAATTCTAATATTTCAAACGTTTTCTACAAGAAACACTTGACCTGTGGCCAGTGACCGAAGTAAAGAAGCAAATGTTAAAAATAACTGTAGAGGGCTTCCCTGGTGGCATAGTGGTTGAGAGTCCGCCTGCCGATGCAGGGGACACGGGTTCGTGCCCCGGTCCGGGAGGATCCCATGTGCCGCGGAGCGGCTGGGCCCCGTGAGCCATGGCTGCTGAGCCTGCACGTCCTGAGCCTGTGCTCCGCAACAGTGAGAGGCCCGCGTACCACATAAAAACAAAAAACAAAAAAACCCCAAAAAAACCTGTAGAAAGTTCATTTAAAAATGTTGTGATGGGAGGTTAAAAATAACATATCAAGATAAGAAATGCACTCAGGGAGGGATTTTTTTTCCCCAGAGGGTAGAAGTTTTGGCAATCTTAAAGGGATTCTGTAAACTAGAGACATTTTTTTCTTTATAAAAAATACCTTCTAAATTAATCCAAAGCATCAGATCTATATATATATATATATATATATATATATATATGCGCTATGTCTATGATCTAGTCTTTTCATTGGATGATATGGCTGCCTTAAAAAAAAAGTATTATTTTTATCTTTAAAAAATCGAGAAAAGTCTCAATAAGTATTTTTAAAAAATAGAGATCATATATAATCACAATATCTAATGAAAACTCTTAATTTGGGGCATTTCCTTTAATTTAATTTCTTTTCATACATTAGTCAATCAATATATATTCATTGAATAAATGTATTTCCTAGATCCTTTACTAAAACCAAGGGAAAAAACAGTAATAAGAGAGTCAGAGTTCTTGCCTCCTTGGAGTTTATATTCTATTGGTGGCGAAATAAATATACAAAAATATATATGAGATAAAGCTAGATAACAAGAAGTGCTATAAAACACAGGACTAGATAATTGAAAATTATATGGCATGCAGTTCTTTTTTATCTAAGAAGGACCTTATGGGTTCCTTTTTTGAGTCATATAATGTATATAAATCTGTACAGGCTCTTTTCACCAAATGTTTCATTTTAAGCATTACCTCTGTTGCTATTTTTTAAAACTTACTTTTATGTTTGAAAATGATTAATTTCACAGGATCTACTCTACTTACTTACCTTTCTGTCTATATTTACATTTATATATATAGTTGTAATAACTAATATTTTGATGGATAACTTTGTACATCAATACTTTTTGTCAAAGAATAAGGTCATATTCAATAATTTTACATATTCCACAGAACTCACTTAAATGATATACTATTTAAGCAAACAATCATTGAGTTTTTATGTGTCAAGAATTCTACTAAATGCTGAAAATGGTACAAAGAGTCTCTTCCTTGAGTTCATGATTTCAAGAAATAGACAAAATTATAAGCAGATGTAAAAAGTTGGATAAATGCTAAAATAAATGATCAAATTCTAGTTACTGAAAAAAATGAAAGCAACGGAAACACTTAAGGGCAATAAAATCTCTTAAAGAACATACGCAATCCATTTTGAAGTAGAAGATTGTCTTTAATGATCTCTGTAGTCTATTTCTGCTTTTAGAAGTCCATGAATAGAAAGTGACCAAAAATAAAAAGATTAATAAAGTCTCTGATATTGGCAACAAAGAATATAAACTTCCTTCGACATGAAGATCCATGCCAAAATCTGACTTAACATTCTTTGAAAATTAGAAACCCTGAGATTTCTTACCTTGACTTTTATCATTGTCTTTTAAAGTTTAATATAGAACTCTCAATAGTTAGGAAATTGAATATCCCTCTAAATATATTCACAAATTCCCCCAGTGGATGCATAACTTTCTGTCACAATTTACTCATTGTTGGGAGTCAATGGATCTGTAACCCAACAGGAATTCTCTTAGTTGAGAAATTCTCAGTGAATTTCCTCAGCTCTTCTCACACAAACTCTTCAACGCAAGGGTATGCTTGGATCACTCAATTTTGTGTTTCCCTGAGGTTTATTTGAAAAGTCAAAGGTTGAAGCACAAGGGTTTAAGATGTTGAATTGCCCCCCCTTACCCTGTTGTTTTGGGCACTGAAGATCACCACAGTAATCATAATACAGGAAATTACAGTTCAGTCACCTCTTGAGGGGTCAAATAATTTAAAAACAGAAAACTGTGTCTCTACATTAGGACAATTGGTTTATCAAATTCCACCCATTTTCCCCAACCCATTCCCCATCCCCAATTTTTTCCAAGAATTATTTCCTTAAAAATAATTTTTTGAAAGTCTGGATGTATCTTGCTAATGTTCTTCTAAAGATATTTATTTATATCCAGACAAAACAAAGACTTCTGGAGTGCCTACATGAAAAAGTAACATCTTGAATATTCTCAAGCAGATTCATCTGGAGGCTATTGTTTAAGAACAGACCCAAAGCTGACTCAGAAACTGGGATTTCCCATAGTCAGACTGTACTCTGAGGGAGCTTTGGGTTATGGAAAGAACACTGAATTAGAAGTCTAAACACGGTTTATAGAGCTGTCTGTAACTTAACTGGGTGAATGTTCTGGAGCAAGTCATTTAACTTTTTAGTATATCAGTTTCCTCTTCTTTAAATGCAAGTAGTCATATCTATCCTTGCTAATGATGAAATTATTGTACATACATTTTCATATAATGGACATGAAAATATTATAAACTTACAAGGCTACATAAGCAAAAATTATAACAAATATTTTGGGCTAGAGTGACTAGATTTAAGTCCAAAGTTTGGAGTGAAACTGATGACTCTGGGACTTTGGGGATGAATGAATTCCTCCTTATATTCTCCAGTGGGGATGTGAAATTTAGATTTCCTGGTTCCACTTTAGAACAGAGACAATCTTCAGGTCCAGAGAAGAAATGGTCAGTAAAAACAATCACTTGTTATTTGTGGAAAGTGTAAGTATCAGATGTATATGTATGCCTTTTCTGAATCATGAGAAGGAAAAAAAAAGAGATTAAAGGAAAAAGAAAGGAGAAAGAGGAAGGAAGATAAAAGGCCAGTAATAATCGATTACTGAGAAATTCAACTGGAAGCTGAGCAAATTAAATCTATAACTTTTCCAGTTTACCAGGCCTACAGTCCCTATTGATCTATCCATCAGAGCACTCCATGTCAGTAAAACAAAACTGTAAATAGGCCAAAGGCATGATTAAAGCAAAAGTCATAAGCTTAGCAATTAGCTCTAAGGTTACTTGAACCTTCTGAATTGTATTATAGTTCCAGTAAAATAGGGTCATTGGTATGGCTCCTCTGAGCATTCAATGACATTTTGAAAGAAATATTGCCCTTCTCCAAGCAGATTCCTTAGTCCATTTCTATATTCTATTTTTGAAGAGAGATATAGAGAAGAGGAATGCATCTACTTCTAATTTGGAGTAAAGGAATATAGCTACATGTACACTTTCTACACACACACACACACACACACACACACACACACACACACACACACACACGGGACCCTTCCACCTATAGTTGTCTATGGGAGGATAAGAGGGAGAAAAGACAGTGGCTAGATCTGGCCAATTAGCTCAGAGGGAAACAAATGTCAAATCAATTCTTTCTCCTGTAATAATATCAGAAACAGCTTCAGTTCTAAAACTAAAATAGTAGTTTAAATACTATATGCCTTACATATATAAACACATTTAGTAGTGAAATTGGAGGTCTTGCATTTCCATAGGGAGAGAATAAAGAAGTTAATGACTCTAAAGAGTAATATATTTATCAACCTGCAATTCCCCGGTTGTAAAGCATAGACTCTTAAGTTATTCAAATCAGAGTGCCTATGACATTTGCTATTTCTAAGTTTCCTTTCTTGATACCCTCAGAACAAAATGCTTAGATGTAAAAAATTGTATTACATAGCTAGCATTTGAATATCAACAAATGTGAGTAACATATCTGAACTTTATGTAGAAGAGCTAATGTTCACTTACATATGTAGCCTTTACCAAACTCAGGAATTGTAAGAGTTAACTAGAGAAGCCAAGCAAAAGTCTCGCAATGGAATCCAGAACAATATTGCAGATGTATGGTGCCTACAGAAGGTTGAGCTCATTTATTCTGCATACATATTTAATGTGTAAAATTATTTTTAAGTCTTAAAACCACGTCTTGGAAATGCTGTGAACTGCAAAGCTAGGCGGACCCGATGTATTCCTAAATAGAAAGAAGAAAGAAAGAAATGCACCAAGAGTAAAAATTCCTGGTTACTCACGATTCTTTTCCCCTCTCCACCTTGATCCAGCTTTCATTCTGCCTGAGACACCCACAGGAGAAGTTATTTCTGCCATTAAGACCAGCAGCATCAGTAACAGCACAGCCATGCCAGGTAAAAATAACCTCTGTGGAGAGTCCTGTCACAGACGAACCTGAAGGCTTTTCCTGGGAGTAGAAAACCCTGGAGCCAATCCTGTCATTTTATTCAGCAGAAATGCAAAAAGGCTATTTTTCCCATAAATTTTAAAAAAGCAGGTATGTTCTCATCAGGATTTCCATTTGAATTATACAGGGAATGTTAACAAAAATTAGAAGGGATGTAAAACCTTCCTCTATACATAAGCAAAACGTCAGGAAAGATGAGCTGACAATTTTCTCTGGTCTTTTCTGCAGCTACCAGTTCCTAACCTGCACCTGCCAACTCTCACTTGTTCCAAATGTTTGTCAACAATTTTCATAACACAGTAACAGGAAAAAGCTGAGATTTCAGCATTTTCCCACCTACCCATCCTGTACCACAGATTACAGTACTTGACGAATCTGAATATTTAATTTTGACACTGCAAACACACCTCATTTCAAACAGAGGTAGTTGTTAAGGAAAGGAAAAAAAAAACCCTGCTTGTTCTCAAAGCTCTGGGTAATGTCTTGGAGAAGGGATTTGATGCATATATAAATATCTGCTGCTAAGACATGACAAAAATACCTCTGAAAAGGGGGAGTGGTAAACAATTATCTTTCCTCCTTAGCTCTTACTATGTAAATTATATATTCAAAGACTAATGTGAAAAGACAATCTGCCAAAAATATCCCAAACCCATGAAACAGGCAAATGTAATGTACATGGCACATGTACATCGCACACTCATCAGCATTGCATCGTAAACACTTGTTTCTTTCTAAATACATGTTGGTATATTCCATCTCTCCTGTTTCCGGCAGAAGGATTCTTACCAACTCGTGAGCTGAGCAGACATTTTGGCAAATTAGACTTCTCTGTTTTACAATTAAGTCTATTTCCCATAGGCAAATTGCAATGTTGTCGTGATTATTTTGGAACTACACTGTACCCATGTGACATGCTCCCTTTTGCTTTGGGACAAAATTTATTTTTCTAATAATAAAATGAATGTTATGCTTCTAAGAGCATTAGAGAACAATAATATACATACATTTATTTTAACAAGCATATAAATCTATTTTAGGATACTGCTAAACACATAATAATATTCTACAACCTGACCTAATTCTACAGTTAAATAGTTCACACAGCTGCCAAAACATATTTCTAAAACACATACCTGAGAATGTGCTGTTTACTGTTAGTCCCCTATACTGCAGCAGAAGAGGGGAAAAAATGTCTACAGCAGCCAAGCAGGTAACATAAATAGGTGAAACAGGCTGAGTGGGAGACACGGGGGAGAGGTGGGGATTGTGGCTCTGTGCAGAGAAAGCCTTGTGAAAAGTGGCTGCTGTCACTCAACCCCAGCTTAATGTCACCTTGTGAACTGCAGATTCTGGCTTGCCAGATATTTTAAGTTCCTAATAGAAGCTAGAAATTCAGATTATTAAGAGGAAACAAAATTGACACAACCCTAAAATTCTTAACTAGTCATATAAGGCAGAACATTCTGAATCTGGTTCTAAGTTAAATTTTCTAGACTCTGATTTAAGACATATTCCTTGAATGCCTATGACATATCAGATATATTATTAATAGAAAATATCCATAAAATAAGCTCATAGTTTAAAGAGATAGACATTTAAACAGATAATTTTTCATGTGATATGATAAATGCAGTGAAAATGCACATGCGATTTCTATGGAATCAGAGAGAAGAAAATGTCTGACTTTCTGGAGGCATTAAAGAAGGCTTTTTATTTTTTTCTCATTCCTACTATCAGCCGTAAAATCTAGCCATACTAGGAAACTCCCCATTCTCCAAAAGAACATGAACTTTCCAGACTGTCAGGTCTTCTTACACTTTATCCTTCTCCTTGAAATACCTTTTACCCATCTCAACTTTGTATAATCCTATTAATGCTTAATAGCTTTAACAGAAGTTTATCTTCTCAGACTTTCTCAGGCATAATTATCCATTTTTTCTCATGACTTACTCACCTGGAAGTAGAGATCTCAGCAATTATTTTGGAGTTTAAGTGTGTGTGTGTGTGTGTGTGTGTGTGTGTGTGTATACCTCTGTTTTCAACAGGAGGTATATAGCTCACTGGAGTCCTGACTGTATCATATTCTCTTTATATCCCTAAATTCAGTAATGATTGCTGTAAATAAAGGAAAATCATCAAAAGTTTGTTGAACTGATAGTATATTTTTCCCACCTTATGGGTATTAATTTGAGTTGGTCAGTTTTTTAAATTAAATTACAATATGACTCTTTAAAAGAGCCAGGATAACTTCTGCTCTGAATGTGTATTTATTTACATGCTATCATTTTCTTTCCTTGGTCATTAGTATTACAAGATGTTCCAAATAAATAGGAAACCCTACTTACATATATCCCCTTTCAGTTAAAATCAATTTCAACCATCAAATAAAAGCAGCACCTTAGTCTCCTATAATCCACAGTACACCAGTGAAAGCTCAAAGCTCACATAGTCTATTAACTTTTAGGTGATAAGAACTGGGAGATCATCAAGATGGAATAATTATAAATATGGGGTGTGTATTCATTTATATGCTCTCATTTGCTTTCCTCAGCTGTTAATATTATAAGATGTTATAATAAATAGGAAATTCTAGTTACATTCCAAGACCAGCTTTCAAATCTGCAAACTTTCTAACATAAAGACACTGAAGATTATCAGCAGATGGGTTTAGTCTGTTCTAAAATTACAAATTGGTACAAAGCCAGTTATTTGGCTGAATTTAGTCACATCCTAAATCCCACATGTCTATAACTATTTCAACTTAAAATATTAAACAGGCAAAGTGCAGTTCTGCACCTTCTCTTCTTTCCTGCTCCAAGCTCTCCTTCTACTTGGCTGTGCAAACAATCTAGTGTTAGTCAATGGAGGTGAGCAATCTCATTCTTCCTAAATGAAACTGATCAGTACCACCATATCAACGAACCTAATAAATAGATCCCATCTCACGGAAATTAATGGGAGCAGTCAAAAGCCGCCTGCAATTCACTCATTCAACATATGTTTTCTGAGCACCCAACATGTGTCAGGCAGGAGGCTAATTAGTGAGGAGTTGCAAACAATTGATGTGATTGTTTTCCTCATGGAGCTGATATTCTTTTAAGTGGAAATAGACACCATATCCACCAAAATCCCACCTTCAGATACATATTTTTAAATTGCATCTGCAATGAAGTGAAAGGGAAGGTTTCATAAAGAGATTATAGCAAGGGGACTTAAAGGCTCTTTGAGGAAGTAATGTGTAAGCAGAGATAGGATGAATAAGCACATACAAGGCAAAAGTGGAAAATGAAGAAAATAGGCTCAGCTGGACGGAAATCTTATGCAAAATTTTCTCAGGTGTAAAAGAGCTTGGCGCACATTAGGATGGAAGAATAGCTACAGAGATAGGTAGAGACATTTTTGGTTTGGGCCTTTTGTTTTGAAAGCTTTGTTAAGGATTCTGAACTTTATTCTAGGGTTTTAAGAAGGAATAGATCTTTGCATTAAAAGATTACACTCCTTCCTTTCAATAGAGAGAAAAAGATGGAGAGTGTCAAAATGGAAATGGGAAAACCAATTAGGAGAGCATATCAGTATTTGTGTGAAAAATTTATACTAGCAGTATAGAAATAAAGAAAAATAAATAGAAATGAGTATATTAGAAACATATTCTGGTTGCAGAATCAACAAGATTGGCTAATAAATTGTACATAGAGGGTGAGGCAAAAGGGATTCCAAGGTTGCTGTTAGGTTTCTGGGATGGACATTTTGGGGTGGAACTAGCTAAGCAGATTTGTGAATCGGGGTTGACCAGTAGTCTTTTGAGCTGAAAGCCCTTTTCTTTGTTAAATAACTTTTCAAACTGTCACTATCATTTCCAACCAGGTAGGGAAGGAATACAGAAAGTTGAATGAGAAGGAGAAAAATAATACCAATATAAAAAATAAGACCTTAAATCCAGTGAGAATGGGCATATCTCTCCACAACATAAAGGTCTTAATTCTCATATAAGGAAGATTTAAATTAAATAAAGCATAATGGTTATACTGTGGTAAATGGATTTGGAAGAGTAAGAGTTGTAACTGGAAAACCACTTAAAGGTGATTGCAGCAGTCCAGGCAAGAGAGGACAATGGCCTAGGGCTCTGGCAATAGAGATGGACAGATGGATAGATTGGAAAGAAATAAAATTGATAAGACTTGATGCTCCTCTGGTTGAGGAACATGAATTCATGATTGTCAGTTATAGACAGTATCACCCAACCATGTGTAATACTGGTGGTTAATTCTTGAACTATAAACCAACAATAACATTAGTGATATCTCCATACCATCTTTTATAGGAGAATGCACTTGTCTAGAGGATGATATCCCAGCTATAGCTGCAGATGCTATTAAAAGATACATTTGATGCCTACGGCACTTTGCTAATTGCTTGTATAATTACCTCCCCTAATCCTTAAACCAGTTTTGTGGAAATAGACTGACTGTTCATACTTTTTCAGTTAAAAAATACTCAACAAATAAACAAACAAAACCCCCTGAAGTTTGAGAGGCTGAAATACTTTTCCAGCATCAAATATCTAGATTAGAACACAGCAGAGCTTCTGGGGTGGTCTTAAAATATTTCCAAAAATTCTTTAATATTCCTTCCTTCAAGAAGAGGACATGAATACCCAGTCCTGAGTATAGACAGAAAAGCTATTGAAAATAAAGTGAAAGTGATGGCGTGACTCTGAGACTAGGTTGTGAAAGACACTGGCATTTCCTTTTCTCACTCTCTCTCTCCTTTTGATCATTCACTCTGGGGAAGCCAGCTGTCATATTGTGAGGAAACTCAGACGGCTTATGGAGAGGCTCACATAACAAGAAACTAAGGTTATTAGTCCAATAGTCAGCAAGCAACTGAGGTCTGCCAACACCCATGCCAGTGACTATAGGCTCTGGCCAACAGCTTGACTGCAAATTCATGAGGCCCTGTGCCAGAATCACCAGCTAAGCTGTTCCAGATTCCTGACTCTCAGAAACTATATGAGGTAATAGATGTTTGTTGTTTTAAGTCGCTGAACTTTGAGGGTAATTTTTACACATCAATAGATAACTACTGTAGCCTGGGTCAGAACATCCTCTCATTTCTTTTCCTCACAACTACTTCCAAAACCATGATAAAGCATGATTTTGATTCTCACATCAGCTGGTTGGTAAAGGCCATGGCTGCAGTCATAATTCCAATTAATCACATCACTATTTAATCTCCTTTACATGAGCCGGGGTCAGGTGAAAATATATTAATTCGAGGGACATCATCTTGCAGAACTCTATTCTAATCAATGCCACAAATTTCTTTTGTTTGATTTATTTGACTGGCAAAGTGCTTTTGAACATTTGCATTTGCATATGTTTAGGTCAGGCATATAGTCCCCAGTTCATACGGTCCCTGAGAGTCCTTAATTTTTCACTCCAGTTAGATGGCCTTGCACATTTAGGTTATGGGTCTTGTTTCAGGATGTATTTTATAAACAGATTATCATAAAAATGTCATCACTGCCTTCCATAAAATGCTCTATTTCTTTTAAAAATAAATTTTCCCCCAGATTTACTAAGATATAATTGACATATAACATTGTATAAGTTTAATGTATACAACATATTGATTTGATACATTTATATATTGCAAAATGATTACTGTTGAATTGGCTAACACCTTCAACAAGTCACATAATTACCCTTTCTTTCTTTTGGTGAGAGCATGTAAGATTTATTTTCTTAGCAACTTTCAAGTATGTATATAATATAGTATTAGTAACTATAATCACTTTGTTGTACATTAGATCCCCAGAACTTATTTATCTTATAACTGGGCATTTGTACTCTGACCAATATCTCCCCTTTCCCCCTGCTCCCCCAACCTCTGGTAACCACCAGGCCAGTCTCTGTTTCTAAGAGTTTGATAAAATGCCTTACTTCTAAGGAATATCTACCCATGAGGCCCCTAGAACAGCAACTAACACATTGTAGACCCTCAATAAACATCTCACATAAGTAATTCATTGGTATGATATTCACTTAAGAAAAACATCAACATTGTAGAACAAAAACTGTGAGTGGCAGTGTCCTGTGTTTTTATCATTTTTACTTTCTCCAGGAAGCCCTAAAGCCATCCCTGGTCCCTGCTTTTTAAAGAGACACCAGTGAATTTCTTTTTATGACTTATGAAAGAGGACTCCTCATTTCTTAAAAGTATTCTGCCTA
Organism: Stenella coeruleoalba; assembly: GCF_951394435.1. Taxonomy (NCBI): domain Eukaryota; kingdom Metazoa; phylum Chordata; class Mammalia; order Artiodactyla; family Delphinidae; genus Stenella; species Stenella coeruleoalba. Next base: position 111,991,815 of record NC_137150.1, on the reverse strand, counting down.
TTGTTTGTTTTTTGGTATCACGTTACAGTAATCAATAGTATCATGGGACATTCAAGATAGATGAGAACCTAAAGCTCAAACACAATTACTTTTATATCGCCTGGCTTGGATTCAGCATATTAGATCTATAAGGATATATGTGGGCTGAAAATAATTTTGCAAAAATGATTTTATTGTGCCCCTAAAGCCATGATCGATGAAAAATCTTCAGCCATTGTAGCATTTCACTCATTCCACCAGTAATTAGAACAGCTATTTATACATAGTTGCAATAATGACTTAATTGGATGAATAAATTAACAAGCAAAGAAAAGGACCGTTTTATGCAAATAACATTAACACCAACTTTTAACTGAGCACATAGGTATACAAAATAGGCTACTAGCAGGCATGAAATTCTTTTAGTAACTATTGGAGCACAACTGATAAATACATATATAGATAGGTGGGTAGCTAGTTGGATGGAGAGAGACACTGTTTTGGGTACCAAACAGGTATTAGACATAATCATGTTCATAAACTCACAGTTGATCAGACACCAAGCAAATTTAGAAAAAGAAGTAAAAACATAAATAAGTCATATTCTAAAGAATTAAACATTTAATGCTAAAGGAGTTTGGAAAATGGATTATGTATCAAGGAAATGTGTGGGAGAAGTTTGGACTTAAGCAGGGCTAAAATTAAATGTTGATGAAGGACAAATGATGATGAGGGTTAGGACATTCAACACAGGAGTAAAAAGGTAAGAGAAGAGACCTGGATATACATTTGTAAGTCTATATCAAGAGGGCCTTCTGGGGCTGGAGCAGACCGAATTTGTAGGAAAGCCATAGTAAAAGGCAGGTTAGTGTCACATAACCCACAAAGCTGACTGAGGAGTAGGAATTTCAGTCTGAGAAAAAGGAGGAAATCTAATAAGTTCTGAGAAGGCAGTGTGAGGAAGAGGCCCACCGCTATCATGAACAGAAAGGTAGAGGCTCAGCAAATGGATAGTTCCTTAATGTTTAATTAGACAAACAAGATGATCCCTTTGTCATGTGTTTTAATCAGCAGCTCTTCCACACAGGAATCACCTGACCGGAGTATCACAGGTTTCCCTTCACTGAGTGTCACAAGTTCCACCCTCTAAAGGGTGACAAGTCATTATTTCAAGTGGATTGTAAGGTTGTGTATATATAAAAGAAAAACTACAGTTTGAACAGGATAGGAAATTAAAGTGTCAATTGCTTAGCTTGTGGCTGGTGAGCTCCACTCCAATAACTCCTTGGTGTCCTCGTTAGAGGCAGAATTTTCGTTAAAGTGAAACGTGTTTGGCCAGATCAAGAGAGTGGAATAGAAGGAAGTGGAGCTCACCTGTTCCCACAAACAACCAAAATACATCTACACGTGGAACAACTCTCACAGAATACCTGTTGAACGCTGCTGCCAAAGGAGCTCATAGAACCAACGTTGTGGGAAGGATGGACAGGTGACCAGGTGGGACAGAAAAAACAAAGGACAGGGATTTGGGTTGGGACCTGCACCCTAGGGAGGGGGTCGTGAAAGCCGGGGGTTCCCTTACCCTGTGAGGCCCCTTCACTGGCAGGGAGATCAGCCAGGACAGAGGGGGCTCGGAGGAGAGTGCAATAGCCGGTTTGCGGTGGGTGGAACATAGAGACCTGCATAGGGAGTACTGGCAATCTTGCTGCAGTCCCCAGCCTGAGATGCATGTCGGCTGGTGTGGGCAGGGGCTGGGCACTGAGGCTCGGGCTTCGGAGGACAGGTCTGGGGAGGGGACTGGGGTTGGCTGTGCAGAGACAGGCTGGAGTGTGGTCCAGGTGGCAACGGGGGTATGCAAAGGAAGGAGTCGGGGTTCACCACTGAGGCATCATTGTTAACCTTCATGCTTCAGATGAGAGGTGGAGCCTGCCAGAGCAACCTCACCCTCCATGTGTTCACAGTGAGCACAGCTCCACCTCTACGAGTTCTGGGAGGGTGCAAGCACCAATGGGTTGGTCACATGCAGAGGTGGGGCTGAAATCTGAGCAGATGCCCAGGGGCCGTATGACTTGGAAGCAGGGCTAAAATCTGAGTGTCCCAGCAGTTGTGTGGATCTATACCTCTAGGCAGCTTTGCAAATTCAGTGCCTGTGGGACATGTGAGCAGATTACTGATGCTCCCATGGGTGGGGCGGGTTTGGCAATAGCAGCTGCAGGCTTTGTGGGTGCACACGTAGATGTTGGGCCAGGGTCAGTTCTGACTTAGTAGCTCCCATGGCAGGTCCAGGTGTGTGACTACAGTTGTCGCAGAGCCTGACCTCAGCAGTTTTGCACCAAAGGATCTGCACTAGTGGTTTTGTGAGCACAGCACCTGAGGGTCACCTGGGCTGATTGCCTGTATTCCCAAGGTTGAGGTGGGGCTGAGGGCAATGCCAAAAACAGTGTACTTGGTTAACTTGCACAATGGGTGACAGGTGACCCCACAGAGTACACTTCCCAGTGGACAGTTCCTGTGGAAGAATACTCAGTGGCTCTTCTCCTAATGGGAGCACTCCAGTCCCACCTACCTCACACTGAAGTTCAGAAACAGATCTGGGGACACCTACTTCAACAACTAAGGAGCAGACCCTGCCCCAAATAGGACTGTGTCAACCAGAGAGCAAAGAGGAGGCCCTGCTCAACATCCAGTGCAGGCTTTGGTCATCATAACAACAATCACACCCCTATCAAGGGGATAAGGGCTAACACACACTGAGGAAAGACGTGGCAGGCATCCATACTAAAAACAGCCCTCACACAAAAAATATTAGACCTACAGAGGCTACACAGGGATACTCCCACATGAAAACATCCCTTCAAGATCACAGTACATAACCGTTTCTCCTAAACACATAGAGTCAGAGAAATATAAGTAAAATGTAGAAGCAGAGGAAACACTCCCAATTAAAAGATGAAGAGAATTCCCCTGAAAGAACAAACAATGAAACAGCCATCTCTAACCAACCAGATTCTGAGTTTAAAACGGGGGTGATGAAAATACTGAAGGAATTAAGACAGGCTATCAATAGAAATGTAGATTACTGTAAAAAGGAACTAGAAACTATAAAGAGGAGCCAATTAAAATTAGAAAACTCATTTTCTGGGACAAAAGCTGAGCTCAAGGCAATAAATAGCAAACTGGATAATGCAGAAGAATGAATAAGTGATCTAGAATATAGAATAATGGAAGTCATCCAAACAGAATAGCAGACAGAAAATGGAAACAAAAATGAAAGCAACATACAAGACCTATGGGATAATATAAAGTGTGCCAATCTATGCATAGGAGGTATCCCAGAAGGAGAAGAAAGAGAAAAGGGGGTTGAAAATGTATTTGAAGAAATTATGGTTGAAAACTTCCCAACCTAAAGAAGGAATCAGTTATTCAGGTACAGGGAGCACAGAGGATCCCAAACAAGATGAACCCAAAGAGACATACATCAAGACATATTAAAATTAAAATGGCAAAAGTTAAAGATAAAGAGAGCATTCTAAAGGTAGCAAGAGAAAAATAAAGAGTTAATTACAAGGGAACCCCCATAGGCTATCAGCTGATTCCTCTATAGAAATGTTGTAGGCCAGAAGAGAGTGGCAAGTTATATTCAAAGTCCTGAAAGGGAAAAGCCTGCAACCTAGGATACTCTACACAGCAAGATTATCATTTAGAATATAAGTAGACATAAAGAATTACTCAGACAAGCATAAACTAAAAGAATACAGGAATATTAAAACTATCCTAAAAGAAACATCAAAAGGTCTTCTCTAAATAGAAAAGAAGCAAGAATCTATAAGAAAGAGAAAGTAACAACTGGAAAGTAAATCACTTTAAGAGGATAAACATGAAGATGTAAAGAAGGACATCAAAAATCACAAAACGTGGGGGAAGAGCATAAGGAAGGGTAGATTTTTATTTACAATGTGTTTGACCCTATATGACTAGCAGTCTAAAGCAAATATATATAGTATTGGGTTAACATACTTGAAAAACTGGGAAACCACAAATCAAAATATACAACAGATTCACAGAAAACAAAAATAAGAAAACACAAGTATAAGAAAACCATCAAACCACTAAAGGAAAAACAAAAAGAAAGGAACAAGGAAGAAATGCAAAGTCAACAGGAAAACAAGATTTAAAATGGCAATAAATACACATCTACCAATCATTATATTAAATGTCAATGAACTAAATGCTCCAATCGATAGACATATAGTGGCAGATTGGATAAAAAAAACAAAAGCCTACAAGAGACCCACTTTAGGGCAAAGGACACACATAGATTGAAAGTGAGGGGATGGAAAAAGAAATTTCATGCAAACCAAAATGACAAGAAAGTGGGGGTAGCAATATTCATATCAGACAAAATAGACTTTGAAACAAAGGCCATAAAGAAAGATAAAAAAGGGCATATATTATGACAAAAGGATCAATACAAGAAGAGGATTTTACACTCATTATCATATATGCACCCAGTATAGGAGCACCCAAATACATAAAACAAATAGTAACAGACATAAAGGGAGAAATTGACAGGAATACAATAATAGTAGGAGACTTTAACACCCCACTCACATTAATGGACAGATCTTCCAGACAGAAAATCAATAAAGCAACAGAGATCCTAAATGATACAATAGAACAGTTAGACTTATTTGATATTTTCAGGATATTACATCCCCCCAAAAAACAGAATACACATTCTTTTCAAGTGCCCATGGAATACTCTCTAGGATTGACCACATACTAGGAAACAAAACAAGCCTCAACAAATTTAAGAGGATAGAAATTATTTCAAGCATCTTTTCTGACCACAATGGCATGAAATTGGAAATCAACCACAGAAAGAGAAATGAGGGGAAAAAAAATGATTACATGGAGACTAAACAACATGATACTAAAAACCCAATGGGTCAATAATGAAATCAAAGAGGAAATTTAAAAATACTTTGAGACAAATGACAATGAAGACACAATCAAATAAAGTCTATGGGATGCAGCAGTTATTAGAGAGAAGTTCATTGCAATACAGGCCTTCCTCAAAAAACAAGAAAAATCTCAAAAAACAACCTAACCTTAAAAGAATTAGAAAAAGAAGAACAAACAAAACCTAAGGTCAGCGGAAGGAAATAATAAAGATCAGAGAGGAATAAATAAAATAGAGATTACAAAAACAGTAGAAAAAATCAATAAAACCAAGAGCTGATTCTTTGAAAGGGTAAACAAAACTGACAAACCTCTGGCCTGGCTTACCAAGAAGAAAAGAGAGAGGACCCAAATAAATAATATAAGAAATGAAAGAGGAGAAATAACAAGCGATACCACAGAAATACAATAAAAACAATAATAATAACAAAATACTATGAACAATTATATACTAACAAATTGGACAACCTAGAAGAAATGAATACATTTCTAGAAACATACAGCCCACCAAAACTGAATCAAGAAGAAATAGATAATTTGAACAGACCAATCACTGGAAGTGAAATAGAATCTGTAATTAAAACAACTCCATGCAAACAAAAGTCCAGGACAAGATGGTTTCACTGGGGAATTCTACCAAACACACAAAGAAGAACTTATACCAATCCTTCTCAAACTCTTCCAAAAGACTGAAGAGGAAGAACACTCCCAAAGTCATTCTATGGAGCCACTGTCAACCTGATACTAAAACCAGTCAAAGACACTACCGAAAAAGAAAATTTCAGGCCAATATCTTTGATGAATATAGATGCAAAAATTTTCCACAAAATATTATCAAACCGAGTTCAACAACACATAAAAAAGATCATACACTACAATCAAGTTGGATACATCCCAGGGTCACAAGGTGTTCAACATAAGCAAATCAATCAATGTGATACACCACATAAACAAAAGAAAGACAAAAACCACACAATTATCTCAGATGCAGAAAAAGCATTTTATAAAATTCAACAACCATTCATGATAAAAACTCTTACTAACTGGGTATAGAAAGTACATATCTCCACATAATAAAAGCTATGACAAACCCACAGCTAGTATAATACTCAACGCTGGAAAGCTGAAAGCCTTCCCACTAAAATCTGGAATAAAACAAGGATGCCCACTCTCACCACTTCTATTCAACATAGTATTGATGGTCCTAGCTACAGCAATCAGACATAAAATGAAATAAAATGTATTCAAATTGGAAGAGAAGTGGTAAAGTGGTCATTATATGCCAATGACATGATAATATAGAAAACCCTAGAGATTCCACACAGAAACTACTAGAACTGATAAACAAATTCAGCAAGGCAACAGGATATAAGATTAACATACAGAAACCTATTGCATTTCTTTACGCTAAAAATGAAATAGAAAAGGAATGTAAAAAGACAATACCCTATAAATTGCACCCTCCAAAATAAAATACTTAGGAATAAACCTGGCCAAGGAGGTGAAAGATTTATATGCTGAGAACTATCAAACATTAATAAAGGAAATTGGAGATGGTGCAAAGAAATGGAAAGATATTCAATGCTCTTAGATTGGAAGAATTAATATGGTTAAAATGGCGACACTACCCAAAGCAATCTGCAGATTTAATGCGATCTCTATCAAATTACCCATGACATTTTTCACAGAGCTAGAACAAATAATCCTAAAATTTATATGGAACCATAAAAGACCCAGAATTTCCAAAGCAATCCTGAGGAAAAAGAATATGGCTGAAGGCATGATGCTTCCAAACTTCAGACAACACTACAAAGCTACAATAATCTAAAAAGTGTGGTTTTGGCACAATAACAGATATTTGGATCCAGGGAACAGAACACAGAGCCAAGAAATAAACCTATACACCTATGGTCAATTAATCTTCGACAAAGGAGGCAAGAATATACAATGGAGAAAAGACAGTCTCTTTAGCAAGTGATGCTGGGAAAGTTGGACAGCCATATGTAAACCAATAAATTTAGAACACACCCTCACACTGTACACACAAATAAACTCAAAATGGCTTAAGGACTTAAATATAACACATGACACTATAAAACTCCTAGAAGAGAACATAGGCAAAACATTCTCTGACATAAATTGTACAAGTGTTTTCTTAGGTCAGTCTCCCAAGGCAATAGAAATAAAAGTAAAAATAAACAAATGGGACCTAATCAAACTTATAAGCTTTTGCACAGCAAAGGAAACCATAAAAAAAAGACAACTTACAGACTGGGAGAAAATATTTGCAAATGATGAAACTGACAAGGGCTTAATTTCTGAAATATACAAACAGCTCATACAATTCAATATCTAAAAAACAAAAAATCCAATTAAAAAACGGGCAGAAGACCTAAACAGTCATTTATCCAAAGAAGACATACAGATGTCCAATAGGCACATGAAAAGATGCTCAACATCACTAATTGTTAGAGAAATGCAAATAAAACTACAATGAGGTACCACCTCATACTGATCAGAATGGCCATCATTAAGAAGTCTACAAATAACAAATGCTGATGAGGGCATGGAGAAAAGGGAACCTTCCTGTACTGTTGGTGGGAATGTAAATTGGTGAAGCCACTATGGAAAACAGTAAGGAGGTTTCTTAAAAAAATAAAAATAGAGTTGCCATATGATACAGCAATCCCACTCCTGGGCATATATCTGGAGAAAACTCTAATTCGAAAAGATACATGCACCCCAATGTTCACAGCAGCACTATTCACAGTAGCAAAGACATGGAAACAACCTAAATGTCCATCGACAGAGGAATGGATAAAGAAGATGTGGTACATATATACAATGGAATATTACTCAGCCACAAAAGAAGAATGAAATAATGTCATTTGCAGCAACATGGATGGACCTAGAGATTATCATATGAAGTGAAGTAAGTCAGAAAGAGAAAGACAAACACCATATGATATCACTTATATGAGGAATCTAAAATATGACACAAATGAACTTCTTTATGAAACAGAAACAGACTCACAGACACAGGAAACAAACTTATGGTTACCAAAGGAGAAAGTGGGTGGGGAAGGATAAATAAGGAGTTTGGGATTAGCAGATACAAACTACTATATATAAAATAGATAAACAACAGGCCCTACTGTATAGCACGGGGGAGCGATATTCAACATCTTGTAATCAACCATAATAGAAAAGAATATGAAAAAGAGTATGTATATATATGTATAACTGAATCACTTTCCCTATACCAGAAACTACTAAAACATTGTAAATCAACTATAAACAAATAAAAGGCTTATTTTGAATTCTAAGTCTGAGTTCTAATTTACTCCAAAGTGTAAAGCTATGAGAGGGTTTGGGCCAGTTAATCAGGGATTGATGATAGGGAACTGATGCTCATCTTGTCACTTTCCTGGAAAATGCATCTGAAAAGGAGACTGCTGGTCCCTGTTGTATGGGGAGCTCATAACCCACAGGCATACCATAGTCAAAGATGCCTGGAATTTGGGTTTGAATATCACTGATTAAAATTTTTCTTAATCAGAGCAATTTTCATAAAGACTAACGTTTTGAAGAGTAGCCTTAGGACATTGGCCTTAATATTTTTCCATAATGAAATAATACTGAGGGCCAAGACTATCCATAAGATATACAGTGCTTCCAGTATTTTCAGTTCTTACCCATGAAATATACAACTAGCCTTCTAATAAACCATTAAAAACATGACAGCATTGACAGAAAAATGAAGTCTTCTGCTAGAACTCAAATATAAATACGATGTTAAAAACAATGCACTAGGAGGACCTTCAAGGTGGCAGAGGAGTACAACATGGAGATCACCTTCCTCCCCACAAATACATCAGAAATACATCTGCATGTGGAACAACTCCTACAGAACACCTACTGAATGCTGGCAGAAGACCTCAGACTTCCCAAAAGGCAAGAAACTCCCCATGTACCTGAGTAGGGCAAAAGAGAAAAGAATAAACAGAGACAAAAGAATAGGGACGGGACCTGCACCTTTGGGACGGAGCTGTGAAGGAGGAAAAGTTTCCATACACTAGGAAACTGGCAGAGATGGGGTGGGTGGGTGGGTGGGGAGATGCTTCACAGCCATGGAGGAGAGTGCAGCAACAGGGGTGCAGAGGGCAAAGCAGAGAGATTCCCACACGGAGGATCAGTGCTGACTGGCACTCACCAGCCTGAGAGGCTTGTCTGCTCACCCGCCGGGGCGGGCAGGACTGGGAGCTGAGGCTCAGGCTTCAGGGGTCAGATCCCAGAGAGAGGACTGGGGTTGGCGGTGTGAATGCAGCCTGAAGGGGGGACTAGTGCACCATAGCTGGCCGGGAGGGAGTCCGGGAAAAAGCCTGGACCTGCCTAAGAGGCAAGAGACCATTATTTCAGGGTGCGCGAGGAGAGGGGATTCAGAGCACCGCCTAAACGAGCTCCAGAGATGGATGTGAGCCACGGCTATCAGTACGGACACCAGAGATGGGCATGAGATGCTAACGACCCTGCTGCAGCCACCAAGAATCCTGTGTGAAAGCACAGGTCACTATCCACACGTATCCTTTGGGGAGACTCTGCAGCCCGCCACTGCCAGGATCCAGTGAACCAGGGACAACTTCCCTGGGAGAACACATGGGGAGCCACAGGCTGGTGCAATGTCATGAAGGACTCTGCCGCCGCAGGTGCACCCGGCATTCTGTACCACTGCCTACCCCCCCGCCTGAGTGAGCCAGAGCCCCCAAATCAACTGCTACTTTAACCCTGTCCTGTCTGAGTGATGAACAGATGCCCTCAGGTGACCTACATGCAGAAGTGGGGCCAAATCCAAAGCTGAACCCCAGGAGCTGTGCGAACAAAGAAGAGAAAGAGAAATTTCTCCCAGCAGCCTCAGGAGCAGCAGACTAAATCTCCACAATCAACTTGATGTACCCTGCATCTGTGGAATACATGAATAGACAACGAATCATCCCAAAACTGAGGCGGTGGACTTTGGGAGCAACTCTAGACTTGGGGTTTGCTTTCTGTGCCTAATTTGTTTCTAATTTTATGTTTATCTTAGTTTAATATTTAGAGCTTTTTACCACTGGTAGATTTGTTTATTGATGTGATTGCTCTCTTCCTTTATATATATGTATATTTTTTTTCCTTTTTCTCTTTTTGTGAGTGTGTATCTGTATGCTTCTTTGTGTGATTTTATCTGTATAGGTTTGCTTTTACCATTTGTCCTAGGGTTCTGTCTGTCCACTATTTTTTGGTATAGTTTTTAATGCTTGCTTTCATTGGTGGATTTCTTTATTGGTTTGGGTGCTCTCTCTTTTTTTAAATTATTTTTTTATTTTAATATTTTTTTATTTTAATTATTTTATTTTATTTATTTATTTATTTATTTATTTATTTTTGTTCTTTTCTCCCTTGTTTCTGAACCGTGTGGCTGACAGGGTATTGGTGTTCTGGCCAGGTGTCAGGCCTGAGCCTCTGAGGTGCGAGAGCTGAGTTCAGGACATTGGTCTACCAGAGACCTCCCGGCCCCTCATAATATCAATTGGCAAAAGGTCTCCCAGAGATGTCCATCTCAACACTAACACCCAGCTCCACTCAATGAATAGCAAGCTCCAGTGCTGGACACCCCATGACAAAAAACTAGCAGACAGGAAAACAACCCACCCATTAGCAGAGAGGCTGCCTAAAATCATAGTAAGTTCACAGACACCCCAAAACACACCACCAGATGCGGTCCTGCCTACCAGAAAGAAAAGATCCAGTCTCATCCACCAGAACACAGGCACAAGTCCCCTCCACCAGGAAGCCTACACAACCCACTGAACCAACCTTACCCACTGGGGGAAGATACCAAAAATAACATGAGCTACAAACCTGCAACCAGTGAAAAGGAGATCCCAAACACAGTAAGTTAAGCAAAATGAGAGGACAGAGAAAAATACAGCAGATGAAAGAGCAAGGTAAAAACCCACCAGACCAAAAGAATGAAGAGGAAAGAGGCAGTCTACCTGAAAAAGAATTCAGAGTAATGATAGTAAAGAAGATCCAAAATCTTGGAAATAGAATGGAGAAAATACAAGAAACATTTAACAAGGATGTAGAAGAACTAAAGAGCAAACAAGCAATGATGAACAGCACAGTAAATGAAAGTAAAAATTCTCTAGAAGGAATCAATAGCAGAATAGCTGAGGCAGAAGAATGGATAAGTGACCTGGAAGATAAAATAGTGGAAATAACTACAGCAGAGCAGAAGAAAGAAAAAAGAATGAAAGAATTGAGGACAGTCTCAGAGACCTCTGGGACAACATTAAACACACCAACATACGAATTATAGGGGTCCCAGGAGAAGAAGAGAAAAAGAAAGGGACTGAGAAAATATTTGAAGAGATTAGAGTTGAAAACTTCCCTAATACGGGAAAGTAAATAGTTGGTCAAGCCCAGGAAGCACAGAGAGTCCCATATAGGATAAATCCAAGGAGAAACACACCAAGACACATATTAATCAAACTATCAAAAATTAAATACAAAGAAAGAATATTAAAAGCAGCAAGGGAAAAGCAACATATAATATACAAAGAAATCATGATAGTTTAACAGCTTATCTTTCAGCAGAAACTCTGCAAGCCAGAAGGGTGTGGCAGGACATATTTAAAGTGATGAATGGCGAAAAACCTACAACCAAGATTACTCTACCCAGCAAAGATCTCATTCAGATTTGACAGAGAAATTAAAACCTTACAGACAAGAAAAAGCTAAGAGAATTAAGCACCACTAAACCAGCTTTACAACAAATGCTACAGGAGCACAACACAAGACAAGAAAAAGACCTACAATAACAAACCCCAAACAATTATAAAAATGGTAATAGGAACATACATATCAATAACTACCTTAAATGTAAATGGATTAAATGCTGCAACAAAAAGACACAGACTGGCTGAATGGATACAACAAAAGACCCATATGTATGCCATCTACAAGAGACCCACTTCAGACCTAGGGATACATACAGACTGAAAGTGAGGGGATGGAAAAAGATATTACATGCAAATGGAAATCAAAAGAAAGCTGGAGTAGCAATTCTCATAACAGACAAAATAGACTTAAAAATAAAGACTATTACAAGAGACAAAGAAGGACACTACATAATGATCAAGGGATCAATCCAAGAAGATATAACAATTGTAAATATTTATGCACCCAACATAGAAGCACATCAATACATAAGGAAATACTAACAGCCATAAAAGGGGAAATTGACAGTAACACAGTGGTAGTAGGGGATTTTAACACCCCACTTTCACCAATGGACAGATCATGCAAAATGAAAATAAATAAGGAAACATAAGCTTTAAATGACATATTAAACAAGATGGACTTAACTGAAATTTATAGGGCATTCCATCCAAAAACCACACAATCCACTTTCTTCTCAAGTACTCATGGAACAATCTCCAGGATAGATCATATCTTGAGTCACAAATCAAGCCATGGTAAATTAAAGAAAATTGAAAGTGTATCAAGTATCTTTTCTCACCGCAACAGTATAATACTAGATATCAATTACTGGAAAATAAACTGTACAAAAAACAAACACATGGAGGGTAAACAATACACTACTAGATAAGAGATCACTGAAGAAATCAAAGAGGAAATCAAAAAATACCTAGAAACAAAGGACAATGAAAACACAATGACCCAAAACCTGTGGGATGGAGCAAAAGCAGTTCTAACAGGGAAGTTTACAGCAATACAATCCTACCTGAAGAAACAAGAAACATCTCAAATAAACAACCTAAACTTACACCTAAAGCAATTAGAGAAAGAAGAATAAAAAAAACCCCAAAGTTACAGAAGGAAAGAAATCATAAAGATCAAATCAGAAAAAAATGAAAAAGAAATGAAGGAAACAATAGCAAAGATCAATAAAACTAAAAGCTGGTTCTTTGAGAAGATAAACAAAATTGATAAACCATTAGCCAGACTCATCAGGAAAAAAAGGGAGAAGACTCAAATCAATAGAATTAGAAATGTAAAAGGAGAAGTAACAACTGACACCGCAGAAATACAAAGGATCATGAGAGATTACTACAAGCAACTATATCCCAATAAATTGGACAACCTGGAAGAACTGGACAAATTCTTATAAAAGCACAACATTCTGAGACTGAACCAGGCAGAAAGAGAAAATATAACCAGACCAATAACAAGCACTGAAATTGAAACTGTGATTAAAATTTTTCCAACAAACAAAGCCCAGGACCAGATGGCTTCACAGGCGAAGGGACTGAGAAAATATTTGAAGAGATTAGAGTTGAAAACTTCCCTAATACGGGAAAGTAAATAGTTGGTCAAGCCCAGGAATGTTCTATCAAACATTTAGAGAAGAGCTAACACCTATTCTTCTCAAATTCTTCCAAAATATAGCAGAGGGAGGAACACTCGCAAACTCATTCTATGAGGCCACCATCACCCTGATACCAAAAACAGAGAAAGATGTCACAAAGAAAGAAAACTACAGGCCAATATCACTTATAAACATAGATGCAAAAATCCTCGATAGAATACTAGCAAACAGAATCCAACAGCACGTTAAATGGTTCATACAACATGATCCAGTGGGGTTTATCCCAGGAATGCAAGGATTCTTCAGTATATGTAAATCAATGACTGTGATACAACATATTAACAAATTGAAGGAGAAAAACCATATGATCATCTCAATAGAGGCAGAAAAAGCTTTTGACAAAATTCAACACCTATTTATGATAAAAACCCTCCAGAAAGTAGGCATAGAGGGAATTTACCTCAACATAATAAAGGGCATATATGACAATCCCAGAGCCAACATCATCCTCAATGGTGAAAAACTGAAACTGTGTCCACTAAGATCAGGAACAAAACAAGTTGCCCACTCTCACCACTATTACTCAACATAGGTTTGGAAGTTTTAGCCACAGCAATCAGAGAAGAAAAAGAAATAAAAGGAATCCAAATTGGAAAAGAAGAAGTAAAACTGTAACTGTTTGCAGATGACATGATACTATACATAGAGGATCCTAAAGATGCTACCAGAAAACTACTAGAGCTAATCAATGAACGTGGTAAATTAGCTGGATAAAAAATTAATGCACAGAAATCTCTTGCATTCCTATACACGAATGAAGAAAAATCTGAAAGAGAAATTTAGGAAACACTCCAATTTAGCACCGCAACATAAAGAATAAAATACCTAGGAATAAACCTACCTAAGGAGACAAAAGACCTGTATGCAGAAAACTATAAGACACTGATGAAAGAAATGAAAGATGATACAAACAGATGCAGAGATATACCATGTTCTTGGACTGGAAGAATCAACACTGTGAAAATGTTTGTACTACCCGCAACAATCTACAGATTCAATGCAATCCCTACCAAGCTACCAATGGCATTTTTCACTGAACTTGAACAAAAAAATTTCACAATTTGTATGGAAACACAAAAGACCTGGTATAGCCAAAGCATTCTTGAGAAAGAAAAATGGAGCTGGAGGAATCAGGCTCCCTGGTTTCAGTCTATACTAAAAAATTACAGTAATCAAGACAGCATGGTATTGGCACAAAAACAAAAATATAGATCAATGGAACAGGATAGAAAGCCCAGAGATAAACCCATGCACATATGGTCACCTTATCTTTGATAAAGGAGGCAAGAATATACAATGGAGGAAAGATAGCTTCTTCAATAAGTGGTGCTGGGAAAACTGGACAGCTACATGAAAAAGAACGAAATTAGAACACTCCCTCACACCATACACAAAAATGAACTCAAAATGGATAAAGATCTAAATGTAAGCCCAGACACTATAAAACTCTTAGAGAAAAACATAGGCAGAATGCTCTATGACATAAGTCACAGCAAGATCCTTTTTGACCCACCTCCTAGAGAATTGGAAATAAAGACAAAAATAAACAAATGGGACCTAATGGAACTTAAAAGCTTTTGCACAGCAAAGGAAACCATAAACAAGAGAAAAAGACAACCCTCAGAACTGGAGAAAATATTTGCAAATGAAGCAACTGACAAAGGATTAATCTTCAAAATATACAAGAATCTCATGCAGTTCAATATCAAAAAAACAAACCCAATCCAAAAATGGGGAGAAAACCTAAGGAGACATTTCTCCAATGAATATATACAGATTGCCTGCCAACAAACACATGAAAGGATGCTCAACATCACTAATCATTAGAAAAATGTGAATCAAAACTACAAGGTATCACCTCACACCAGTCAGAATGGCCAGCATCATAAATTCTACAAACAAAAAATGATGGAGAGGGTGTGCAGAAAATGGAACCCTGCTGCACTGTTGGTGGGAAGATAAAGTGTTACAGCCACTATGGAGAACGCTATGGAGGTTCCTTGAAAAACTAAAAATAGAATTGCCATACAACCCAGAATCCCACTACTGGGCATATACTCTGAGAAAACCACAATTCAAAAAGAGTCATGTACCACAATGTTCATCACAGCTCTATTTACAAGCCAGGACATGGAAGCAACCTAAGTGTCCACCGACAGATGAATGGATAAAGATGTGGCACATATATACAATGGAATATTACTCAGCCATAAAAAGAAACGAAATTGAGTTATCTCTAGTGAGGTGGATGGACCTAGAGTCTGTCACAGTGAGTGGAGTAAGTCAGAAAGAGAAAAACAAATACCGTATGCTAACACATATATATGGAATCTAAAGTGAAAAAAAAAAGGTTCTGGAGAACCTAGGGGCAGGACAGGAATAAAGACACAGACTAGAGAATGGACTTGAGGATACGGGGAGGGGAAAGGGTAAGCTGGGACAAAGCGAGAGAGTGGCATGGACATATATACACTACCAAACATAAAATAGATAGCTAGTGGGAAGCAGCCGCAGAGCACAGGGAGATCAGCTCGGTGCTTTGTGACCACCTAGAGGGGTGGGATAGGGAGGGTGGGAGGGAGACGCAAGAGGGAGGAGATATGGGGACATATGTATATGTATAAGTGATTCACTTTGTTATAAAGCAGAAACTAACGCACCATTGTAAAGCAATTATACTCCAATAAAGATGTTAAAAAAAAAAAGTAAAACTACTGTGCAACATCACATTGCAACAACAACATTTTGTATGACACCAGATATTGTTTAATCTAATTCTAAAAGTATTGTTATTTTCCTTCCTGAATAGGCGTTACTGAATTCATGAGATTCTACAATTTTAGAACAGTGACAAAGACGTAATTTTATCATCAACAGAAGAAAGTGAAAGGTTTGTATACAAAGGACTACTGAGTAGTCAATATTTACAAAAAAAGAACGTGTTTTTCAATTTAACTTTCTGGTTAAATGAGAGAAAGCCAGAGAATCTTCAACTCATGTTATTATAACTTCTCTATAATACATCTTACAAATAAATATTTAGTCTAGCATACTATATTTAGTTTTCCATTAGCGACTGAGGCTTTTGTGATACACGAACTTCAGCAATGTTTTGCAATGAACAGTGAATACAGTGGCCGTTGATCAAGATAAAGGGTACTGTGAAAGGGTTGTGATAGTGTTTGCAAAGGTGATGCAATAGTTCCTGCCATCCTAAATGCTCATTTACATGGTTCTTTTGGCAATCCTCCCATGGAAAGGCAGAGTCTGTTTCAGTACTGCTTGACTCTGGACTAGCCTGGTGACTTATTTTGATCAATGCAGTACAACAAAATTGAAATGTCTGACTACTGAGGTTGAGCTTTATAAGGTCTTATGGCATCGGCTTTTGCTCTCTTGGCACTCTGCCCAAAGACTGCCACAAAAGGAATCTGGTCTATCCTACTAGAGGCTGAGAGGCAACGTGGAGAGGAGTGAGGCACTGCATCTGACAGCTTCCACCAGCTGCCAGACATGGAGCAAGGCGCCACCACAAACTTTCCACCCCAGCTATTAGCAGCAGTATGTGTTCTGCAATGGAAAGATTTAGGTTAAATCCATATCTGCTCAATTGTGTCCTTATTTAACCTCTTTTTGGTCTCAGCTTTCTGCTGTGTAAAATGAGGATAACAGTATCATCTGACTTGTAGGGTAAGCGAAAATATTAAATGAGTAAATGCAATTAAACATCTTAAAATATTACCTGGAATAGCACACACATGAATAAAATATAAGTTATTATACAATATTAGTATTGCTATTATTGTTGCTGCAATTTTTATTTGTCTTTTACAGAAAAGGAAACAAGACTCAGAGTGATTAAATGTTCTCCCCAAAGCCACAGAGCTGTGGAACCAGGATCCAGACTTTTTGGTCCAGAGTCTAGCTAGCTATTAACCACCACACCTTTTGCATCCACACTGTGACTCTGATTTATTCACAGATACTATGTGCCAGCCATTGTGGTCAATGAGTTCACATATATAATACCATCAATATTGTAATTAGCCTGGTGTAACTAAATTAAGCATTTTAATGACTTTGTACAACATGCCAGGCCCTCCCTACCTGTCCAGCATCATCTTCCATGACTCTTTGCCTGAAATCTCTGGATTTCAGCCCATCTTTTCCATGTACCTCTGTGCATGCCATTCTCTCTGGTTACGATGCCCTTGGCCTCCCTTTTCTTTAGAAACTTTCACAGTTACTTTTACTACAGGACTCTGCCCCAACATCTCCTCTGTGACGATCTTACTTCCTTACTCTTAGAAGGTTCTCAGGTACTCTCTCTGCTCCCATAGTCACTGTCAACATATTATTGCTAAAATGATATGTAAGTGTTTTGAAAGTTTTGTTTACTTATGTCTCTTCCATTGACTGCGAGCTATAGAAAGCAGGACTCTTGCCTTTTTTATTTTATATCCCTGGACTTCAATAAATAACATCTGGTTGAGTGCATTCTTATGGTGCAACACATACTATTTGCATTCCTGGACCTTTTTCTTGTGTTTATGTTCTTATGCATGTTGTCATGTTTTATATTTAAAAATTACTATTTGAGATTATAGAGGAGAATCATGGTTTAGTGTAAAAGGCTGGATTTAGAGAGAGTCAGACCTGGGTTCAGATCTCAACTCCATCACTAGTTTAGCAATGCAAATTTGAACAAGTGATATAAATTCTATGCTTCAGTGTACTCCCAAACAACCAGAAAAATAATAGCTATGTTGCAGAATTCACATATGTATGTGTATATAAAGAAGTGTGAAGATGAATTTCATCATGATATGCAAACTGCATTGAGTATGTAGTGGCTCAATCGTCTGTAAAAATTATTATCATCATTAAGGAAGATTTTATGAATGAAGGGCTGCTTTGCTTTAATATTTTCACATAGGTGAAAGAGGTAGAGATTTGTTCTGTTGTCCTGTGAACATTAGTTAAGTTTTAAAAACAGTACGTTCATTAGAGAGCCCAAGCATTTATAAGAATAATGAGATGTTAGTGGACTCAGAAGATAGGAGAATAGAGCATCCAGATATAGTCATTCAATTTTTAAAGAGACAAAACTTATTTTTTTATAACCAGGACTTAATTTTTAGTATACATATTAGCACAAGCACACCAAAACAGAAAACTTCTGACAGTACAGTTACAAACAATGCAAATCTACTAACAAAGACCCAAACCAACAAACACCACCACCAAAATATTTTTAGATCTTGTTTCCCCAATATTTTATTATATCATTATTATTGCTTTTTGTTCTTGGATGGGTCTGGTCTTTCAAAAACATGGCATACAATCAACTTAAAAGTTAAAATACTATAAATAGAATTTAAAGTTTATGTATCTGTATGTATATATGCATATACATGCAGGTATATACGTATATATGGAGATGTATATGTTGTATATGTATATTTTGAATGTATTATAAATTAAATTGCTAAATAATAATATTTATGTTTGAGAAAAAAATAAAGTTATTTGTATTAGCTTACTGATACAGGAATACTATTTCTATTACATCTCTTACCTTCATGATTACAACCTTTACTTTGCTGACACTTTATACATCATTAACTGCCCTTAAGAAAGCTTTTTACCACATTTCTATCAACTATTCAGCTACCTCAAATTTCAGTGCCTTTGTTCAATACAATTAAAGTCAATAGGGTTTCTATCTAAAGGTTCAAGCCTCTTTGTATGGAGAAAAATCAGTACATCTCTTCATGTATCTTGTGCTTCAAACTATATAAAAAGATCTATGCATCCTTCCAGACTTAAAAAAAAAAGCTGTATGGCTGAAATTGCAGAATATTGTAAGACACTTTTTTCTTCAAATGGAAAAAACACTTTGAAAATAAATCCAATAGATAAAAGTTTAACACTAGCTTTTGTAGCTTATTTTAAGAAGGCAGTATAGAAAAGACAATATTGATTTTTGGAGTAGTAGTATATAGACTTAACTTGCCACACACACAAATACAGAAAATTGTAATGCTTTACCTTCGCTGGCATTGATTACTTCATTTTGATATTTTATTGATAATTAAATGATTTCCTACACAGTGAAATTTTTATTATAAATTTGAATTGAATTCATATCTAAAATATGGTTCTATTAACTATCTTAGTAGTTAATGTACTCTATTCTACATTGAGTTTGTCTCCATTACCCCAGTAATTTTTAGAAGGTGGAAAAGAAAATAGTACACTTGATTTGCTAAAAGCATTTTAACCAGCAACAGAAAATTTGCCTATATCATAAGAATCAAAAAATGTAGCCAGGCTGTTTCTGGCTTTGAGTTGATTATCTATTGAAAAAAACTGGAAATGATAGTGACATAATATGTAACTCTTTGCAAAGGGAGCATTATAAACATTTAAATTCAAAGCCTTCCCTAAGTACAATACTTCAGCTGATGTACTAATTATTTTAGTTTAACCATCTTCAGGAAAGTTGCCAGACTGTACCATTGGATCTTTTACTATAGAAAATAAAAAATATTTGTTTACTACCATGTTAGTTAAAAATGCTTGACTTAGTGCCTTTGTGTGAAGAGGGTACAGAATAGTAAAAACAGAGATATCCCAATGAGTTTAGAAATAAGGATGATTTGGTGATAAATGAGGGCTCTACTTAAATCCAAATTGGATGTTGTAATCACAGTTTTAGCAGATGTCACACCTAAATCCTCAAACTCTCTTTAAAACTATCTGTGTCATTCTTAAACAGAACAAAACAAGTATGTGAGGATATAATATAGAATTAGAATCAAGAGTTCTCCAGGTTTGTTCACTTTGTGTGTGTGTGTGTGTGTGTGTGTGTGTGAGATAAAACTTCCACTTACCCAGAATTCTTCCCTCTCCCTCTATTTTGATTGTACTGTCTTGTGCTTAATTCATATTATCCTTGTGGTGCAAGTCAGTTTCCCAATACAACTTGATTTAGTATATTTCTAATACTGCAGAGGAGAAAATACCCTGTAGTGACTTGAGAGAATTATCCATTCTGCTCACGTGTCTAATACATCCTGAAATAAACTTATGGCTTATAATAGAAACATTCAAAATCAGAGTCAATCTACATCATTAAAAATTATATAAAAGTAGATTAATCAAAAAAAAATTCTGTTTTCATCATTTACAGACTAACAGGCAGTCTGAAAATAAGTGGGATTAATCAGAGCTGAATCAACCACCTTTAGAAAATAGGAAGATAACCCTCCCCAGAAATAAAATCTCTCAAGAGCTGTCAAAATATTTTATTTTTACTACTAAGGAAACTTCGGGTTATACATTGCCAGACTTCACTTTCACATTAAAGTATAAATATTCATAGGAAGTAGTGATATGTTAAATTGTTATCACACTTTCATGAAGTGTGAAATCTCAAAAGACAGCTTTAGGGTGTAATAGGCCTACATTCAGATCTTCATGATACAACTTATATGGATCTGAGTAGGTTATTCCTCCTAGGTGAGCCTCCATTTTCTCAACTGTGAAATGTACTTATTAAAAATACCTGGCTTATCAAATTTCTTGGCTCAATTGAGATGGTACATGGGCATTTGATTTATGACTGTAAATAGGTAGAGTGGTACTGTTTTTACTAGTTTTCCTAACAGAAAAGTATTGAATGGTTTAGCATTAGCATTTTGATGAAAAACATAAAGAGTAGCTCTCAGGAAATACCCAGTGGAGATCCATAAGCACATATGCATGGAAACCTCTGATTAGTAGAATTGTGGGGAGAGTGAGAAGGACAGGGATGAAAAGTACTGAAAATATTTCTTTCATAATTCTCGCAACATCCTTATTAATATACAGTTCTGTCCTAAGCTTTCCCTTCTTTCCTGGTTAGGATTTCACTTGGACATTCTATGGATAGAGATTTAGATGAGTTTCATTTCTGTGCAATTATGGTGCCTTGGATACATCTTCAGTAAGATTATTCTTGAATTTGCTTCTCTTACAGATGCCCCTAAAGGAAGATTTCTGGTAATTAGATGGCTGCGTGTGGTTCAAGAGACAGTGCCTGCATTATGTGGGAACCAAGTCCATGCTCTTGTTCTTATTATTGTTTTATACTCTAAACAACAAAATTAAATATTTTTAAATTATAGAAGATATATTCTGATATACATGACCTGGAAGAGGGTGACTGACGCATTCTGTTCTCTGGTCTGGGTAAGTCTGAGATTTCCCTCCCCTTACTCACGCACAAATTTATTCACTGTCTCCACACCTAAGCAACTATTTGAGGCTGGTTCACGCTGAACATGACCTGGACCAGGTTGTATCTCCTGGTTCCGTACCATTCTGAAGTTATTGCACATTCCTTAAGCAAATCCAAATGATGCATTAGTCATTCATTTATTCATGCAGTCAGTAGATATTTGAGTGTTCACAACGTGCCAGACACTGTTCTAGGAAAAGGAGACAGCAATGTGTTACAAAAAGAGAAAGGCATGGCTCTCACTGAGCTTACATTTGAATTTTCCTTTGTCTTTTCATGAAGATGTACAAAACATCCAAACAAGGTGCTTCCCAAGACCACAGCCTCTGTAGAAGGTGTAGCAATGTTTTATACTACGTATCTTTCTGTGAAGATCTGATGGGAACTTGATCTGGGGGAAACCAATCCACAGTCTGGCTAATGGTCTGTTCTTTGATGTACTGAGTCAGTTAGATTTTAATTTTTAAGAATATGAATTTAAAGTACAAATAGACAATGCAGAGAACACAAGAAGAAAGACTGAAAGGAAATGAGGTAAAGAGAGGTTATGCAAGAGAGCAGAGGTCATGTTAGGAGAAAGTAGAGAAGACAGGAAAGAACAAACCATGATACTGAGAAAAGTAGAAGCTGAGGAAACCAGCTGATGGAGACATGCTCCCGAGACACCTAGAAACTGCCTGGGATTCTGCAGCTAGGCTTCATTTGACTCAATCTTAAATCATTTCATCTACTTCTTGGCCTTCATGTTATCTCTGCTTTTCCTAAGGAGTGTTCCTGGGAAGCCATGTGTATATACTCTTGCAATAAACTCTGATTACTGGTGCCAACTTGGGGTGAATTTCTTCATCTTGCAACAAACAAGCAGCCTAAATTAACCATAGGGCATATCTGCTAAAGAGGCATATGACTCCTTCCTTCCGTTTCCATTATGTACCCCCTCACATTTTATTCATTTATTAAGATGCACATTTTTGCTGGATCATAGGGAGAACAAAGTCTTGGAAAGAGACTTGTTAGTAAATGAACAATGCATCCTTGATAATACAGAAGCCAATTTTAATGATAATTTATTTCAATTGGTCTATTCAAGAGGCTAGCAAACCTGCTTTATGAATAAGTATCCTTTATGTGACACTAAGAACAAAATGCTTAAACATTCCTGATCTATGGAAACTAGGGGAAATATTGAAAATGTCATGATAGTTCAACATTTAGGATTCTTTTCAACTTATCCCACAATAGCACAGTGTAGTAGAAATAGAGGTGGAGAAGACCAGAGGCTGGTTAGAGATTCCAGGTCTTCCCTGGTTAGCAGCAAATAGACACAAAAAAATCCAAGACAGACATAAAGTCTTACGCAGATAAAGTCTACAGAAAGAAAAAAACTTGAAATCTCCTGAAACAGTAAAGACCATGACACAAAAATAAGAATAAGAATAATAAGAATGAGAATTCATAGAATAAGAATAGCGTGGGACATACACACACACGCACACGCACACGCACATGTACATACACATACACACTCAAGAGTTTCGAAAACTTGAGTGTTGCAGACCAGACCAGAATACTGACAGATCATGTTCCTGGCCACAATCTGGATAAAGAAAAAATTAGAAATAAAAATCTGGCTTCCACACTATGTTGCTTGCTGTTGGAAACTGAATATATTTTGTTCTCATGCCATATTGTAGCTTCAGCCATTCTCAAAGAAATATTTTTAATCTTCACAGAGATTTGAAAATCATACAGGAATCTGGGCAGAGTAGCCCCTCTTTGCCTACATTTATTTAGTACCCAGAATTATCTGAGGAGGTAAGTAGCTGCCACGTTTGATATAATTTCAGTCTAGATACACTATGTGTTATATAAGCACATATTTGAACTTCCACTCTGAATGTTTAAAAAGAACCGTAAGGGGGGTTTCCCTGGTGGCGCAGTGGTTGAGAGTCCGCCTGCCGATGCAGGGGACACGGGTTCGTGCCCCGGTCTGGGAAGATCCCACATGCCACGGAGCGGCTGGGCCCGTGAGCCATGGCCACAGAGCCTGCACGTCCGGAGCCTGTGCTCCGCAACGGGAGAGGCCACAACAGTGGGAGGCCCGCGTACCGCAAAAAAAACCCAAAAAACGTAAGGGTAAAAATAGCACTGTATCAACACCTGATAAAAACATTAAAGTAGGAGAGAAGATGCAATGCCTTCTTAGATGCAGTGACTTAACATAAACAATATACACAGTAGAATAAGCCCAGGTCCTTTAGAAACCAACATGACTGTTATTTCTTTCCTTCTTTCTTCATCAATTTCTATCAGGCCTATCTCCAAAAATGTGGTTACAGTGAAGTTTGTTAGAACCAATTTCATTATCTTTCTCTTTGCCTTCAACTAAATGACAAGAAAACCATTAATGAGGCTTGAGAAAGATTTTTTAAAGTGGTTCTATATACACTGTCAAAAAATTGGCCTTAAAATTTTTCCAAAATAATTAATGAAAATATAACCACTAATAATTCTGAGCAACATAATAGTGCCAAATTATTTAGTATCTGTCAATTGCCATGAGCAGTTTTATGTAATCTGCAAATAAAAAGTCTATTTTAATTATTCCACCAAGTACTTCTCTTTTTATATAATAGAATAATATCATGTTCTATTTCTTTCTCAGATTCAATAGAACTTTGTGTATTGGAGTCTGACTCTTTCAAACTCTGTTCTTATTCTCAAAGATTAAAGTTATTTTCCTTTCTGATTATAAATTTAGGCCCTTTACATTCCATCTAAACCTCCCATCAGTTTGAGGAAAACAGCTCCCCTTTGCAAAGGGATTTAGTAAATGCAGAAAAATAGGGCAACTTGTATATATGAATAGCTATTGTATGCACATACTAATGACATTTTTTTCAAGTTCTTGGATACTAACTTTTTCAGTTTATGTTCTGCACAAGATGGCTTTCAACACCCTCCTTAAGAGTGCAATTTTTAGAGTTCTTCTGTTTTTCTTTAGGGGAGCCAACTCTGTATTATTCCTAATGTCTATTTAACCAGTAAATGAAAAGACAGTAGAACATTGTATTTAGGGGAGGCAACCCTATTGCCAGATTGTCTAGGTTAGAATATCAGCTCTACCACTTGTAGGCTGAGACAACTTGGGCAAGTTACATGACATTTTATTGGGTTTCAATTTCCTCATTTTAAAAATAATTATGAGTCAAGAGGGAAGAGATATGGGAACATATGTATATGTATAACTGATTCACTTTGTTATAAAGCAGAAACTAACACACCATTGTAAAGCAATTATACCCCAATAAAGATGTTAAAAAAAATAAAAATAAAAATAAAATAAAAATAATTATGAGTATTCACTTCATGTATATCTGTGATGATGAATTAAAAATACATTAAGTGCTTAGCATAGTGCCTGTTATCTGGGAGATGCTGAAGAGGTGCTCAGCAAGATTGTTGTTACTGCTATTATTGCTGATGTTATTATTATTAAGCAGTACATACTCTGACACATTGTTGATGGAAATGTAAAATGTTAAAGCCAGTATGTTTAAGTAATGTGACCATTTCTTATGACTTTAAACATACTCTTATCCTAAACCTGGCAATTCTAGAAAAGAAAGCATATGCCCATACAAAGACTGTATGTGAATATTTATATCAGCTTTATTCAGAACCACCTCAGTCATGAAACAAACCAACTGTCCATCAAGTGGTGACTAGGTAATGAAGTTGTGGGATATCGACACAATGGAATATAAATCAAAAATTAAAAAGAGAATGACTACTGATGCAAGTAACATCATGGATGGATCTCAAAAGCATTATGCTAAATGAAAGAATCCAGAAAGAAAGAAAGAGCTACTTATTATAAAATTTGATTTTGATGATATTCTAGAAAAGGCCAAACTATAGGGACAGAAATCTGATCTCAGTTTGCCAGGGGGGACTGATTACAAAAGGACATAAAGAAACTTTTTGGGGTAATGGAAATAGTCTGTCTTTATTACGGTGATTGTCACATTACTATATTTTTCAAAATGTAAAGAAATATACAAATATAAAGAGTAACCTTTAGTGTATAACAATTATACCTCAATAACATGACATAAAAAATGAAAACAGGAATACATACATGTCAAGTTACCACATAGGAATATGTGGAAATATTAATGTTTTCTTCTGAGGACTATACATACACTCCCGTAAACTAAAGGCTAGGCTATGATTGGAGACTCTGGTTCATCCTAAAATGTTATGTCACAAACAAGCTACGTCCACAGAGTTTATGGTTATGCCTCTATGATGTCACTTCCTGAGCCAAGATATAAAGCTAGCTCTGCTCAAAGTTTAAAGCCCATCTCAGCCCTCAGGTTCTGGGTCAGAGAACTTGACTCAAAAGGGAGAACCGTGAAAGCTACAAAGTCTATTTCAATTTATAGCCATTGACAGAGGTCAGTTCAGCAGCCTGAAGGGGTAAAGGAAGCAGGGT
Source organism: Stenella coeruleoalba (assembly GCF_951394435.1). Classification (NCBI taxonomy): domain Eukaryota; kingdom Metazoa; phylum Chordata; class Mammalia; order Artiodactyla; family Delphinidae; genus Stenella; species Stenella coeruleoalba. Next base: position 111,965,661 of record NC_137150.1, on the reverse strand, counting down.
TAACTGGCATTGAGCCAAGCAAGGAAGCTCCTGGCAGCAAGTGAGAAAACAACCAACTGGCACTGAATTCATAAACTGTGCAGGTTTGGAGCCAGAAAATTTTGTTGGCAACATCCCAGTAAATATTGTTGTAGTGGCAATTAAAAAATAAACAATTTGGGGGTCAAATACTTCTCTGAACTGACCACTGCATATAGCACCAATTCTCCTTATTGAATTATGTCTGTTAGCTTCAGCATTTTATTAATTGGAAGTTCTGTTTAGCAAGCAGTTAGCAAACTATATAGCATTCTTTGTTTTAATTTGCTCTTCAAATTTCATTTTTCTTCTTAAATACAAGATATATATGATTATTTTATTATTGTTATATGCCAGATGCTCCTGTAATTGCTTTTGTAAACTTTCTGAATTGCTATACTGTTCTTTCTTCATTCCCACTTTACTCTTTTCTTTTTCTGTTACCTCCTTACTGGCGTTTGATGTTTACAATTAGCCAAAGTTTGCATTGTGATGTAATTTTAAAATTGATGATTATAATTTTTAGGGATTAAAAGTGTTCTATAATATTACAAAACAAAAATGAATAAAATTCAATTAACTCATTAAGAGACTATAGGCCATGAAGCTTAAAAAAACTGATTTCAAACTATCTTGATCATTCAATTATATTTAATAGTTTCACTTAAAAAAGACTTATTTTGGTATCTTTCTGCATCACAATAAAATTAAGTAAAAATATGCAATGCCCATGTGAAACTACATTACCATGTGCTAAGAAAATTTGTGGAGTCAAACTGAAAATTCAGTTGAAAAATGATGATAAAATCGTTCATCAGCTATAAATACTAAATTAACTTATTGAATCTTAAAAATTATTGAGAGTATGAGATTTTGCTTTATTTGGCAATATTTGATATAGAAAGTGATTGAATTCAAAATCCTTTAGCATTATCACCAGAAATTTCAATTTTAAATTTAAATTTCAATTCTGCATTTGTCAAGAAGGAAATGGAAGAGTTCTTAGATTTAAAAAGTAATCACACTCTAAGTACCATTTAAGATCAAATTAACTGAATTCTTGTCATAAGTAAGAGTTTTTAGATCCGTCCATGTTGAAACAAATGGCATTATTTCATTTTTTTTTATGGCTGAGAAATACTCCATTGTATATATATGACCGAGAGATTATCAAACTAAGTGAAGTAAGCCAGACAGAGAAAGACAAATATCATATGATATCACTTATATGTGGAAGCTGAAAAAAAAGATACAAATGAGCTTATTTACAAACCAGAAGTAGATCCACAGACATAGAAAACAAACTTATGGTTACCAAATGGGAAGGAGGGAGAGGGATAAATTAGGAGGATGGGATTAACATGTATACACTACTATATATAAAATAGATAACCAACAAGGACCTACTATACAGCAGAGGAAACTATAGTCAATATTTTGTAATAACCTATTAGGGAAAAGAATCTGAAAAAGAATATACATATAAAACTGAATCGCTGTGCTGTACACCTGAAACTAGCATGACATCAACTATAATTTTAAAAAAGTAAGAGTTTTTGCTAATTGGAAAAAAAGTGAAAACATTTTTTCCTGACACTTGCTACCATTTACTAATTTGTTTAATGTTTGCCTATAGTGACTACAATGGCTTTGAAAGGTCATTATCAAAATCTCTCTATCTAGAATTTCTCATAGCTATTTCAAGGATGTATAACTCATACTAAAATGTTGTATTTATAAAAGTAAGCTCATTTTTCATTAAAAATGAAAATATTTTATTTGTACAGTTTATACAATTTAAATATTAACATTTCTCTAATGTTTTATGTTATATCTTAATAATATCAAGGTTACATAATGTTATGTTTTTTACCAAACTGCATATAGATACTCCAAATTCTCTCCACTTTAGTCCTTACTGCTAGATAAATATTTTTATGTGTTCTGTGTGAATGTGTTTAGATGATTTGATCCAAAGGGTAGGGAATAAACTTGACAACACTGAATTGTTCGTAGGGATTTCACACCTAAATGGAGATTAAGCCATCTTTTTAAATTGATAGGTTTCTACTCTGAAAAATACTATTTCACATTCTTAGTGCACAGTCCTAATCTTGATGCACTTAAAAATATGTTGGGAAATAAAATAGTTGATGTGAGAAAACCATGATAACTACTTCGAACTACTTAATTCCATTGAAGAGAATTGTCGGGTGCTTACTAATGACTGTCACTAGCTCCAATCATAACCTGAGCAAGAGAAACAACAGCATACTTGTCTTAGTCTCTGTCTCCCCAAATATATGTCCCTCCCAACAAAGTTCTGGTTACTGTCACACTGCTTACTGAACCACAATTTTTTTAAATGAATGTTAAAACATTTATTTTTACTCAGGGTTCATTAATGGCATCCTGGTTGATTAAATATTACCAACACATGTATAATTTAATTAGGCTATATATTATTATACCAGCTTTGAAATATTAGAAAGAGCTATCTTTGATATTAAACTTAAAGTTGTTTCCAAAGAGTTAATATATTCCAAAAATAAAAGTTCTGTAAAGTAAAATTAATTATAGTAATAATTTTGTTGTTTTTAAAATTGTTTGGAATCATACATCTACTTTTTTCCTCTAAAAATCTGGAATGTCTCCTATTAATTTGAGGCAACCAGAGTGGCAGACACATTCTTCTTCTAGTTTATTCTTCTCTTTTACTTAGGTACAAAGAACAACTTTTATAGCACTTGAGGTGAAATCCATGTAGGAATGACAATATATATACAGAATTATAGTAACCAGCAATACTACTGAGTTTCTAGGAGGAAAAATCAAAATTTCAGCTCTGTAAAATATTGATCCAATTGAATAAAGGAATTTGGTTGAGAGCATCTTATGACATTCTTTATAAAATTCTGGCTTTCTGACACTGTGGATATCCTCTTAAATGGAGCAGACTTCCTGTTCAACTTGTATCAGAGGGTCACCCTTCTTTTGAGAACTCCTAAGTAGGCCAAGAGTAGAGTGAATGTAAAATAACTGAACCCTCCTTGACATAACTTTTACTACTTTTCTGAGCTTATTTCTCTGAGGGGAAGGAGATTCCTCCTTAAGATACTTCTTTTAAAAAGCTGATTAATCCTAAAGTCTGAAGCCTAAAGAAAGGAAGAAACGATTGTGCAAATCAGAAGAACTCATGGTGAATTCAAACCACTGTAAAGATAAAACTTGATGTGAGAGTTAAAAGATCTATATTTCAAAAAACATATCGGACCCTTGTAAAGAAAGTATAGCACCTTCTCAGTTAAAAAAAAAAAAAAGATACTTTTAATCCTCTTCTACAGATGATGGTTTCATTTGAACCAAGTCTTAATAATATGTGCTAGTGAATAAGATGCCATTTTAAAAATATTCAGTGAAATGAAACAAATCACATATGGTTAGTTTGCATTTATAGAAACCTAAATTATCTTCCACAGCAATGATTGGATTTCTACAACAATGCACAAAACCTTTTATTTTTAGTCTACCAATCTGTACTACATTTGATTTGTACTTTTGATGAACATTAAAATTCTATATTAAAAATTATAATTCCCCTTTGCAAGGGACTTTTATTTTCTATCTACCTTCAACGGATAGTTGCAGCATCTTCAGTCTTCCATTTCAAAGTATTTATATTCAATGTTTATTCCCAAGGAAATAGAAGGCTTAGTCGACTCAAAGTTATTTATTTATTTTGCTTTGATCTGTAGGTTGTCATGTAAACTAAGCAGCACATTTCTTTCTCACTTACATATGGGCTTGCTGACTGACAGAGCTCTCGGATTTCTTTGTGGCTAAGGAAAGTTATTTTTGATACAGTGTGAGATATTTTAAAAGAGTGTTTGAAGTGTTAAAGCGTATATCTGGGCCAACAAAAATGAAGATCATGTTCTTAATCTTGATCATTCCAAAAACTTCAGGCTGAGCTTCCTGGTATCAAAAGAATCATTGTGAAAAGTGAGGGTAGTTATAAAAAGATGTTTATAACATTTGGGGTTATAAAAATTAGCTTTCAAAATTAAAACTTTATCCCTTGCCTTTAACATGATTTTTAGAGTGTTTAGTTTTTCTCTCAAATTATGCATATTGGTTTCACCTCTTTGGTCTTGTACCCTGATTTCCTGATCAGGTAAATCTCTGAGTTCTCTTATTCTGGATCCTGATGTATCTTAGTTTAAAGATTTTAATTTTATGCATTTAAAGCATGCATTATAATGATTAATCTACATGTCATCATTAATCTCTAAATCGTAATATTGGCGCACAGACTGCCCCTCTCATGTTAGTCACTGCTAATAAAAGTCAAAGTGAGATCAGATTGATCAGATTGAGAATCAAAGGAAAGCAGATCTACCTTATAAATTATACGAATAAAAGCCCATCAGCTTTATTCAATTTTACCAGGAGAACAAGACCAAATGAAAGAGACTGAGGTAAGTGACAAGCCAGGGGCCAATGAACAGTTAATACTGCCCAAGTTAATATGAATATCAAGCTTGTCTGCAAAGGTAGCAGATTCTGGTCCTTCCTCCTTCCCTCCCTCCTTCCCTTCCCTTTTCTTCCCTTCCCTTCCCTCCTTTCTGTTCCCTTTTGCTGACAAAATGTAGCACAAACATTATCAAAGCTGGGCATAGCCACATCCTATGATCTAACAAGTATATTCCCTGCAGGAATTTATACGTATGTTAACCAAAATATATTTGCAAGAATGTTCATAGAAGCTATGTTGGTAATAGGCCCAAACTAAAGAGTACACAAATGATTATCAACAGTAAACTGTATAAGTTGGGGTACGTTTACACAATGAGATACTATATACAACAACATGGACAAATCTCACGCACACAATGTTAAGTGAAATAAGCCAGAAACAAAAGAATATATACTGTATGATTCCATTTCTGTGGAGTGAAAACACAGCAAAACTCATCTATGGTGTTAGATATTCGGATAGTGGTTATGTTTAGGGGAGTGACTAGGGTGGGGCATGAGAGGCGCTTCTGGGGAGCTGTTAATGTTCTATTTATTGAACACAAAAAAGTATGCTTACTGTGCAGAAAGTCAGTGAGCTGTACACTTGGGATTTGTATACTTTCATATATATATGTTGTACATCAATCAATCTATCTATCTATCTATCTATATATATATTATATTTCAGTAAAAAACACATGCCCTTACAGCAAATTTGGATCATATTAAATGTAAAAAACAAAACAGAAACCCAAAAAAACCCAAAGCCTCATAAACATAATTACTATGAACCTTCTGGTGTTTCTTCTTCCAGTTTTGGAATAAAATAAATTCTAATATAACGCAGGGACATAAATTAGAATATCTATTTCCTAATTATCTATCTATCGATCTATCTATCTATCGATCTAACTATCTAACTATTGCTCACTGTTTATTTCCCTTAATGTTGTATAAACTATTTATACATGTCTTTTAAGTATAATTCTTGATATTCCATTATATCAGTGTATCATAATTTAAATATCTGCCTTTCTATTCTTTCCTTTTTATTCTTCAAAGGATAATTATGAGTCAAAGACTTATCCAGTTTTAAGAGTCTGATCTTTCAAGGCTCTTGATATTGCCAACCAAATTATCTACTCCAATTTGTATTAACACTAACATCACATTATATTATTTTTTTAAAAATCATTACAAAATAATGTTTTATCCCCAATGCAATTTTTAAAATTTAAATGTGTGATATTTTAAAATTTAAAGGTGTAATATTAAAATATGATGTTCCCAGGACTTCCCTGGTGGTCCAGTGGTTAAGACTCCACGCTTCCAATGCAGGGGGTGCAGGTTCAATCCCTGGTCAGGGAACTAAGATCCTACATGCTGTGCGGCGCGGCCAAAGAAAAGAAAAAAAAATGATGTCCTTTAAATCAAATATGGATGATAAAACAAAAATTGAGATACTTATATTTTAAAATATTCTTATCTATATAGAATAAAATATTCTGACCTATGGCCATTGGTACTTAAAGTGTAGATGTCAAATTGCTTGATGTGAATTCTTTTTTTTTTTTTGCGGTACGCGGGCCTCTCACTGTCGTGGCCTCTCCCGTTGCGGAGCACAGGCTACGGACGCGCAGGCTCAGCGGCCATGGCTCACGGGCCCAGCTGCTCCGCGGCATGTGGGATCTTCCCGGACCAGGGCACGAATCCGTGTCCCCTGCATCGGCAGGCGGACTCTCAACCACTGCGCCACCAGGGAAGCCCCTGATGTGAATTCTTAACTATCCACATAGAAACCAGTGAAGGAAACTCAATAATTAATTTCCCATTTTTGTAGAAAGGAGTGACAGTAAGTTGGTTCCCCGCCCCCTGTCCAAATTATAACCATACATTCATCACTTACATTATGTTGATCAGAATCCTTCATTTTCATTTAAATTGAAACAAAATATTTAGCTATGTCAAAACATTTTCAACCAATTAGATCATTTTTGTTTTTTCTTTCCTTCCATAAGGGTCTTGGCTCCTGTGGTTCTACTTGAGTAAATAATCAGTAGCTGAAAGTAATGCATTTATTAGGCAAATTCCAATGATGCCTGCCAGCTCTTTTTTAATATTCGAAATGGCTATGAAATCATTAACTTTAAGCATCGATTCATTTGCCTCATTAAGTCGCTGCAGATGCAGGGAGCTTAGAACCCAAGAGGGTCACTAGGATAGTGAGGCTACCAACAGATTGAACCAAAAAGATGGAACGGTAAATGGAAACATCTGTCCAATATTCTACATCTATACCATCAGGGTCTTAATGTTTAGATGGGTAAAGGAAAAAATATATTTGTGCTTTTGAAATATTTTTCTAAAAATAAATTAATAATGTTGTTTGGGTTAGACATGCTTGTGAAATAATAATTCATAAATATTAAAAAAACTAAAAATAGAATTACCATATGAATTACCATAGGATCCAACAATCCCACTCCTGGGCATATATCCGGACAAAACTATAAAAAGATTAATGCAACCCTAAAGAAGATGCGGTACATATGTACAATGGACTATTACTCAGCCAAAAAAGAAAAAAAAAAAAAGAACGAAATAATGCCATTTGCAGCAACATGGATGGAACTAGACATTATCACACTAAGTGAAGTCAGTAAAAGAGAATGCAGAGACGTGGATGGACTTGAGTCTGTCATACAGAGTGAAGTTAGAAAGAGAAAAACAAATATCGTATATTAATGCAGGTATGTGGAATCTAGACAAATAGTACAGGTGAACCTATTTGCAGGGCAGGAATAGAGATGCAGATGTAGGGAATGGACTTGTGGACATGGGGGTGGGGTACGATGAATTGGGAGATTGATTGGGATTGACTGCAATGTGTAAAACAGACAGCTAGTGGGAACACGCTATAAAGCACAGGAAGCTCAGCTTGGTGCTCTGTTAAGACCTAGATGAGCGGGATGGGGGGCGGTGGGAGGGAGGTCGAAGATGGAGGGGATATATGTATACATATAGCTGATTCACTTCATTGAACAACAGAAACTAACACAACATTGTAAAGCAACTATACCCCAATTAAAAAACAAAGAAAGAAAAAGACTGAAAAATATGAGATCACTTATATGTGGAATCTAAAATATGACACAAATGAACCTATCTACAAAATTCTAACTGTGAAAGAGAAACAGGCTCACAGACATAGAAAACAGACTTGTGGTTGCCAAGGGGGAGAGGGTTAAGAGAGGGATGAAATGGGAGTTTGGGGTTAGCAGATGCAAACTATTACATATAGAACGGACAAAGAACAAGGCCCTACAACATGCAGTGAACTGTATTCAATATCCTGAGATAACCATAATGGAAAAGAATATAAAAAAGAATGTATATATATATATATGTATAACTGAATCACTTTGCTGCATAGCAGAAATTAACCAACATTGTAAATCAACTCTACTTCAATAAAAAATAGTCATCTGTAATAATTCATAAATATTAATCACTTCTAAGTATGGAACAAATACAACTTAGAAAAATATGTCTAAAATACTTATATAAAGTCATGATTCTGTTTTATAAAGTGAAGGCAGGAAAATTTAGTGCTGTAAAATATTACAAATGATAGTTAGCTTAAGTCAATAAAGCCCTAGATACTCTTTTTCTCCCTTCAGTTTTAAAGAAAAATGCTTCAGAGTAAGCCAGCCTTTTGGGGAGAATCTATTTTTGGTATAAAATTCACATGTCCCCCTAATCTCAAGAAAAAGTATTTAAATAATTGACAGAAATTAATTTACAAGAAAGCATGATTATCTAAATCTATTTTTATACATGCTTATGTTCTAAATTAAAGTGAAAACTAAGTAAATTGAAAAGACACTTGTTTTTTGTCTTTGTTTTCTAAAATCAACAATTATCTGACATAAAAGGAAATTCTTTCCCCAACTGGTGGACATCAGAGCGCTGATGAAGTAACAACAGAAACAAAATTAATAGTTACAATATAAGCAAGATTTAGAATTAATTTTACATACACAGTTTCCAAAACCTCTCCTCTCTTTTATATCAATACATCATTTTCAGATTTTACTGTGAATCTGTCTTTTAAAAACTTAATTGCAGTTCTGCAAATATTTGAGTGGCTATTCCCTTTTTATGTTCATTTTTATTTGGAGAGACAGCCAACATATGTCAATTCTAATGCAAGAGATAAAATGAAGATTAGAGAGAAAGTGAGAGAAGGAGAGAGGTAGAGAGAGAGAGAGAGAGACAATATTTTGACGGGCAAAAGATCTAGGAAGACTTCATTGAGAGGTAACATCGGACCCAGACCTTGAAAGGTACCTAGGACTCCAACATCTTGAACTGAAAGACAGAAGGTATTCCAGGCATGGAGGAGTGAATGGAAAAAATCTGTCTAATACTCTGTAACACCAGGGTCTTAATTCTGAACTCCATCCAAGCTATCCTTCACACTGTTGTGAAAGTGATCTTTCAAGGAGGCAAATAACATCAAGTCACACTCCCCAATGGTTCAAAGTATGATAAAAACCCTTTACTATGGCATGGAAAGGTTTTATCATCAACTGGACAGTATATCTCTCTAGCCCCGTCTCTTGCTATTTGCTCTTCTCCCTGCCCCACTTAACCTCAGACATACCAAACTATTGTAGTTTCCCAGAGACACCATGATCTGCCATAGGCTTCATCTTCTGTTTGGAAGGAACTTCTGCTCATTATTTATGTCCCTGATTTTTTTTTTTAACCTTATACATAGCAAATTTATTGCCTTTACTTTCTTTTTTTTTTACATCTTTATTGGAGTATAATTGCTTTACAATGGTGTGTTAGTTTCTGCTTTATAACAAAGTGAATCAGCTATACATATACATATATCCCCGTATCCCCTCCCTCTTGCGTCTCCCTCCCACCCTCCCTATCCCACCCCCTAGGTGGTCACAAAGCACCGAGCTGATCTCCCTGTGCTATGCGGCTGCTTCCCACTAGCTATCTATCTTACGTTTGGTAGTGTATATATGTCCATGCCACTCTCTCGCTTTGTCACAGCTTACCCTTCCCCCTCCCCATATCCTCAAGTCCATTCTCTAGTAGGTCTGTGTCTTTATTCCCTGATTTTAACACATTTTTCAAAACCAGCTTGAATAAAACTGCAAATACTAGGAAGCTGTTACTAAAGTATGATTAAAATTGCTGATTATGTAGCTGTCACCTGTGAGGACTAGGAGAGTCCTTGCACTCAGATAAATCCTCCTTGTTTATATGTTACCCTAAGCGCACTTCTTAGCTCTATTGAAAATTGCACTTGACTGCTTGTTTGTTTCTCCTCTGGACCGTAGCTACTGGGTGGCCTGGAGTTTTTTCCTTTATAACCTAATACAAAATAGGATTTCAATTGTTTTGACTGTCATTAAATTAGACTGAATTGAGCAAAGGCATGGAAATGAGAGAATGCAGACACTCTTTGGGGATCAAGAATTGATCCTCTGTGGTTGGGGTGCAAAAGAGAAACAAAGAGCCTTTAGAAAGCTGAAGAAAATAGTTTGTGGAAATAATGGCATAGGCATGCCATCATAGGCATCAATTCTATTGTCGTAGGCTTTCTGGCAAATGTTTTCAACAGTCGAATGATCCAATTTATACTTTAAAATCTTAAATAGAGAACATTCCTATCAAATTAGAGTTTTATGCAGAGAATGATTCATATTGCATTTATTAACTAAAGTCATGCTTATATTTTTGTTGTCAACCATAAAACATATATGCTACAGGGAAGTCTCTTTAACTGTGGTTGTTAGAGTCTCTCAATAAGAGATACTGAGATTGAAATTCGCAAGAGTGTAGAACCTGTTATAGCACATTACATTTATTAGTAACAGACAACCTCAACCATTCTTTAAAAAGGCAATGGTTAAAATACTTAACACAAAATGGCATTCAATGAACCTTGACAATTTTAACTACAAACAGAACTCTAAATAATGAATCAGTGAGTAGTAGTTCCTTGGTACTGAACTCTAGGTCAATTTTGCTCTTCTGATATTTTGTGTATGTTTATTTATATCTATATGATTTCAACTATCTATGTGTTTCTCTACGTTTGCCCTATTAACATTTCTTACAATCATGCCCAATCAGTTTTAAAGTAACTAACTTAATATTACTTTTGCAGCATCTTTGGTAGTTCTCTTCTATGGGCTAAACTATGGAGCTGGAATAGATCTGTTTTAGACATTTTCACAGCAAGAAGACAGAATATGAGCATGTGCAAAACTCATTATTACTTTCCTTAGTCCCTCAAATAGCCACATCTTGAATTACTATTCTCAGAAAAAAGCAATTGGTCATCCTAGAAACAATGATATCACTCTGGTACACCTACAAGTATAGTATGTCAAAAAGAAAAAAAATGGATCTCATTTCCTAGAGTCTGCAGATTGCTAGTGTAAAGGAAGGTTAAAAGAAAACTAAAATGATTTAGAAGCAGTAATAGGTACGACACTCTAAAGGACTGAATCTGTGCTCCAGAGATTACTTCAAAATTGACTGAACTTATAACTACAACATAAAATGATTTTGTATTTAACATAGTAATAGTTCTATAAATTTATCTGCTGTAGACATAGCAGAATTTGATTTCACCAAGTAAGCTATGCTGATCACAGTGGCTTCAGAGGTTGACTTCTAGGAAAATGAAAAGATCAATTTTTCCAAGAGGGAAAAAAAATGTAATTGAACTAGTTTTCAATCATTCATTATTACACTTTTAATCAACAACAACATAGAATGATGGCAATCCTGGTCCTTATAAGAGAATATAATTCTTCAGCTGCCTGAATCTTATTTTTGATTTTGCCCAGATGCAAAAATATAAATAAATAATTAACATGAATAGAGAATTGCCTGCATATATGCAGTCCATCCTTATCTTTATATTCTAGATGATATCCATGGATCACCTCAAACTGTTAAGAGTTATTCATGTACCATTCTTTAGTCTTCTCATAGATTTTCTTTCCCTAGGTTGCATTTTGGTGGAATACTATCAACCTGTCGAGTATAGCTATAAGAAAATTCATGTAATGTATCACTGTACTTATTGTAGAGATGATAATAGAAAACACAGTCCCATATTTTTCAGGGTATCCTTTTATGAGGATTTCTGGAGGAAATTTCTCAGGCTTTTCCTGCATATCTGGTTTCTATTTACCTCATAGACTTAAAGAATCATGTGACTAATCATGGTTTCCTTTATATTTTAATATAAGATTGCTAAGAGGTCAATGTGATCTACCTATTGTTGGACTTAGGGAATATAGTTTGGTGGTGGGTAATGTTTTTTCTGCACCCAAATCCCTTTTCCCCAAAGTGCATTCATATTCCAGTAGCAGAGAGTTGTGGCTGCTCCTAACAAGGGCAATAGTACCTTCTAGAGAGAGGTGCTCCTCGAACATTTTGGGGAGAACTTTTTGGTTATTAAATAATAGGGAGACATTATTAAAATTTAGTGGAAGGAAATCAAGGAAGAGAGATGTCCTACAATGTGTATCAAGAAAGGCTTGAGAATGTCCCACCAGCCACTAACATAGGAAAATAGACGGTCTTTAAATAGTATTACTTACAACATAACTTCATTTCACTTACCAATACAAAACATTTGTATTTGCTTAAACATAACTAAATTGCAGTACTATGTAAATGGGGAGGAGTTTATAATTTCCCACGTCTGAAATTTATCCTGAGCTATTAACCATTTTAGACAATCAGATTGCCAAGAACCACAAAGTTTTTTGCATTTAAATCATCAACACAAAACAGCATTAACTGTCAGTGTTTTAAGCTGTCACATATATGGCACTGGATTCACAAGCCTAAGGGTAAGCATCTTATTACTTAATTAAGTTTTCTAATATATTGTGCTTGAGAATTTATATATTAAAGTAAGTGCATTTATTATTGTATATAATTTTCCATTCTTTTATTTCTTTTTCATATTACAATTTTGGCACTGAGTTAGATATTTTAATACTGTAATGCATTTCAGTTGTATGAATTATGAATTTCCTTTAAGTGTAACGAAAGGGATATTTTTCTTCATATGATAAGGAGACTGGATTAGACACATGTAAGGAACACTGGTTTAAGGAAATCAAAATCATACATTAATACTTTTGTGAAGCAAAAATATGTGCACTTAAAACATTTAATGTACTGGTAACATTTTAGAAAAGTCTGAAAGGCAAAAGATTCTATGGATAATAATATAATAAATGAATATTTGGATAGAATAATAATAGTTTAACAATGTTGCTGAATTATTAAAAAGTCATGATTTAAAAAATGTTAGCAGCACCAGTTAAAACAATAAGGAAAATCAATAAGGATCTAGATATAATTTTTAAAATGATATACATGACCTTTAAGGAAAAAAATGAAAATGTTTTATAGAAAGATATTAAAGTATACCTAAATAAATGGAAAAATATACAGTACACTTCAAATTGGTCTAAGATTCAATACAATATCAATGAAAATCCTTTTAGCATTTTCCATTGAACTTGACAAACTTATTCTAAAATCTACATGGGCCAAGAATATAACAAGGTGGGGACTTTATCCTACTGAATAATAAAAACTTATTCCATCTTAGACAATGGTTTTGTTACTGAAGTAGAAAAATGTACATAGGGAATGGGATAGAGAACATAGGAAAAAAAATTAGGCTCATATGGGATCTTGATATATGATAGTCAGTGAAGAAAAAGATGGACTTTCCAGGAAATAAAGGCAGCATAATTGACTGTCCACATGAAAAAAATTAAATTGAATCCCAAATTCACACCAATCATAAAAAATCTATTGTGGTGGATTAAGCATTTGACTATAAATCTAAATGACAAAACTTGAGGAGACCATACAGAATATCTTTACCACTATAAAATGAAAGGCTTTTAAAAAGGATCACACAATTACAAATTATGTAAAACAGATTGTTAATTTCAACTATATTAATAACTTATTTTCATGAAAAGACATAAAAAGAACAAAAAGAAATCTCAAATCTAGAGAAGATTTTATAGAAATAAGATGAATGCAAAGATTATATAAAGAACTGCTAAAAATCTAAAATAAAATGGCAAAAGAATTTTAAAAATTTTTGGATATTTAATTTAAAAAAACATCCAAGTGGCCTATAAACCTATGAAGAGCAATTAAGCAAATGCACATTAAAACTATAATGGGCAATTACCAGATTGGCAAAAATGCAAAAGCCAATCAGTATTGTTTGCCAAGACACTGAGAAGCTGACATTCTCATCTACTGCTGGCAAAAGTGTAAATTTAAACAAAAGATTTAGAAATGTTTTCATTACCTACAAAATGTGAACATTCACATGTCCTACAACAAAGCAACTCCATTCCTAGACTTATATTTCAAAGAAACTGTTGAACATGAGCCCTAGGAGATAAATATTAAAAAATCAAAAAGCTTTGTCTAAACTTTATTATTTAAAAATAATGGCAAATAACGGCCCATGAATGATAAGATGGATACATAAAATGTAGTATTTTCAGTTAACTACTGTACAGCAATGACAGAAATTAAATTATGCTGTATGCATCAACATAAATAAATATCAGTGATAATGTTGAGAGAAAGGAATCATGGAAGAATACATAAAATATATTCTATCCATGTTGCTTTTAACAACTGGCAAAATAAACTACCTTAAAGTTAAAGTTATAAGGAAAGGCAGGAGAAAGATTAACACACACAGAAAAATGATGATTGTGATGGCAGGGAGTTAGTGAGGAAGATGTTATCCAAAAACAGTGGAGCTGGGAGGATCCTACGTTACAGATGATGATTGTTTTTTTTAACCTCATTAGTTGATAACCTCAGTAATGTCTATTTTATTATTGTCGGCCCTATTGTATCCCCTTTGCCTTATCCAAGTTGCTTACACACATATAAATGCCCATCTATTACCTAGTTATTTCAACCTTGGAGTCCCATTCATTATTTTTTATTTACATACAAAATGTTGGGAAAGGCAGTCTTGTGCATGCAGTCTCTTGGCTCCCACCTGGCCATGTAAGACTGAGTATTAATTAGGTGGGTTTGCAACACTTCCTTACTAACAGATAAAGAGCTCACACAACCTGTGCCATGCTTATCACCTTGCATGGGATTATCTTCTCTGTTTCAGGCTCAATGAATGCTCTTTTGTCTCTGCTCGAAAAGCATGTGTCATATGGCACCTGGGCAACACCACTGTTATATCCGTCCTCCAAGGGGTATGGGCTGCGTTCTTCCACTGCAGCACAACACAAATTGCTGTGTGCAGGCAAATGCTGAGTGACCCGCTGGCCATGGTGGACTGACTCAAGCTACTGAAACTAATCTTGCCCTGGCTCTTCTCTATGTAAGCAAAGCATTGCTCCATCTAGTTTTTGACTATGTTGTTTTCCTTGGTGACTCCAATACCAAGGTGCAATGTGCACAAGTGTTTAGAGCCCTCCTCCAGGATTGGTAACTGGTACAAGTACCCTACTTCCTTCAGACTGCTAACTGGTGCACCACTCTCTCCTCAACACAAAACACCGTATTTGTTTACGTCAGATCCAAATTAATGTGTATAAAATATTTATAAAAGATATATTCATAAATTGTATATAATGCATAAATATATTGAACCTCTTTATTTAACCCCAATATGAACTTCTGAAGTTTTTATTTCAAAAAGCTACATTGGTGACACCAAAAAACTCACATCAATGATCTTGTTCATCCTTAGAAACTCAAAAGTAGAATTATGTTCATAGTAACTTTCATAGATCATATTCCATTTTTGATTTGGTTGTTTTCCCTAAACAATATAGAAATCGTTTTCTCTCATTATTTTTTCCTTTTCTCTGGTACTTATAAGGACACAAGCATCTCATCTTGCCTTTTTATTTTACCATTTGAGTCTCTTTATTCTAAACAAATCTTGAGTTAATGTAATTGCTCAATTCAAAATTTTACTTCTGTTGGGTAACATCAAAAGCAAATTTTCCAAATCCTTACCATCCTCTAAAATTCCATTTCTCATAAATCAAATGATGAGTCCATAATTGCAGATCATCTTTCCTAAAATAAATGTCTAAAATTTTACTATGCAACATGTCCTCTATAATAATATTTCAATACATTATTTGAATAGTCACTTGAATTTGGCACCATACACATTATAGACAGTTTTTAGTGCTTTGAAATAAATAAGATCATGATGTAATTAGTGTTGCTTGTAATAGATAAGTACAAAACTTAATTAAAATATGAAAGGAAGATTTTCCCCCACCAAGCTGTCACATAATTTTTGGAGAACATCTGTTTATTTATAAACCATGGTTTATACCTTGTTCTTGATGTGCATATGCTAATGATATAAAAATATGCCCCAGTGAACTTGTACAAGATCAATTATAGCTATGTAACTATACATTTTGGACCATATCAGTATGTTTAAGTTCACATTTTATTTTCTTAATCTAGTCTTCTTGGCTTAAAAGTGAATATCTAACACTTTTTTACTTGTTCTATATTTTTTTTAAATAAAGCAAATATGTAAACTTTAAATCAATAGGAAAATATGTTTACCTTAATAATATATATTTATAATTTCAAATCCTGTTACTATAATGCTAATATGATTTCATAGTGACAAACTGATTAGAGGGAGGTATCAACTGGTAGGTACCCTGACCTATTCAGCAGGTCAACGTGGAAGTATGTGAGAGAAAAAGTCCAGTGGCAACTTGTAATGTGAAATCTTGAAAATGAACCTGAAATATGAACTGTCCAAGCATAAAAGAGGATAAAAATGCATGTTAAATGAGCACAAGGGAAAAAGACTTAGAAGTTATTGCTGACTATAAATTTAATTTTAGTCAACAGTGTAACATAAATGCAAACATAAAGTTAAACAAACAAAAGAAAATGAAACAAATATGATCTTGTGTTTCATTAACAGAAAGAAAAACTATCTAGAACAAAGAGTTGTTAGTTTACAATTTAGTATGAATGCTCACAAACTGGATGGCTTCCAAAAAGAGACCAGTGATAAGACAAAATGGTATCATATGACCATTATGAGCCTCATCAAAGAAATGAGACTGTATGGTCTAGACTACAGAGAGACGTGGGGGACATGAGAGATGATTTCCAATATTGTAAGGCCATTCCCATAGCCGAGTGCTACACTTGTTTTCAGTGGCTTTAGAGGAAAAGTTTGACAGAAGTATTTTCTAACAAAAGAAACTGGTAAAAATGGAATGTATAATGATATCATCCATAGATGTTCAGCTTTACCTGAACAAAATTAGTGGCACTGAAAAAAGGGTTCAAGTATTGGCTAGGGATTCAACAAAATAAACTCTTAGCTTCTCTTCAGATTTTAGATGCAGTGCTTTATACAATAGATTGTTTTAAAATTTATTTGCTTAAGGCTTAACCAAAAGCAATAAGCTTCTGGAATCTAGACAACTAAAGTGTGGAAGGATTAAATTCATTAGACTACAATGTGAGTGAATTTGAAACAAATGATTATACTTGAGAAATGTAAATATAAAGCTATAAAAACTAGTCTTTTAAAAAAACAAACAAAAACCAGTTGTGAAGTATGCTAATATTATACACACATATATTGGGTCAAGTTGCTTATTATTTTATTCTTTAACACTAGGTATTAATTGTACTGCATGCAATATAAAAGATACAGTTTGGTGAGTTTTTCGACTTCTGTCAATGACAAAATGATGGGCTTGTGTTGTCTGGATAATCTATGCCACTGTACTACCAGTGTTGCAGCTTCTGCCACCACTACTACTATTACTACTAAGACTATTACTAACTAAAACCATTTCTACTATTGCTACTGCTACCACTACTATGAGAATAGCTTCTACTAGTACTATTAGTACTACTACTACTAAAAGAAGTTACATTTATTGAGTTGTTATAATATGCTATGTACTCTTATCAGAATGTTAGATAAACCAAGTGTAAACAGCCCTATGAAGTAGGAACTATTACTAGGCTCTATTTTAAAGATAAATTTAAGGTAAGCAACTTTTCCAAGATCTTACAGGTTAAAAGTGGGATGACCATCATTTGAAATAAGGCAATGATTTTAGACGTTATGCTCTTATTAATCTATATTCTGGTCAAAAATTCATATGAACTGTAATATGAGTATGATTTTTGACATAAAAGTAATATGCATCTATAGAGGAAGTTTTCTCCAAATATAGCACATTATTCTAATCACATCTTTACACTGTTCTTAGCACCTGTAAATTCAATCTCTTTGGTAATTCTGTTCATTTACTTTCCTCGTGCTTTGTAAGTGTCTTTTATATAATCTAATATTTCATAGCATAGCAGTTACAACTAAGTACCAGTTAATTGGTTGTTCATGCTTGGTATTTGTCCTCTACTACATTTCAGTATTCCTTGCCTATGATAGGGTACCCAAGCCTCCCACCATAGAACCCAAATTTATGTTTTGCAGAGAGTAGCTCTCTCTACCATAATATGAGCTTGATGTCATTTAAATACCAAAGTTGATAGGGACTTTTTTCTTTGATTAATATCAAGCATAAAAATTAATGATTTTAAAAATCAGTCATTGTTGTCATATAATTAAGTAGAGAGAAATTTAGTGACTTCCATGTGTATCAACATGTTACCACTTGAGAAGTTACGCACTTTTGAAAGAAGCTGTGATTGAGTGAATTAGCCATCAGATACCTCGTTCAGTGATAACTCCCCTCTTGATTCTTTTCCCTCATTTGTACCTAAGCTCTTGGAGGGTATGGCAATTTCTACCTACAAGCTTTAGCACTATATATATATATGTAGGGAGATCCCCAGTCACAAATAAAGTAGGGAAAATCTTGTATTTCTTCAAACATTTTAGCAAACTGGGAAAAATCACAAAAATAAGTTATTTGATTTATTGGAAATTGGTAGAACATTCATTTCACTACAGGAACAGAAAATAACATTGACTAAATATTAATTCAAGAACAAGAATTTATTACAAAGAATCTACTAATAGGTGTACTCTAATTAGAACGTGAGGGGAAAATTCCTTTGCCTACATACAGGATATACTTGGTAAAAAAAAAAAAAGCAAAAACCAAATGTATACATTGATGATACAATAGAAATATTCAAATGACCATATTAGTCTCTTCAATCAAGGTATGTTTGAGTATCTTAATTAGTATTCAAAAAATAGGTATAAAGTGTATTATTTAGTTCTTTCTAGAAGGAGTCAAGAAAAGGAAAATCATGCAATAATCTGAAGATAAATACATAAACAGTTAATACATTTAGCCTAAAACCTATTAAAAAAAAGGAAATGTTTTTTAAACAGAAGTTCATGCTGCTACTGAATTTAAGTCCCTCATTAGTAGTACACATATATGGTGTTTATGGTGTATCACGTAATGCATGAGGGGCTATTATCATCCTCATTTTACAGATGAGGAAACTGGGGCAGAGAGTGGTTAAGAAACTTACCCAAAATTGATTTCAAAGTCTGGACTGTGTATAAATACCTGAAGTAGATGATTTCATAGTTTCTCTTTTAAACTTCCTTACAGAGAAGCAAACACTCTCCATTCCAAGAGTCAGTTTATGACTTGAATCTTCCTAATGAATTTGCCAGTAGAGTTATTGAAAAAAAATGGCTGGTTTAGAAATGGGCATACAATTCAAGCCAAACCAACTAGAGGTAATAAATATCATTTCGCAGACTTTTAGAGTGTTGAGAGAGAACGTCAAACTGCTTTTACTGGGTCTTCAAAGAGAAATGATTGTAAGTCAGGAAAGACGCTCCCTGAGAACAGAACAAGCAGAGACAGGAAGGAAGGAAGGAAGAAAAGGCGGTGGGGGGGGGTAAGAGAAGGAGGAAGAAAGAAAGAGTGGGGGAGGAAAAAGAGGGAAAGAAGAAAGGAAAGGGAAAAGAAGGAAAATAAAGGCATGGAGAGATAAAGACAAGTTTCTTGAATATATTGAATCTGAACAAATAAAAGCCCCAAGACCTTTAAGATATATGAATTATTTATTTTTATTAGGCCAATTGAGTTGGATTTCTGTTTCATACAAACACAAGCATATTGGGTACTTAATTTGTTTGGGACACAAAATTAAATAAAGCACCTGATAGCAAATATAATGCTGAAATTCTCATCTTGATTCTTTGTATTAAGAAAATACTACTCTTGTTCTCTTTTAAACATTAAGGTTTTATAAAATAGTTTAACTATGTATAAAATAACTAATAAGAACCTGCTGTATAACACAGGGAACTTTACTCAATACTCTGTAATCGCCTATATGGGAAAAGAAACTAAAAAAAAAAAAGAGTGGATATATGTAGATGTATAACTTTGCTGTACACCTGAAACTAACACAACATTGTAAATCAACTATACTCCAATAAGAATTTAAAAAATAGTTTATATAAGAAATGTGAACAGTCACTAACATGTTTGAAAACCACAAATTTGAACGACCTTTCATGTTCTAACATTCTCTAACATTCTGAATTTCCTTTTATAAAAAAAACTAGCAGATCAAAATATGTCCACTGATTATCAGAAAGTACTTTTTCACACTGAAGAAAGAGGGCAAAATTAGCAATTATTCCACCCTGATTCTGTGCCAGACATTATTCTAGGTTCTTTGTATAAATTAACTTGCATTTTCTATTAATTTTTTAAAATATCCTCCTTTCAACTGGATATATTGAATTTTCTTCCAACAATATGAAAGTTATGTATTCCAGGTTTTTCTTCTCTCTTTTTCAATTTTTCAGTCCCTGGTTTTATAGGCATATTATAATTTATGTGACACTTATTGTTAAATATCCCTTAAAAAAAAACAGATTCCTGAAAATTAGAAGATGTTTACAATATCTAAAATCAATACAGAAGTTTCATTTTCACTGAAGAATATATTGGAAACTTTATATAAAATGTGGAAACACCATAAATAAATAACCTTACTTAGGGAGATGAAGCTCAAATGAATAATAACTATACGAAGAGATGCTCAAGGTCTCTAATAATCAGGGAAATGTTGATTTAAACAAGAGGTACTACATAATACCCATCAGCTTGCAAAGAGGGAAGCCTCACCATATGTAGGTGAGATATAGGTAGATATGCACAGCTGGTAGGAGTGTAAACTGGTAAAGCTATTATAAAAAGTTTTCTGGATACATTAAGTTAAATCAATTACGTACTTGCTTTAAATCCAGCTATTTTACCACAGAAAAGTTCTTACGTCAATTTGTAAGAGAACAGAATTCATTGCAACTGTGTTTAGTGGAAAGTTGGGACAATCTATATGTTCATGTCTAGGGGACTGAATAATGAAAATATGGTGATGGTTACTATGCAACACCATGCATCAGAATGAAGCAATGGTCTAGATATACATATAATAGCCTGCATATAACTGAAAACAACACAGAGTGAAAATCATAGGAGAAAACAATGAGATTTACAGCATACTATCAATTTTGTGAGTTGAACACACACAAGCACAACAATAGGAGTAAAGACACACTAGACATTGAATGTTTGTGTCCCTTCGTATCTTGAAGCCCATGTGATGATACTTGGAAATGGGAGCTTTGGGAGGTGAGTAGGTTAGGGTGTTATATGTCACTCTTTAATATAAGATATATCGTACTTTCAATTTTACATTTGTTTGTATGATAATTTGGTTACCATCCATACCACCATTATAATCTAGCCTCCACAAAGACATGAATTGGGAGTTCTTTTGCTTATCTTCTCCCTGTACTTGGCTCACAGTAGGTATTGAATGAGAATAATTGAAATATTCAACTACCTAAATAAAAAGTAAAAGCACTTAGTTATGTCTAAATAGAGACTTTAATAAGCAGGTAGACGTTACCTACCTGAAGATTTTTATTTAGGAAAATACTTAGAGTTTTACCTGAAATATATATCCATGAGTGTGCATTTTATCTACTTTATTATTTTTCCTCCCATATTTCTTCAAAACACACATCCAGGATATGTGTCTCTAGTACTGGGGGAGATTTTTATTGTGAGGTATAAAGCAGAAGTTATTAGTGGATAACATACATTTCTGGCTATTGTTTTCCACAATCTTGAAGGTTCTGTATAAAGAGGGAAGGGATTTTGAAAGAGAGAGGATTAGGGGAGCAACAGAGGATATAATAGGCAGACAGGGAGATATATACCTGTACACATATGGAGAGGGGTTGAATTTGACTTCTCAAAAAATGCAAAGAAGCAGATGGACAGGTGCCTGGTGTATCCAAAAGCAAGTTGTGAACCCATGTCCCTCTCTCAAACAGCCAAGAAAGAAGGTAAGACCTCGACATTGCATGATGCTCTAACAGAAGCTAATTCTAAGTACAGGGCTTCCAGACTAAGCAAAACACTTGTCATCAAATTCAAAAGACCTCCCGGCATTGCCAAATAGGATATCATTAGTCACCATGATGGACTGAATAACTAAAACCCTTCTTCCATTTTCCTTACTTAAGGGAATAGAGTGCCAACAAAAAGAAACAAGACCCTTCTCAAAGGGTGGTTGTTGGATGACAGAACCATTCAGTTTTGTCAAAACACAGATTTCTGGGATCCAGCTCAGACCACCTAACACAGAATCTTTGGGGTTGTAGCTCTAAACTTCATGTTTTTAAAAACTTTATTTGAGCATATTGAAATTTAAGAATTATTGAGAGAAAGACAGCTTGGGTAGTCACAAGGAAAGAGTCAGAAACTGCCAATATTAGTAGTTTCAAAGAGTTGTTCAGGATTCAGACCCACCTCAAAAGCTGAGTGCTGCAAACTCAGAACAAAGAGAAGCAGCAAGTCTAGAATAAATCATAGCCAGAGACATAACATTGTCTGTCAAAGGACCAGATCAGAGGAAGAAACCCAGAGGAAATAACTATCCAAGAACAAGGCAAGCTAGCTGCTCAAAAGACTGCACTGAATCTCAGAAACCAGTTCATCTTTATGTGAGAGACAAAGTCATGATAGAAGAAGGATCAGACAACAGCAACGACGAGTGATAGATTTTCCAGTAGCTATGGATTCCAACTGTTTAGCCTCTTTTAGACTTTTCTGATGTGATAGAAACTCCTCCCAGTACTTGGTCAGTCTGAGCAAATAAATAGGAGTATGTGACTGGAGTGAAATATGATTTTGTGAAAAAAAGGCTGACGCTCAGCTGTAAGTTCAGTTGGCTTTTCAAAAATAAGGTATTTTGGTGAGGAATTCTCTAGTCTATTTAACTATATTTAAGCTTGTTTTGCCAAAATATTAAACACAGTTTTCCAGAGAGAGTAAACTATTTAGGATAAACCAGAGAAGTAACTGCAAATGATTTCATTACATAAGGAAGAAAAATTAAATATGGCAGCATGTTATTATCGAGAAATAAAGATAGGAAAATAAGTGCTATAAGTGTTTATTTTCTATTCATTTGGCAAGGCATTTTTTTTTTACTTGACATACTATTTTTAGATGATTGCTCATTCAGTTATTCTACTTCATGTTAACAAGGGAAACCTACTATACTTGACATGAGCTTTGATTTATAGCCGTAAATTGAAGGAAAAAATAAAAACGCAAACATCAGACACACAGAAGCAATTTATTCACCCTATCAGTTGACAGCTTCAAATTCCTAGTAATATGTTCTAGTGTGAGATAAGGAGATGTCATTCAAAGGTAAAGGAAGAATAAACATCTCGGCAAAAAACAGTGGTCAGAAACTATAATCTCTATGAACTAATGCCCAAGAAAATTCCAAAGTGGATAATTTGTTCACCCTTGAACTATTATTTTCCCTCACTTATTTGATTATGTTTTATTTTAAACTCACATTATCTCACATTCATTCATCACATAGAGTTTTACATTTCTTTCATCAGTTTCAATTTAAAGATTGGTTCTCTCAAAATCAGTTGAAAGGTTTCAACTAAAACATGCTCTTTAGGAGTGGTCGAGCCCAGATTGCTCTGTTGGGGTATCAGAAGTGAAGTAAAACACAGAATCTGTTGATTAACATATGGGGTATCAGAATGTCCCTTTTCTTTTCCTGCTTTGACTCTTCAGTCAACCTGGCAGACACCCCTGGGGAAAGTCATCAAAACTAGTTTTCAGAGGTTGGTAACAATTTCTCAGGGAACATTCTAAGTATCCTATTTTCAAGAAGGATTACAGTTTAATATGCTCACTTTGAATATCTTTTCTTATTACCTAATTGGCTGAAGTTATTAAAAACTTCTCAGTGAGTTGAGTTTCAATTCACACCTTGTAGAAAAGGCTAAATTATGCACACGGAAGACTTTTGCAACAGAACAAGCAGTGTTGCTCTTTAGAGCGACTCACTATGATGCAAAAAGTAGGGCCTGAAGCTAGACTCTGAGATTTAATGCTCACCTCCTTAGACCAGGTGAAGTGCAACATTTAACACCAATCTTTACTTTTCGGTTAATACAGCTCATTATGGACCATCTGGCTTGACTGTTCTGCCATTTCCGGCATAATTTTTTTTACAAGACTAGAAATGTACATCTTTTTCAAAAAAGTAAAATGTCATACTAGCAAGGTGGTTTCAAGGAGAGGTGCTAAGAGTAACTTTGGATTCATTCAAAAAAAGGTTCTAAAATACAGGTAAAATATTTCAGTAGTGAAATGTTTTAGAGAGACATTTAAACGCTTACCTGTAATTCCCTTACATCTATCATTGTAATTACTTCAATTGTAGGGCTCTGAGTAATTTCCCTGCACTTCGATTGTAGATACTGGGGAGAGCTATTTGATTCATGAGTTGCTCAAATCAAATCTCCAAAGTCCATAAGCAGAGATGCATTGGCTATTTCTCCATGTTCTTGACACAACTGCTTGAAGGATTTAGTCCAAAAATGAGCTTTTCCCGCTATGATTCTAATAATTTTCAATTATTTAAAAAAGCGCTCATATTTGAGAGTTACATAAATATAGCTTTGCTAAAGACTGCCGAATATCAAACATGACATTCTGTAAAATGTCCAAAGATTTCATAGAACTAAGCTTCCATCTGTATATCAGAAGTAAAGACATCCAAATAGCACAGCACTTACCTTCATGTCTTTTCTTTTTATCCTACAGGCACCATCTGCTGAGCAGCTCTAGTTAGTTTTAAGCTTCTTGTACCTAACCTTTTTGCATTCATGCTCCAGCATTGCATAAGTATGGGTTGAAACCTGCTTGACCATAGTTTTACAGTTGGAGTCTCTTAATGTCTCTTATCTTTAATTTCTACTCCCTTCATTGAAATAAGAGATATTAATTAGAAGTTCAAATAAATCTAATGGAAAAGTAAGATGGCCCTGAAGATGGTCAGTCAAGCATTGGGTCCTTTATAATAGTTTAATCAAAAGGCCTTTGATGATGAAATCTTAAGCATTTTTCTGAGGCCTTTAGCTCAGTCTGTTGACTTAACAGTGAGCCTAACTTACTTTAAAACATGAAAACATTTACCAAGAAACAAGAAAGTCACTATTTTACCCAAACGCAGCATGTCAAACAAAAGTTCTGCAGGCAGCGATAGAGTGGTTTGGAGGCGGAGACACAGCATGGTAAGTGGTTGTGTAGTTTGAAGTTAAAAAAAACTATGGCTGTTAGCTCTATTCTCCACACCCTCTCCAGCATTTATTGTTTCTAGATTTTTTCATGATGGCCATTCTGACTGGTGTGAGATGATATCTCATTGTAGTTTTGATTTGCATTTCTCTGATGATTAATGATGTTGAGCATTCTTTCATGTGTTTGTGGAGAAAAGAGAACACTCTTGCACTGCTGGTGGGAATGTGAATTGGTACAGCCACTATGGAGAACAGTATGGAGGTTCTTTAAAAAACTACAAATAGAACTACCATATGACCCAGCAATCCCACTACTGGGCACATACCCTGAGAAAACCGTAATTCAAAAAGAGTCATGTACCAAAATGTTCATTGCAGCTCTATTTACAATAGCCAGGACATGGAAACAACCTAAGTGTCCATCATCAGATGAATGGATAAAGAAGATGTGGCACATATATACAATGGAATATTACTCAGCCATAAAAAGAAACAAAATTGAGCTATTTGTAATGAGGTGGATGGACCTGGAGTCTGTCATACAGAGTGAACTAAGTCAGAAAGAGAGAGACAAGTACCGTATGCTAACACATATATATAGAATTTAAGAAAAAAAAATGTCATGAATAACCTAGGGGTAAGACAGGAATAAAGACACAGACCTACTAGAGACTGGACTTGAGGATATGGGGAGGGGGAAGAGTAAGCTGTGACGAGGCGAGAGAGTGGCATGGACATATATACACTACCAAGCGTAAGATAGATAGCTAGTGGGAGTCAGCCGCATAGCACAGGGAGATCAGCTCGGTGCTTTGTGACCACATGGAGGGGTGGGATAGGGAGGGTGGGAGGGAGGGAGATGCAGGAGGGAGGAGATATGGGGACATATGTATATGTATAACTGATTCACTTTGTTATAAAGCAGAAACTAACACACCATTGTAAAGCAATTATATTCCAATAAAGATGTAAAAAACAAAAAAACACTATGGCTGTTAGCTCTATTCAGTTCTGCTATTTCCTATTTTTAACCATTTTTAGCTGATTGTTATACAAAGTAAAGTAAGTTTATTCTACAAAAAGTACAATAAGAACCGACATGAAGTTTTCTCTATGTGAATCAGATACAACTACCAATAGTAAGTACTCTTTAGGTTAACTTCTTAGTCCTTTTGCCCAAGTTAGAAAGTTATGTATAACCCCTAGTAAGCACTCAATAAATATTTATTAAATAGATAGTTGCTTTGGTGATATTTTGTATCAACATTACTAGCTATTTTAATCCATATAGTGTACTGTCCCCTGAATATTTATAACCCTCAAGCTTCTAAATCTTACTCTAAAATTGCCACAAAACAAAGACTTTTCCAGGACCGTTCCTGCCTCATGATAGGATTTTCTTCTTTTTTTCTTTCTGTTACCTATATATCTTTCCCTTCAGGTAAATATATTCCCCAGAGTTAATATTTTGCTCATGCCCTACAAATAATGGCTTAATATCTTTCCACTCCAAAGACTCGAAGTACTTAACACTGGGTACCTAGATTCTCAAAGCATAAATTCACAGGTTCCAACAATACTGTTGAATTTTACTTTGGAAGAATCACCAGGAAGCAATTAATTTTCCTCATGATGTTCTAGGCAGACAGTCACAGCCATATTAAAATTTAGAAGCACATAATAATCAGTATAAACAAACTAAAAATAACTGGCACTCATCAATTGAACTTTTTTTGAAAAGTAATTCTTTTACCCAATTTATATGAAACATGAAGTTACATAGTTTCTATTGTGCTACGTTATTAGTTCTAAATGTTGTTTTCACTTGCAAATAATATTTTATTATGAGATATGATTAGTAAGATCATGGTGAGACAAGATGAAATCAAATAAAACCTGTGTGTGTGTGTGTGTGTGTGTGTGTGTGTGTGTGTGTGTGTGTGTGTGTGTGTATGTGAATGTATCCCTGTTTCTTTTGCTTCCTTTGTCCTCTCAGGTCAGACCTTTGGCACAGGTGCTGCCAACGCAGTGCTAGAACACCCACCATTGTCTCCCACATGGGAAGGGCAGGGAAAGAAGAGGGAGACTAAGGTCAGCTCTGAACTGGTTCACAATTTGGGCCTTGAGAAAAAACTGAATTATGGTTTTCTACCATTCAACTCTTCATGGAGGAAAGAGAGTGACTAGGTGATCCTAGGATTTAAGAGGCTTCAGAGGGAGGAAAATAATGCATTTTCACATCTTAGTTTAAATAAGAAAAAACCTTTTTGTTTGTTTGTTTACACATAGAAGAAGGTGAAAGGGAATAAATACAAGATAGATATAGCTTCCTCATGATTAAATTAATTAGCACTAAAGTGAAGGAAATGCTAATGGGTAGAGAGATGGAGCTGACCACACAACGTGAACCTGGAGTGGGTGTAGTAGTAAGGTAATTTTTGCCTGAGAATGTTCCTCCCTTCCAAGATACCAAAGCAACAGCTCTTCTTATGAAGCCCCTTGATTTCTCCTCAGATTGTTGTAACACAACAGTGAGTGTGAAAAATTTGGAAAAATGATCCATTCTGAAGGGTTGCTTGAAAAATAGATGAGAGGATAGCTATATTATAACTTCTATATGTACAAAAGGCGAATAGGGCTATAACAGTATCATATGTCTACAGGACTACAAAGATGTAACTCTGCAAAAATAAGTACTGGGGATTAAAGATTTATCGTGCTAAAAAAGAAGAAAGAACAGAAAGGACAACAAAAATGGTATCTAAAAAAGAAAATAGGGCTTCCCTGGTGTGCAGTGGTTGAGAGTCCAACTGCCGATGCAGGGGGCACGGGTTCGTGCCCCGGTCCGGGAGGATCCCACGTGCTGCGGAGCGGCTGGGCCCGTGGGCCATGGCCGCTGGGCCTGCGTGTCCGGAGCCCGTGCTCCGTGGCGGGAGGGGCTGTGACAGTGAGAGGCCCATGCAAAAAACAAAAAATAAAGAAAATAATATATATATAGAGAGAGAGAGAGAGAGAGGAGTACTATCTAAGCATGACACAAAAGGTAGAAATATTAAGATGAAACACTAAAACTTTCGATAGGGAAAAAAATGAAAGGTAGCTGAAAGGGGGTGGGGGACATTTCCAGCATAACAAAGTGTTCATTTTTTTAACATGGGAAAAAAAAAAATTGAGTACCAAACCTATAAAAATAAAAAGACTACAATTTTTAAAATACGAGAAAAAAGAACACATATCCAATTTGCCAGAGTATTATAGTAAAGATATTTAAAAATCTCATACATCTTTTTAGTCATCAAAAATGCATACTAAAAATACTAATTTCACCTATGAAAGTGGATTTTTTAAGTGGTAACCAGTTTTTTTTTTTATAAATTTATATTTTTATTCATTTATTTTTAGCTGCCTTGGGTCTTCGTTGCTGTGTGCAGGCTTTCTCTAGTTGCGGCAAGTGGGGGCTACTCTTCGTTGTGGTGCAAGGTCTTCTCTCTGCGGTGGCTTCTCTTGTCATGGAGCACGGGCTCTAGGCACACGGGCTTCAGTAATTGTGGCACGCAGGCTCAGTAGTTGTGGCTTGTGGGCTAAGAGCGCAGGCTCAGTAGTTGTGGTGCACGGGCTTATTAGTTGCTCTGCGGCATGTGGGATCTTCCCAGCCCGGGGCTCAAACCTGTGTCCCCTGCATTGGCAGGCAGATTCTCAACCACCGCACCACCAGGGAAGTCCCTAACAACCAGTTTTTGACTAAACATTCTAGGATATGTTTTGTTTCACATACTACACATTAGTATTCCTACAAATTTTCTGAAAGAAATTTTGGAAGTGAGTTTCAAAAGCTTGTAAAAAGTTAATTTCTGGAAATCGTAAAGAAACAAAGATATGTAGAAAGAGTTATAAAGTTGTATATTTTGGGGACTTTCCTGGTGGTCCAGTGGTTAGAACTCTGCACTTACACTGCAAGGGGCATGGGTTCGATCCCTGGTCAGAGAGCTAAGATCCTGCAAGCCCTGCGTGGTGCAGTCAAAGAAGAAATAAAAAAATTTACATCTTGTTATTACAAAGATTGGAAGTGATATATTTAAATATGGATATAATTTTTTACAAATAAAGTTCAATTATTACCAGAGACCTATCTTCTTAGTAATTCATGTTCACTGGATTATATCAGTTCAACTATAGACACCTAATGGTATAACTTATATAACATATGTATAATATGTTTTGAAGATGTTACCATTAGATGAGTTATACTGAAAAGAAGAGTATGAGTTTAGCAAACTATTGGATTTGAATCTACCTATTACTAGATTTGTGACTATGGTTGAGTTATTTTTAATTAATAATCATCCATTAAAAATACTTTAGAGGGTTGTTAAAAAAAATGAGATAATAAGTGGAAAGTACTTGGAAATGTGCTCAGTACCTGCAATGGACTGAATGCTTTTGTCCCTCCTCCCCAAATTTATATGTTGAAAACCTAACCCTCAAGGTAGATGGTATTAGGAGGTGTGGCCTTTGAGAGGTGACTAGGTGATGAGTGCTCTGCTCTCCTGAGTGGGATTAGTGCCTTTATAAAAAAGACTCCAGGGTTTCCCTGGTGGCGCAGTGGTTGGGAGTCCGCCTGCCGATGCAGGGGACGCGGGTTCGTGCCCCGGTCCGGGAAGATCCCACATGCCGCAGAGCGGCTGGGCCCATGAGCCATGGCTGCTGAGCCTGTGCGTCCGGAACCTGTGCTCTGCAACAGGAGAGGCCACAACAGCGAGAGGCCCGCGTACCACAAAAAAAAAAAAAGACTCCAAAGAGCTCCCTCGCCCCTTCCACCATGTGAGGTTACAGTGAGAAGACTGCTGTTTATAAGAAAGTGGGTTCTAATTAGACACCAAATCTGCTAGTACCTTGATCTTTAACTTCCCAGCCTCCAGAACTATGAGAAACAAATTTCTGTTGTTTATAAGCCACCCAATATACGGTATTTTGTTACAGCACTATAAAGGGACTAAGACAGTACCTAAGAACTAAAATAATATTGATGATAATAATAATAACTTAAATGCTATTATGGCCTTCATCATTATCCTTATCAGACCAGAAGTAAAACTCTTCAAACAAAACTTTAAAAAATGTCAAATTAAGACCCAGATAAAACTTTCTTTTATACTATGTTTACTAGGAAAACAATAATAAGTTTAAATGAAATATCATTTCTAAGAACCGAAAATTTGTACTCTGTGACCCTTATAAAACCATACACAACTTTATTTAATTTATTAAATGCTTTTTAAGTGAGGAATTGAATTTTTCTTCTTATGATTATATTGTTTTTCTATGAAGTAGAATACTATCAGTATGCATCCTATTTATACTTTAATAATAGGGAAAATATACACCTTACGTATGATACTTTCCTATGTTCACTTCCCCCCTAAAAATGCCTTCCTCGTTTTACTCATTTTGTAGTTGCTTAATTATTAAAAACACATTCATCTTGAAAACATTATCAATCAATCAATAGGTATCATGCATGGATTTCATGACCATACAAGAAGCAGTGGAAATAGTTATTATCTACAGAAAATGATGGCATATATTTTTTTAAATGCCAAATGTATTGTGTGTGGCTCAGAAGCTCCTTTGTACCTGCATCTAATTTACTGTACATGTTGACCACAGATTAAATGAAATTAGCCCTGATAAAGGATTAGATGAGGAAGACAAGGAGGGGCCATATATAGTAAAATTTTTATAGTGATTTACCAAGTCATTATGCTTCACTTCCCCCCACTGCTAATTAACTTATTTACACGTATTTCTTCTTTAAAACTATTGTCACTTTAAAAATCTTTCAATTAAAAAAAAAGCTTGTTTAATTGAACTCTAAATACTCTAAGATGTCTTTTTAGACAGTGACGAATATATACATTTTAATAATAAATCCAGAATAACATAATCTACATTTGGGGACCCTTGCATATATAACTCGTTATTACATACAACTCATTATTTTAAAAAGAAATATAAAGAAATTGTAAAATTTCTTACATAACATGTTAGAGGCATAAAACAATAAAATAAGGTACTGTGATTCAGAACCTAGCCACAGAGAAAGACAGCAAATGTTTGTGAATTCATGGTTGCTATAATTCTGCTTATGAATAATAAAAACTATAAATATTTAGAGTTGAATAAAGCCGCATTAGTAATAAACTTAGGTTTTCATATCTTTCCTTAGAAGTGATCGATTATAAGTAACGTATGGATATGACAAAAAAATAAAATCAATCATTCATTTTGATCCAGAAGTCCAAGACTACTTGAGATACAGTTCCTCTTATAAATTATAATTCTTACCCCTAGAAAATACAACCACTACTCTGGCTAGTTATCTTTTGCTTTAAAAACGTGCCTGGTTAGAAAGAAACAGAAATTTTGATAATTTAGATTTACATTGATAAATCTAATGTACACGTCCCACTTGCTAAGAGTTTTTCATTATTATATTGTAATTCTGCTGTAACACTGATAGTAAATACCCAAATGTGTTTAAAATTCATCATGTAACATGTGGCCCATTTAGAAAATCTATTACCATCTAACACACTTTCTCCAAAGGGAAGAAAAGCTTTTCATGAGTTAAATATATTTTAGGTAGTGTTCTGATGTGACTGCGTAATAAATTTACAGCAATAAAGCAAATGCTTATAAATTCAAAATAGCCACATTTAGGACTAAACCAGATGACTTTGTGTGGAAGTCTAATGGTCCTTAAGTCAAGAATATTTATAGATCTGAAAGAAAAATCAGAATACAGCAGCAGACAAAGGACTTAAAAATTGCAGAGTTTTCGGAGCCAACCAGAAAATTTAAATTGAGCCTTTTATAAACCTAATTGGGAACAATCTTTTAATGACTAACATACAACAATGTAAACAGCAAAACCTCACCTGCTTTAGCTGCCATAGCATATTTAAATTGGATAGTTAGAAAAATACTAGCTGCACATTTGCTTGGCTTAGCTACAGCAAAATCAATAAAAAAATTAGTAAGATCGTATTGAGTTTATCAGAGATGAAAGCATTGTATCAAATTACTTTATTAAAATAAAAACATTTTAAAAGGTTTTTAGTCTGACTACAATTTTTGTTAAGCTAAATTTTAGCTCCAAATCTATTTTATTGACATATAAAATCATCATGTGGTAGACTAATAAGGTCACAATTTCTTTGACATTTTCTGGAGACTTGAGGTCTGTTTCCCCTCTCTTGCATTTGGGCTGGCCTGCGATACGTTGACCAATAGACTAGGACAGAAATGACACAATGCCTGATCCAGGACTACCCTTGAGGTGAATGGCAATTCCCATCTTGGCCTTTCAGAGTTGCCTTTTGGAACTTCCTTTTGCAACTGCCATTTAAGAAGTCTGACAGCTCTGAAATGGAGCCAGACTCTATGGTCCTTGCCCCCCATCCCCCATGTCCTCAGCCTGACTTTCATCTGTGGAAAAACTTTAGCCAAGGAATAAGTTTAATCAGAGAAGTGAGAAAATGCAGAAACAAAGAAAAACAGTCAAAGGAGACCAAATAATAATAGTTTAGTCATTAAGTATAGTCAAAGACATTAGCTCCTTCTTAAGGGCTATAGATAATATTCTGAGCCATAAGCTGTGAGCTGTCTTATAGATACTGAAAGCCCAACCAGGTGGAAGAAGGTAACTACATGATGACCAGACTGTAGCCATGACATAAGCTGCCACAATTCCAAGAATTGGCCTCAAAGAAATGGAAACAAACCAACCCCGGAACTGAAGATTAACTGTACCTAAAACAATCAAGATAACGCTGGTCAGACCACCAATGACCAATTTCAAGATGACTGTCAGAGCTGACTGTGCTGTTTCTGCATGTAGCCTCCTCCCTCTGTCTATAAAAGCTCTTACCCACTGATTGTCAGTAGCGGGGAGTTGGCCTCTGGACAGGTATCTGCCTCCCCCACCCTCCAGCAACCAAAATAAAGCAAACTGTCCTTTCCACCAACCTGGCCTCTTTAATGGCTTTTGAGCGGTGAGCAGCCGGACCCCACTTTCAGTTACAACTCTGCTGGAGAGACCCACAAGTAGTGACCCTAAAAATACGGGAATAGGGAGAGGGGCACAGATGAACACAGTCTTCTAGCTATCTCCACCATGTCACCAGAAAGGAAGTGTAACTGTCTGGTGCCTCATCTATAGCCTATCTGCCCAGCTGCCAAGACAATATACCAAGTGATTCTAGTTGACACCACATGAACTAGAAGAAGAATCAGCCATCCAAGCCCTGCCTGAATTCCTCAGCCACAAAATTGTGAGATATAATGAAATGGCTGTTGTTTTTAGCCACTAAACTTTGAAGTAGTTTATTAAACAGCAATAACTAACCACAAAACATAAGCTCTTAGAACTAAGACACCATGCAAAGATAGCGAGAGTATTCTAATGCTGGCACTTATCTATCCTTTTGACAGTGCATTAGTACATACATTTGGAAAATAAATATGGTGAAATGTGATATGTTTCTAGAGCCATGAAGAGTCTCCTATGCTTTGTCTCAAAAAATTTTGAAGAATTTGATCTAAAGAAGTCATTCAACATAAGCAAAAAATATATGTAATGATTATATATAAAGTATATTATATTATATATAAATTATGTATAAATATATTATTATACACTATATATATATATTATTAAGTGGAAAGTAGCAACTATGATTAGTAAAAATGAGGTATAATGAAATAAGTTATGGTGTATCAAGGAGGCCAGTATTATGTATTAAGTAAAATAATAATTTTGAAGACTGTAGGTATTTGAAAAATACTTCTGCATATATTGTATAGTGGAAAAAGCAAACTATACACTTGTATCTATTCTATTGTTAAATATGTATACAAGTTACATATACTACTCTAGAAAAGAGCATGAACAAACAAAAACAATATACTTATAAAAATTTTTGGAGAATTTTAAACTTTAATATTTTTGTTATATTCCTTGGATAGTAAAGTAGATTTTAAAAAGTAATAGCTTAAGGATATGGACTGACACAACAAATGCTATATATGCATGACCTTTTAAACAGTTGGTAATTTCAAAGAGCATTACCAGACAATGAATCGACTTCAGAAAGAAAATAAATTTACCCATGAAACAATAGAAGGAATATATAACCCTTCAAATGTTAGTTCTCCTCTATGTAACTTTAGGAAATCTGACCGGTTGCAACAGGATTTATACCATAATCACCTTGTATTTCTTGTATCTGACAAATCCTAATATGTAGTTAGCACTCAGAGTTTTATGAATAAATGAAAATCTGTGGCAAATCATGTTACCACTGGAATAGCTATTAATGTTACAATTTGCACATATGGCGTACAGTGCACATAG
Source organism: Stenella coeruleoalba (assembly GCF_951394435.1). Lineage (NCBI taxonomy): Eukaryota > Metazoa > Chordata > Mammalia > Artiodactyla > Delphinidae > Stenella > Stenella coeruleoalba. Next base: position 111,930,988 of record NC_137150.1, on the reverse strand, counting down.
ATGCACCATTCTTATACTTCAGAAATGATTTGCGATTCGTCTAACAGTTTTTAAGACATAGAATGTTCTTTATATCAACTTATTTGATTTACGAGTTATTTCCTGTTAGAGGATCATTCAAGTGCTCTTTTACATGTTGGCTTTTTTACTATTGTCTATTCTCTGTCAATATCTTTCAATGAACTTCAATAAAATAAATGATTACTCAAGTGATGTGACTCCCTCCCCCAACTGAAGAAACATGACAAGACAGTTAAAAGAAAGAGGAACAAAATGATTTTTAAAATTTAATTCTTTCTCTGGTGAGTTTACATAGAAGAGCTTGAAGTCAACTTTAGGTTGTAACTTCATTACTCCTAGCACATGGAGGAATCTACTAACCAAAGCAAAATAAGATAAAACAAATGAACAAAAAAAACGAGTGAATTATTCTTAAGTCCATATTTAATCATTGTTCTCATCAAAGGAATACTGAAGTAGCTGAACTGATGTTTGTCTGAAAATACTTGCTATAGCTTCTTAACCTTTTGAGGAAGTGCCAAACTGTTTTCCAAAGCGACGCATTACTTTATATTCCCACCAGCAGGGTGTAAAGGTTTCAATTTCTCTACATCCTCATTAATATTTGTTATTATCTGAATTTTTGATTAGAGCCATCCTATTGAGTGTGAAATAGTATCTCATTTTGGTTTGATTTGCAATTCTCTAATGACTAATGATGTTACACATCTTTTCATGTGCTTATTGGCCATTGCATATATTCTTTAGAGATGTGTCTATTCAGATCCTTTACCCATATTTTAATTGAATTATCTTATATTATTGAGTTATAAGTATTTGCTCCATTTTCCGGATACAAGTCTCATATCAGTTAGAGGACTTGCAAATATTTTCTCCCATTATGAGTGTTGCCTTTTCACTTAGTTGATGATGTTCTTTGAAACACCAAAATATATAATTCTGATAAACTCCAATTAATCTATTTTATTTCTCTTCTCACTGGTGTGAGATGGCTTTTGGAGGAGAGGATTATGATCAGTACTTTGGGTGAACATTTTTACAGCCAGAGGCCATGAATTTTGTCCATAGAACACAGGTGCCTTGTGCATGACCCTAATCCTCCAGCAACTCTTCTGGTCTTAATCACATACCAGAGACTTTTGGCAGCTGAAGACTCATGGCACCTCTATGGGATTAGAAAGCAAAGAGACAAAGACCCTAATCCTTAAAGAATGTGACATGTTTCTTGTAGTCCAAAAAGCAGAATCCTCAGGGACCCCTGGTTAAACTTGAATTGCCTTTTAAACAATATATACACGGAATCCAGCTTGCATATGTTAAACTGCTTGACCAACTAGTTTTCTTTCCAGTTGTATGGCATAAACTCTTTGAATAAATATTTCATTCACTTTCTATGAAAATACTGTAAGTTATTAGCTGTTTATATATGTAAAAGTGATTATTATGAATCAAAGAATTATCAAATGCTTGATAATATTTTAACAATGGGTCTCCTGGAATGCCAGATGTTTCTCTAAACTGTCTCCATTCAAACTTATCACAAAATAAGATCCTTTCAAACACGTCATTTATGTCTTCCAATTTCATTTCTTAATGGTGCTTTCCTTTATTTTGTTAGTTATACATTATTATCTATAATAGTAAACAGATTTTCAGAGGTTTCCATGTTGTTCTGCTTCAAAAGCTAAAGTTGGCAACTTTTTGAATTCCTAAATAATATACTATTTTAATAGCCAGTTAAATATTTACTGTCACTGCTGGATACAGTATACTTGTTCAGAGATTTGGAATCATTTTAATCAATTCTTATAAAATATTTTCATTATTTATCATCAGTGGTCGAATATAGTTTGCCAATTCCATTGTGACCCTGATTTTATACTGTTTCTAAAAAATTTAAATGATTTTCCACAATGCAACCTGGAGGTTCCTTTGTTAAAAATATTTATATGATCAAATTCTTTGAAGTCATAAGAAAATGTTTCTTCATATATCTAAATATTTTTGCAGGACAAAAGAGTTAAAGTCTTGGATTGTTTCTTGGTGGGACAGAAGACTGCCATTATCTATTATAAAAAAGGTTAGTTTTTACTCCTTCATTACCTTTTCCTTAAGAAAATGACAAGCTTCCAAAAATTAACTACAATAATGATAGCTAGATTTCTCTTTCATTTTTCATCTGGTCATTTTTAAACAATCTTAGTTCTAGGCAGCTTAAACATGTGATAATGAATTGGTATTCATATTGTCAATATGCCTGGAAAGAAACCAGGCTTGCCTCTTACTTTAAAAGGTTGAAATCCACCCCAAATCCCTCTCTAAAATGGCCATTTATTTCTTTTCTCTGGGGCCAAGAGATTGTTTTTGCTGCTGAAGGCTATGGACATATATTTCACAAAGTCTGTGCTCTTAAAAAACACATATTTTTTATAAGAAAACAGATTTTTAAAGAATTCAGACTATAATTACTGACATTTAAAACAATCTACATTTTCCTTTAAAGAAATAAAGGTTTCAATATGATCATACAAATGGCCATATCCCTCTTACTTCAAAAACTCATATGTCACTCTATTTGTAATTCCTTTCACTTGTATTTCAGCTGTTACTCTCTTTAGATTTCTTAAAAGACAAATAGCACTGACTGAAGCCTAATAAGATTGTACCTTTAAATTCCAAGGACAAAGAGATCAATACAGCCCATTTCACAAGTTAAATGAGCTACTTTTATTTAAGCGCAAAATGACGCTCAATTATTATGGTTAAAAAGAATTTCTATGAGATAATATATTAAATCTGTAGTCAGGGAGCTTGATGTTTCGACACAACTTGTAGGTTCAGGTGGATCTTCATGTGTTGTTTTCAGTAATTAGGCACTGGAGTAATGAAGCATCTTAGACATTAGGCACTTAGGAGGGACTGCTGGTATAATGAATGACTATACAGCATATCTCTTAGTGTTTGCCAGGAAAATGTTAATTCACTTAAAAAGTAGTTTACTGATTAACACAGAGGAATAAATTATTACTATTTTATATTATTTTGGTGTCAATATCTATCATCAGAAGTAGTATATTTTTTCAGGAGTCAACTATCTCAGGAACTGATTAGACCGTATACAGAGGTAGGTGGTCAGAACGACTAAGTGGGTGGAAACTCTGATATGACAAAAAGTGAAGGGAAGGGAAGGGAATCACTCTGCCTAAAAAAGAAAAAAAAAAAATGAAGAATGGCTTATAAAAACAGCCAGATATTTGAAGGCATGGCCCACGGAAAATACATATGGCCCTAGTGGGAAAATGCAGCAGTTACGTGAAGGCAAATGTTGACTCTTTGTGAAGAAGTTAGAGGTACTCAGAAATGGGAGGACATCCCAGAAATGGTACAGTCCCTGGAAGTATGCAAGCAGATCCTGGGGAAGGGGTTTTACAGTGGGTATTGACCTGGAGAACCTCGAGTAGACCATGATTCTAAACTTTCATTTTCCACTTTGGCATCAGTACAAAGAAGCAAAGGATTTACTGCATTCTTATTATATGCCTTCAACTGTGCTAAGCACATTTGGGAGGAAAATCTGGACTCTGTGCTACTTCTAGACGTTTAAAACATTGATCAAAAAGGCCTAGAAATCATAAAACAAATATATAATCATACAATCCAACAGCATTTAAGTTGCAGATTAAAAATTTCATGAAAAAAGGACTCTACTAATTTTATTCACTGTTGTAGCCATAACACCTCCAGTGCATTATGCTAAGTACATGCTTTCTTTCTTTAACAAATACTTATATTGTGTCAGACACTACTCTGAGCCGACTAGAAATCATTACTGCTCACTTAATACTTTTAGCAATTCTATAAGTGTGCTATAATAATCCATGTTTTACATTTGAGGATACTGAGGCACAGAGAGATTAATTTTTCTAAATCACATGACACAGTGGGATTCGAACAGTGGCTCAGAGTCCATGTTTTTACCAGTTACTTTGCCCCTTAATTCATAGAAATTAAATACGTTAATTATTAGAGGTAAGTCATAAGCAATTAAGAGAAAGATATCTTTATTTAGGTGGCAAGCTTGCAAAAAGAAATAAAACTTGAAATTGGGGAGAAAGTAAACATGCTACAAAGCAGAGTCAAAATATAAAGAAGGTGAAGGAAAACTGCATTCATTCATTTATTTAGTGAGCACTGAAATAACCATACACTATATGAAGCACTGGAAAAATATGAGAAATGCTAAGACAAGTTCCTGCCTCTAAGAAGGACGTATAATATAGGAAGAGCCTGGAATTGGATTTGGACAAACCTTGATTAAACCCATTTCAGTCTTTTACTTACTATGCCTGGGGAAGCTCTTGAACTTCCCTGATATCATCCTGGGCCATTTTGAGGTTTAAAGGAGATAATTTAACAAAGATCATTTAAAGTATAAGATGCCAATAAATGTTAATTACCTTTCTCTTTCCCTCTGTTTCAAAAGAGTGTTGTGAACACTAAATGAGATTATACAAGTGTTGATAAATTTCATCTAAAGGTATTTGGTACTTAGCAAGTATTTGTAATCTATTTTAAAACATACTTAGAAGACAAAATGGTGAGACAAAAATCCTCAGTGCCTGCATATGGGCCAACTCGGAGATCAGTCTGGTTAACAGTGGTGGATTCATGTTGGAAAATGATGGGACATACGTTTAGACAAGAGAGAAAAGAATGGTTTGCGAAGAATTTAGAAAGACTGTAAAGAGTATGTGAGTTTTCAAGGAAAGTTATTGGAAACTATACAACAGGAAAATTAAGTGGCAGAAAAAGTCAGACAGGTAGATTAATCTGACAGCAGCATACAGAATAATTTGAATTTGATAAACTGCAATAATGACAAGTAACTAGGTTTTACTGCAGAAAACCAAGAGTGAATTAATTAGATAAGAGGCCAGGATGGTGGTGGGGCTATAAGAAACAAAACAAACAAACAAAAAAACCAAGCAAAAGCCCCAAAACCCAAAACTCAAGAAGAAGAATGATTGCTATGGGTTTCCCCTAATTATTGAATAACACTTGTTTTACAAAAGTGGAGAAGAAAAGTAGGTATAACATGCATGTATATCATGAGTTTGAAGTGAAAAACAGCAATTAGATTTGAATCTCAGCTCTGCTACACAACTGTGCTTGCCAGGGCAGTGTTCTTGACTACTGTAAGTTTAGTTTTCTTATTTATGAAATAGAAAAATAATTTTGCATAATTGTAAGAATATTTGAAAATAATATAAAATCAGTGCTTATGAGAACAAACCCTGGTAAAGTTGTACCTGATTCTAGACTGAAAGTATTCTTCAATAACTAAGAGCTAGGAAATACAGCTCAGCCAACTTGGAACTGAGACAGTGTAGACCAAAGAGAAATCAGACATACATGCTAAGCTTTCCAATATATGACAGTTACTGAACAATGAGCCTGGAATATTTCAACAGATGTGGTTTAAACTGCTTCTGCCCCCCATTTCTCACACATCAATTGTGAGGAAACTACCTTTCCAAACTCATGTTACTCAATTCCCCAAAACCCTCAGCTCCTCAGGAGGGTTATTTAACTTTCTCAGAATATAATGCTTACTTCAAGTTTTTATCCTTTTATTTTATTCTTTTTAGTTTATACCATTCCCATCCCACCTTCCAACCATTTCAAATGTTACCTGTCTTTGTGAAGGCTTCCCCATTGTTCTCTCTTACCTGCCAGGTAGAATTGATGACTCCCTTCTTCAGTGCTCTCTGGAAACTTTGCTTAGTGCTTTATTTCAGCCTTCCCCTGATCAATGCATCTATGCATGACTGTTTCCACCATATATTTTTGAGATTTCTAAACACTTGATGTGCAATAGAGAAACTGACCTGACCTGGTTCCTATTATCAATGCACCTAAAATCTAGGAGGAGATACAGATAAATAACAACAACAAAAACAAAAGAGCATCATATTGAGTACTTATATGGAGAAAATGCAGAGTGTTCTATAGACATATCAGAAGAGGATCTTAGACAGTCACACCATGCTGTAGCACTTATCTGTTTTAGTCCTTTCCAGCCTAGCCTGAAAATTGAACTTAATCAACAATTATTGCACAAATCAAGAAATAAATGATGATGGAAAATCAATCACATTCCATAAATATCTATGATATAGAGTAGGAATAATGCAAAGGAAAATGGACCAAAGCTGGTGTCTGGAAGTCACTCTTGTAGAACTCGCTTATCTGTCAAGTCCTAAGATAGCTACCTCAAGATGAAGGGTAATGAATATAGGAAATCTACAGTATCAAAATAACCTTCATATTTTAATGGAATTCCAAATAACTCACTGATTAGTTCTCATTAATTAGGTGGGATTATTTTCTCTTAAAATTAATCAAATATATTATTATGTCAATTGGACTGATGGTTAGTCCTCTGTAATTATATCGTTCATCAAGCACCTTAGCGTTATATTAGACCCTAAGCATAAGTAGTCTAAGATATTTCATAATATTATCATGTTGTATTTAGTTCAATATACATTTACCTACTCAGACCACCGAAACACTGAGGTTCATGTTGTCTAGTTTTTTTTACTAGAAAATGAATAGGAAATTAGCGTTTATATTAGGTATTTTGACTCCTTTGACATTGAAATCTAAGCAAACTAATGATAAAGGAAAAATGAGTCTAAAAACACACAATACAAAGTATCCCAAAGGTTATTTTTGGTGCACAAATTCTAATTTGTTTCCATAGTCAGTAAAGTCTGGTTTTAGCTGCAATTGTTTTTTTAAATCTTTGAAATCTTTGAAAGTTTTATTTTTGGGATGCCAAATACTCTTTTATTAACAAACATCAACATTATTTAGAAGACAATAATCCTTTCCAAAGTATTTTTGCATTTTTTATGTAATTGGCACACTCAATATACACATTTTGATTCTTTGATGCAGTGAACTGGGTCTTATAGAATATGTTAGAATATATTATTCAAATGAATTCTAGCCCTTGCTTTAACCTTTATAGTACAATTTCTCATGTGTATCTATTGGGGATTCTATGAAATCAGTATGGGTCTAAAGATCTTTCCCGTCTAGATGGGCACAAATCATATGCAATTTTTCCCTTGATTATAGTCAAACTCTGCTGGGTGGGTAGGTAAATATTTTTAGCTCATTTAATGCACATTATTGTACATACCACATTATCTTTTGTTCAGTATTGCTGATACGCCATTTCACTGACTCAAGATCTCCAGGAACTATACAATACAGTTTTTGTGTACATGTATGCATGTGTATTTCTTAATCAAATCTAAATTATTAATATTCTCAATTTTATTTTCCGAAGTTAAAACTGCAAAAGCTAACTGTGGAAATTGATGCACGTTTTAAAAATTGGAGTCTGGTTTAGTGTGGAAGGGAATAGATGTTATCAACTTTGCTTTAACAAAAGAACCATTTACCTTCATGGGACTATGGTTCTTTTGTTCTTAGATCATTCTAAATCACTGCATTACATATGATTTTATTTTATTTCTAATAGGTTATACACATGCGTTTCCAGAGCTATGCGTAATATAGCAATTTCTCTCCAGCACAGAGAGGACATGTGAGATCAATTTTTTTCCTCCATACATTTCCTATTTTAACACACAGTAACCAATTTTACTTGCCAGGTTTTATGGCCTTTTATTGGTTATGCAGTTTTATTTATATTCTTGCTTGTGACTAATTATCACATTCTGCTAAATTTATAATGTATTCTACTGATAGTGAAGTCTGAATAATGAAATCCATCTATAGAAAGAAATCAACTGCCTCCCAATGAAAATGCTGAGGAGAGTCTAAGCAGAAATTGTAAAAGACTTAGGAATTTATACTTAAAGTGAACTCACTTCCTTTGTTCCACAAAAGAAAAAGAGTCATTGGAGAACAGAGCCCTGTTGAATTTTGTCCAACACAATTTTACCTACTTTCTGTAAACTATGCGAGGTCTGTATTGATAGTATTTAGTCTTTAGTTCTTACACCCTGCTACCTGGGAAAGAATAATAAAAAATTTTAAAAAATGAAAACCAGGTAAAAGGGAACATTTATTTTATCACTAGGTTCATCTGCTGAGCTGATTCTGTGAGTAGCCTAGGTGCACATAAGTGATCATTATTCACATTATTGAAACACAGACATTTCAAAAAGGAAGAAATTGCCTATTAATGCATTCCTTTTCATTGTTTATTAACTTGTTCAAGCCACTAATACAAGAGGATGTATTATAAATGAATGTTTCTCAAATCTAACGGTCAAGTCTTTCTTGAATTGGCTATTCTGTGCTACTGGAACTTCAGGACACTTTTTAAACCATTTTATTTCTTACTTTGTTCTTTACTGATCTTTATCTGTTATCTCATCCCATGGTTAGTCCTCCTTTAACAACCTTATCTTTTGTTTGCTTCCACTTTAGCTATTGTTACCTATAGTTCAGAGGAACTTTTGATATTTTTTCTATCAAACTCAAAAGTGCTATAATGCCTTTTCTTAATGTCATGAAAATTCAGAAACTTATTTATGCTAAATGGCAAGGATTATGTGCACAATCAGATAGTACAGAAATAGAAAATAAATTGAGAATTATGACTCCATATAAATATTACATAGAAAACATATGTTCTATGTTCTTTCTACTACTGCCTCAAAAAAATCAGATCTGTATAATCTAGATTCATTTAAATCTCAGTTTATGAATATTTGGGTATTCATCCAATCATTCATAGACTTACTCATTCAAATACATATTTTATTCATTTCTTGTGTACACTATAAGAATACTGCCAAAAATATTGACTCTGTCAGTATTATAAGTAAAACTAAGCCCTTGTGCATAATTCTGTTGCTGATTTTGGAGAATACACTGATAGACCTTGCCTATGCAAACAAGTATAATATGTGCTCCCTGTTTCCAAAAACTTAAAATTTGTTTGGGAATGCATGTAAGTAATAAGAAGGATCATTTATGAAAAGCTTTACAGAGGCTAAATAAGATACTATAAAATAAATGGAAAAATGAATGGGAAAGTAAATACTAGGAAACAGAGCTGCCAAGGACCATGAAAACCAGAACAGGAGGCAGAATTGGGTTTGGTCTTGAAACCTCAGAATAAATGAGGAAAATCATGTTTACGGTCTATGTGGGCAACAGTGTGTGACTAGTAGGACAATGATTAATTGTATTTGCAAATCCATTTTCCCTTTCTTTCATAATCATTATTTTTGCCCTGCCATCAGCTGCTCAGCTGGAGATTTCCCAGCCTTCCTTGCAGCTGTGTGGGCCAGGTGACTGTTCTTGCTAAAGGAATGTGATTGGAAGTCACGTGTGCAACCTCCAGAGCTCTTGTTTCAATCTTCCATAGCCCCTTCCCCTGCCTCCCCATAAGCTAGAATGCAACGTGACTGAGCCAGCTCCTATCAGTATCACTCAGTCAACAACAATACAGGGGGTGATGGAGCAGCTGAAGAAAATCACGTGGTTCCTAGAGAATTTCCCATTTCTGCTCTGTCCGCTGAAACTGGGCTGCTTCACATGGAACATATAGGGTTCTAACTTGTTTGAACCAGTGTAATTTTTCTTGTCTGTTTTTGTCACGGTAGTTTAGTTTTTGCCCTATCTAATATAACTCCTGACATGGATGATAGAGACCCCCATCCAGAGGCACTGCACCAAAGGAAGATGGTACAGGTGAAGTGAAAAATGGAAGAATGATCATTTACTCATAATAAAGAACGAGGGGGGAGTGAGAGGAAAGCGTTAGGGGTCATAGCAGTCAACTATGGATCTAGGGCTGGATGTCAGAGGGAAAGGCAGGGTAGGAATTCCAAATATGGGATCTGTTCATATAGGAGTGATAGTGGTAAGCAGAAGAGATGCTTTTTCAGCCAGACACATAGCTATCAAAAAGATATCTCAGAAAGAGAAACATGGGCCTGGCTGAGGATTGAGCCATAAGGTACAAGGCATTTAAGAGTCAGATGACCAAACTGCTTTCAAGGGTATAGTCAGCAATTAAAGATATACATTTAACGTCGCATTTGTTAGATGAGGTCACTGCAGGAAAATAAGCAGCTCTCCGACCTTGATCATCTGCCATGGGCTGATGTTTGCTTTGCCTTAGAGAAGCATGGGGATCAACGGAGTCACAGGTCTTTCTGTGTCTCAAAGTCCTCCTTTATAAAGTGACATGATAAATGTTTAAAATGGTGATGAAGCGCTGGGCTGTTAATTTCTCTCTTCTCCGACTGATAAATTTCTAGTCACTGTTCAAGAAAACCTTTGGACATTGGCACCTCTGTGAAGCCTCCACCCTGAGGAAGAATTCACAGCTTTTGATTCTGATATATTTACAACAGTGTTTCTGGAGAGAAGATGTCATTTATTCTTGTGGATTAAAGTCGCTCTGCTGGTTATGTACTCACTGTAATAACAAAGTCTATTTATTCAATAGATGGCACAAATAAGAATTTCAGACATACATATGATGATGCAATACAATTATAATGGTTATTATAAGAGGCTGGACTTTAGAAAGAATGCATTAATTTAGAGGCAATAATTTGGTGTGCCATCTACTGAAAGTCTGAAAAGCCTTAATATGCATGTAATGTTTTATCATGTGTTCTACTGTATTTGAAGATCCACTGATGGAGATGGTTTAGTAGTATTGTGACAAACCACATGGTCTGTAAGCCTATAGCACTGCACTGGATCACCTTACTCTTACACTAGATTCTGAACTCTCTTAGGAGGGAGACCTTGTCTTATTAATCTCACTAAGCACAGTGTTGAGCTGGGTGACTGCTATGTAGTAGATACTAAATAAGTTTTTGCTGAAAAACAGGATGTTTGAATAAGTGAGTGCTTTGGATAAAATGAGACAATGCATCAACTCTTTTGTTAGTACTTTAATTCAAAGAACCAAATTACTTAAAAATAGTGTAAATCTGGGGCTTCCCTGGTGGCGCAGTGGTTGAGAGTCCGCCTGCCGATGCAGGGGACACGGGTTCGTGCCCCGGTCCGCGAAGATCCCACATGCCGCGGAGCGGCTGAGCCCGTGAGCCATGGCCGCTGAGCCTGCGCGTCCGGAGCCTGTGCTCCGCAATGGGAGAGGCCACAACAGTGAGAGGCCCACGTACCGTAAAAAAAAAAAAAAAAAAAAAAAAAAAAAAAAAGTAAATCTGGTCCAGTTTCCCTCTGATCCATCTAAGGTACTCATATTTATTATAATTTTACATTGAAAAACATAATCACATGTATTGAAAAAATATTAGAATTAATGGCATCATTACAGAAGATTCAAAATGAAAACCATAACTAGTTCCTACACGAATAAAAGTTAGTAAAGTACTGTCAATTGAAAGTATCCTTACAAAATGCACAACTTAGTATTCACTTCTGGTCTGTTTCAAGGCTGTTTAAAATTTATATCTGTAATGTATTTTTTAACCAACACAGGTAATATATACTATTAATCAGATGCTATTTATATCACTTTAAAATCATTAACTCATTTAATCCTCATAACAACTTCATCTCCACTTTACAGATGCAAAAACTGAGGCACTGAGACAGATTGTATTTTACCCAGGATCAAACCACCAGTAACTGTAAATTGTAGACAATGTTGGCAATTAACATGCCCCAAACTTACTGCATTTTCTTTTCTCTAACCCCTGACCCTACTACTCTATTCTGCCTCTAAAAAGGTAGCCACGTGAGACTCAGTCTTTGAAGGCTTGAGCTTGGCAGTCATCCTCCAAGCCTCTTTCTCATATCCCACATTCAACTGGTTGCCTGACTTCAATGAGTCTCTGTCACCTAGAGAATAAAGAGTAGACTCCTAAGCAAAATTCTTTCCCACCGTGATTTCACCACCTCCACATAATAGAGCACAGACACTGGAGCCACATAGCCTGGGCTTGAATTCCAGCCAGTTCTGATGCTTGGTAGCCATGAATCCTGGAAAAATTGTTACTCCCTCAATTCCTCAGTTTCCTCATCCATAAAACACCTATAAAACAGTGCCAACATGTTATAATAAGGATTCAGGGAAAGCTCTCCGTAGAGTGACTAGCATTTAGTGAAGAGCTTCCAGTGTATTGGCTCTTTTTATAAGTTTATTGCTACATTATTACAGCTTCTTATGCATAACCCTCTCATATGCAAACAATTCTGAACTTCCTGTAGTTCATTAAAGGTATGTCTTCGTTAATGTACACAAGTAAATCCAAGGAAATACCTTTATACACAGTGCTTTCATTGCTTGGTAAACTCCTACTCTCCTTCAAAACTTTTCCTGAACACTCCAGAGACTGTTAGGCATTTGTCCTCCACTTTCCCAGAAAAAGTACCTCTATTATAGTATCTATCATAATCTATTGCAACTATTTCGTTATTTTCTGTCTGTTAACTCATGTCAAGTCTCTATTCCCAGGAAAATGCCTCGTTTTCCAATACTGCTTGACTAGACAAAAGGTTAAAAAATGAGCAAATGAACGGTGGAATGTCTTTTTTTATAGAGCACTTTCACAAATAAGGGCTGATTTTTGGGTTGCCCGGAAAAAATTTTAGGTAGGGTTTCAGGGGCACACCTGTCTTAATGATTGCTCCCAAATGTGTTTTTGCCAGTATGTACAAAATTTGGGGTTGAATGGATAATAGAGATGAAACCACAGGATAACTTTCTGTTCTCTTTGCTCTATTTTTTTCCCCACCTGTAAAGGGTATAGACCAACAGTATAGCTAAGGTTGAGTTGACACCTTAATCTTCTTTATTTCTCTAATACTAGGTTTTGGGTCTGTGTTATTAAGAGAGGTTTAACTCTCAGCCTTCACCTCAGTCTTTTGGTGTCACTCGGCCTACAGGCTTAATAGCTTTCCTAAGCCCTTAAGTAAGTAGTTTAAGAAATTCACCATTACTCTGTTGAATTAACTTCTGAGGCCAAATTGAGAGCATCTCATTTTAACACACACAACTCATTTCTCAAGATTTAGCAGCTGAGGAATTTTATGAATGCGAAATGATCATTATATGCATGTTCCTTAGATTAAAAAGAGGAAAATGAGAACAATAATTTACAATAAGTTCCCTCTTATTGTAAAGGCAGTGTTATTTAAATTTGCAGAAAAATTATGAAAAATATTAAAAAGATAGCCAATGAAAACAAAAGACAATTGAGTGGTTAAAATGAGCTATCTAACAGGCATTGTTACTTCCTGGGGAACAAAAGATTTATATTTAGGATCTGTTAACTCTTACTGAACAAAAAAATAACTCACGCTTTCTTTTTTAACTAAAAAAGAAAAATGTAAACAAAGCATGTTAAAATAAAGTTAAAGAAAAAAAACCCCTGAGAGTTATCTGAATTTAAATATATAAGACCAAAATGAATATCTGAATGGTAAAAAACAATAATCTCAATTTTGTTAATAATAATAATTAGCATTAAAAAAATAAACATCCAATGTTTTCTGTTTCCTATGGCCTCACGAATAGGAAATTTTTTTCCTCAAGATATCATCATATCACTAAAATATTTATAGAGTACTTTCACAGGTCATAACAAATCATTATTGTTTATGCTACTTTTGGCCAAACTCTATAAGAGAAAGTGTACACATGAAGATACAGACTATGAGTGACATCACGAACGCCTGTATTCTTGTGGTGACTATTGCTAAATGCTGTATTTTATGGTTTCCATTCCTTCCTAAAACAACCATACCCTCCAAAATAAAAACAGCAGAAATCATGATAACAAAACAAAAGTAACATTTCCTATGGTATTATTTTTAAAAATCGGAACTACTGTCTCAAAATTACACCATACAATATTTTCAACTTGTTATTGGGAAAATAAAAATCCTTTTGGCTGGGAAACACTGTGTTGGATTAATATCCTTGGATTGTTTTACACATGACTAATTGACCACCAGAGACAATGAATACAATTCTATGAATCTAATGGATAGACAGCAATTAGGATAAAGCAAATACTAAATCTTAGAGACATGCACTTCAGACAAAATGTATGTTTTAGTCTAGATCAAGATCTATATATGCATGTAAAGTGACAAGGAAATCAGATTTAATTGTTTTGTAGGTCAACTTCTGTCCTTGAATGCTTTACGCATAACTTTTGGTGAATTCAATATCTACTCTTGGGTCTTCAAGATCCAGACTGGAGAACTGGATCTCTCCCTTCCCATTTCCACAGCAAATAATAACAAAGAACAAATGACTATAGACCTGAACATTTAGGCTCAATACTCAACATAGATAGGAAATTTTAAATGATTTTAAATATATTATAAATGAATAAAAATTAAATCTAAAAATACACACATATGTAGATGAAAGTATTAATATATATTTATATGGGTGAGAATATAATCAGATATTTTTTAAAAGGACTACAGACTCTCAACTCAAGAGAAAAAAATGGCAATTACAATTGTGGAATTAAAAAGATAGATTTAGTTATTTCTTAACGTGAGTTTGTATAGCATAAACATTTAATAAATAGAATGGCATTAATAAGAAGTTTAAAAATATTTAAAATTATAATGTATTTTGTTTATCAGAAATAGTATTGCTTAATGTTAAGAAACTAGATAATACTTTGCAAATTAAAAGAAATCTACTCTTACAAACTTAGAGGGTATCAAGACATTGATACTAAACAGACTAAACCACAGGTCTCTTCTGGTTACACGTGGGTTGTGTTTTTTTCCGCCATGTTAGCAGCATGTTTTCTTCACTCACCATTCTTCCAAATCACCATTCCCAGGGTGGAGGTACGATACAGTTCCATACACAATTCATACACACATAGAAATATACAATTCATAAGTATATTCCCACATATGGGGATTTTATATAATATGTATTTCAAGGAAGTATTCACATGCTAATGAAGAAATTAGCAACTTTTCTAACAACTTGTTTGTTAATCTTTGGAAAGGTCTCCCTCAGGGACAAATCCCAATCAATTTTGCCTTGGTGCAAAGACACTTTGGATTCTACTTAAACATTTAAACGCCTCATTATTTATTTTATACTAATTAGTATTCTGTTTACTACCTTTGGCCTGGATATTTTCTGAAAATACAAATGTGATCATATTATTCACTATTACAGGCTTTCAATAGTTTTCTTTTACTAAAAAAGAACTTTAAATTTTTGCATGGTATATGTGGCACTTCATATTTTGGCCTCTTCAGGACATCTATTGCCTGCCCTTGCCTTATACTCTGCACTCCAGTCAAACCTAAATCATTGTAGTTCCTCTCGTTGGGTCAGAGCCTTTGTACATACCATTCCTCAGCTCTACTCCTTTCCTCCACCTTCCAGAAGGTGGATTCTCCCTCATCTCTGCATAATAATAAATTCATTTCACCTTCTGACCATAAATCTCTGAACTATTCCAGTTGCTTTGACCACTGTCTCATTATGTTTAAAGAGAAAGAACCAAAACCAGATGCATGAGAAGTGAGGAGAGAAGAATGGAAAGAACTGGAGTACAGGAGATTGGTTAAGAACCTCTCCCTGGATTTTCAGGCCTGACCTGAGTTACAATTACAAAGGCAATTACTGGAACTCCTCACCTGGCCTGCCTCATAGGGCAAGCTGTGCTCTCCACACCAGACTTACTGCACAGCCAAGCACTGCAGTCTCTGAGTTGCAGTCAAGGAAGTGGGCCCCTCTGTCCAGCCTTGTGCTTGGGCATATTTGCATCCCTAGCCCAGGCTCCTTCATTCAGAAACCTCTTTAAGGGGGGTCTTTGGCTGAGGCTTTCCTCAGGTGCTTCTGCTGAGGCTTCTTTACGTGGGAGGGGGGAGACTGGGGAAGAGGGGAAAGGCTTGAAGACACTTTTCTTCACTCTGACTTAGCGCTCACTAATTCTCCACTCCTATCCCTCCCTCCCCCTTCCTCCTCTCCCTCTCCCTTTCTTTGGATCTTGGGTACATAGAACAACAAAAGCCTTTTGTTCGGGGCTCCCTCAATAGTAAGATGACTCCCAAGTCCATGCTGATCCACCTTAACCTTGATCCATGCCATTCAATAGGGAACCATGGAAGGAGATGTGGGGGAGAGTGGCACTTTTTCTGGTTTCAGCCTCTTGCTTATACGACTGCGGTAAGTGTTTAAAGATGGGACTGTTAACTTTCCCGTTTGGTTTGACCACTCTAACACCTGGCAGTTCAGGCCTCTCCAGCTCATCTGAGCTCCTGACAGTGGGATGGCGAGACAGTAATGAGCTCCAGGGAGCTTCTGTGCAACTCGAAGATGCTAGTAAATGGAGGTGCAGAAATAGAGCCAAAAATGAAATACTACCTTGGCTCTGTCATGAATCACCTTTGCCAGTAAATACATTTGTAAAATTTGTGAAATCATAGTATCTTCAGCATATACAGAAAAACTAAAGAGCAAAGTTGAGGAATGACAAAAAATGATGAAGCTGATAATATCTTCTGCAGTAAGAGAGGTACATTACATTTACTTTGGCCATCATCCTTGAAAGCATGAATCCATTTAGAGCTCTGATGGTAACTTTCTTCCACATGGGAAGTAGGGTAGAAGGATGGGAGATATACAATATAATGGTTACATTTTCTTGGCAAATGATTGAATCTGGTATTTTATTATTTTAAAAGCCTAGAAAGGAAGTAACCAGATCCTTGGGCAGAAGAGGGGAGGAGGTATAGTGATCTGATCTGTGAGTGGACAGTTGGCCTGCACTGTCACAGTGTTTTGAGGATGGTCTGTAGTTGGAAATGGCTGTTTCATGTGAACAGGGGAATGGGCACTTGCTATAAGGCATCTGCCGAAACCTACAGCAGCAGTCAGAATAGAGGACCATTAAATTCCAACCTAAATACTCCAGGCCAGCTGTTATTTTTTGGCTGTCACTCACATTTGAGGTTTATTCAAGATATAGGGTATACTAGATTCCCTACATGTCAAAGGGACTAAGGATTGGACAGCCCTGAAGTTGAACTGGGGTATGTTTTTACACCACAAAAGAGGCAGTAGGGTGCAATCTAAAGGTACATATTTAAACTCCTGTAAACCATTTATGAGTTATTTTTTCCATAAGCTGAGCAAAGATATTTATCTCAGCATTGCATGAATTAGCATGAGACCCACAATTTATAAATTCTTTAATTCCACCTGGAATTAAGGTATATATTTGTAAAACTGATATAATAGTTTTACAATAATTTCTTACTGAAAGTCACATGACAACATCCTCAACACTACTGTAATTAACGTTCCTGTTACATATCCATAATAGTCCTTTCAAATCAGAAACTGAGAGCACAAGTCAATATTACTTTGAGTAATTGAATAAGATCCAATTTTAGATGTTAATGTATAAAAGGAAACCAGAATACTAATAATTGATAAGAAGCAATTTAAAAATTTTTGGAAGACAAGAGGTCAGGTATTATTTAAATCAAAGCTTTAGTAAAAAAAAACAACAAAAACAAACAAAAAAAAACCTCTAAAATAAATGCCGAAGATAGAAGAGAATTATTATAGATTAAAATGTAGAATATTATTAATATTTAAAATTTAAAAACATATTATTCTTGGTTTTAATGTCTATTCATACTCCCTCTTAATTATTGGTTAAATTTCAAGAACATATTTCCTACAAAAACATCAAACATTATAATGGATTTAGAACTTTACAGGCCCAAAATTTAAAATAAAGTAATTATTGTTATATTTTGGAATGTATAATATGTGATGAAACTCTGTACTGAATGTATGAAAAAAAGGGATAGATGTTAAAATAAAATTTTAAAATAATTGATTCATTTAGCAAACCTTTTTTAAGCATCTGTGCTGTCAGATACCATGCTAGGGCCTGATGACACATATTTCAAAAACGTAATTTCTGAAAGGATCAAATTGAAGTTAAAATTAACTGGTTCTTCCTGATTATTAAGTTTTCTTTTTAATTTTAAAAATAGAAAATTTGTTAGAAAAAAGTTTGCTCTTCCCCATTCATTTAATAGATGATTCAAAAATCAAACTAATTATAAATTCCATACCAAAGATAAGTTTGATAATCATGGCAGAAATTTTGAAATTCTGTCTTATGTACATATGGTCTTTTGAATTCATCACTCTAGAAGTCACATAAGAACTAAACTTTTGATTTAAAAAAGCCCATGAAGAATATCTGTCAAATACTAAGAAAGTCAGATTTTGTGCTGCTCCAGAATACCCTTCCCCACACCTTCTTCCCTCCATGCCTTACACTTTTTTTCAGCAAATAGACAGCCACTTTCAAAAGTGAGTTTTAAGCAGAAGAAAATCAGCATGAGAACTACATAAAGACCCAGAAAAAATAATAAAAGATGAAACAACAACAAAAAAACACATTATGACTATATAGCACTTAAAAATCACAAAATGAGGTCCTTTAGATAAATAATTTCCTTTAGCCTCAGTGAAGTTTTTGTTGTTGTTGTTGTTGTTGTTTTTGTGGTACGCGGGCCTCTCCCTGTTGTGGCCTCTCCTGTTGTGGAGCACAGGCTCTGGACGCGCAGGCTCAGCAGCCATGGCTCACAGGCCCAGCCGCTCCTCAGCATGTGGGATCTTCCAGGACCGGGACACGAACCCGCGTCCCCTGCATCGGCAGGCGGACTCTCAACCACTGCGCCACCAGGGAAGCCCTAGCCTCAGTGAAGTTTTATACATTAAAAAAAAAAAAAAAAAGCAACAACAAGAACCAAAAGGCCTTTAAGAAAAGGTAGTACATTAAAAAAAAAAAGGAACTAGAGAAAGAAAGAAGGAAGGAAGGTAGCGAGGACAAATTTCAAGACAAAATAAGAGGATGAAAAGTGAGCTGACACAGTTTGGAGGAAAAATGAAGAAAAAATAGCTGCATTTCAAGGGGAGGAGGAAGAGAAGGAGGAAGAGGGGAAGGATGTGAAGGAAGAAGGAGAAGGAGAAGAAGAAATACAACTTAACACAGATTTGGTGTACTCAGGCATGAGGAATTCATGCAAAACAAAATGAAATAGAACGAAGATGTACAGTTATACATAATAGTGGAGATAGTCGACATTCAGTTGACTGGTTTTCATATAGAAATGTACAAAAATAAAAAGGAACAGAAAATAATACAAAATCATAATAAGCAAAACATAAACATTGATTAAATGAGTGTTTGAAGCTACAAATTGAAAGGAAACATTTATTCTAGGAAAAATTTATATGAAATGATCACTTTGTGGGTTTATGCCCATAAACACCCTCATAGCTAATTCATTCACATGTCCCCTAACAGGGAGGCTGTGCTAATGACTCTGCATCAAATAGCATCACCACTTATACTTGGTCCATGAATCCACACCTTGCCTTATGTATTTTTTTCTAAAGCACTGATCACTGTCTGACATTAGAGAGATACACAGATAAATAGACAAATAAATAGATATTCATTTCTTGCCTCTCTTCCCAATTAGAATGCATGCTCCAAGAAGGCAACCTTTTTTATATACTATTTTATCTCCAGTGACTACACTATCATTTAGTAATATGGGCAGAAAAGAGCAGATCATGTTCAAGAGGCAAAACCTTATTGATCTGAGTTCTCCAGAGCAAACACGCTTGCTTAAGAACAGAGAGAAAAGGAAACACTTATTCAAAGTGTATCCTGACAACTGACTTCTAAGTGTAAAGATAATAGACAGGAATTCACAACAATGTTTGGAAAATACATGATTCCTTCTTGAAAAAATATTTTTGAAGATACAAGAAGGTCAGGAAATTAAACATTTCAACAATGAAATCCTGATAAAGAATGGGCGTGATCTATTTAATTCAAACATAACGCTAAACAACCTTGCGAATTCTGGTCACAGAAAAGTCCAATGATGAATGAATGGATAAAGAAGATGTGGTACATATATACAATGGAATATTACTCAGCCATAAAAAGGAATGAAATTGGGTCATTTGCAGAGATGTGGATGGATCTAGAGTCTGTCATACAGAGTGAAGTAAGTCAGAAAGAGAAAAACAAATATTGTATATTAACACATATATGTGGAATCTAGAAAAATGGTACAGATGAACCTATCTGCAAGACAGGAATAGAGATGTAGATGTAGAGAATGGACATGTGGACACGGCGGGGGGGAAGGGGAGGGTGGGACAAACTGGGAAGTTAAGACTGACATATATGCACTACCATGCATAAAAGAGATAGCTAGTGGGAACATGCTATAAAGCACAGGAAGCTCAGCTTGGTGCTCTGTGACAACCTAGATGGGTGGGACGGGGTGGGGTGTGGTGGGAGGGAGGTCCAAGAGGGATGGGATATAGGTATACATATAGCTGATTCACTTCATTGTACAGCAGAAACTAACTCAACATTGTAAAGCAATTATACTCCAATAAAAAAACTTTAAATACAAATTTAAAAAAAAGAATGAAATGGGAATGCTATAAACCTTGAAACCACAAAAATATTAATAAAATTATTGATAATTAAGATATAGGGGAGGTCCATCCACCTCACTACAAATAACTCAATTTTGTTTCTTTTTATGGCTGAGTAATATTCCATTGTATATATGTGCCACATCTTCTTTATCCATTCATCTGTTGATGGACACTTCAGTTGCTTCCATGTCCTGGCTATTGTTAATAGAGCTGCAATGTACATTGTGGTACATGACTATTTTTGAATTATGGTTTTCTCAGGGTATATGCCCAGTAGTGGGTCGTATGGTAGTTCTAGTTTTAGATTTTAAGGAACCTCCATACTGTTCTCCATAGTGGCTGTATCAATTTACATTCCCACCAACAGTGCAAGAGGATTCCCTTTTCTCCACACCCTCTCCAGCATTTATTGTTTGCAGATTTTTTGATGATGGCCGTTCTGACAGGTGTGAGATGATATCTCATTGTAGTTTTGATTTGCATTTCTCTAATGATTAATGATGTTGAGCATTCTTTAATGTGTTTTTCATACAGAGTGAAGTAAGTCAGAAAGAGAAAAACAAATACCGTATGCTAACACATATATATGGAATCTAAGAAAAAAAAATGGTCATGAAGAACCTAGGGCAAGACAGGAATAAAGATGCAGACCTACTTGAGAATGGACTTGTTACGGGGAGGGGGTAGGGTAAGCTGGGACAAAGTGAGAGAGTGGCATGGACATATATACACTACCAAATGTAAAACAGGTAGCTAGTGGGAAGCAGCCGCATAGCACAGGGAGATCAGCTTGGTGTTTTGTGACCACCTAGAGGGGTGGGATAGGGAGGGTGGGAGGGAGGGAGGGAGACACAAGAGGGAAGAGATATGGGGATATATGTATATGTATAACTGATTCACTTTGTTATAAAGCAGAAACTAACACACCATTGTAAAGCAATTATACTCCAATAAAAATGTTAAAAAAAAAAAAAGAAAGATATAGGGGAGGAATGGTTCTGTGCAAAGATTCTAATTTCTATCATCCATTTCTGGGAACTGATACTATTTAAATTTGAAATATGAGGTTAAAATAATTCAATTTTTTAAAAGATTTTTATAATCTTGTTTTCTTAATTTTAGAGATATCACTGGGAGCTGAATAATATTTTATATTTTTATTTGTGTATGTTTATGTATCTCATTATGTACAACTCTATATTCTTCCAATTATACGTATTATTAACATAGATGTCTCCATTTTCTCATCTATGAAACGGGGATAAAAATAGTATGTATTGCATAGGGAAGTAGAAGGATTAAATAATTGATACACATTTAAGAACTTAACACCTGGCCCAGCTATCACCTATTTGTATAACATGCATGTTAAAGATGATAGTTTATCAGGGGGATGATTTGATAATAGTGAAAATAAAGCTTTGCTGCTTAAATTTTTAAAATAATGAGCACCTATTATTTCTATGAAGATAAAAATAGCCTTTAATATATATTGTTATTAACTAAACAAGAAATATGGGGAAATATCACTATTTTATTGCAATAGGTGACAATTATGTCTATTTCTGTATAATATGGGTCATAGAGTTTTAAAATTCACTATCCTGGATGTACGTTTTTTATAATTTTTTTGTTTCTAAATATGAATCTATTAAAACCCACGTAATCATTTTCCAAAGCTGGTTACGTACATCCTCCCCCTGCCTTTCAATGTTGCTTTGCTCTCTCCTACAGAAAACTTATTTGGAAATAAAGCATTATGCTCTTGTGAATATCAGTGCCTTAGTGACAACCACCTATATTTAGAATTTTTTAGTAAATTTTAATGGGTAAGTGGAGAAGTAGGGAACTGAAGAGGACAGCCTGTATACAGTAGTGCTTGGGAAGACTTCTAAAACATGGCGATGCTGCCAGCCTTTAGCAGGTTCCATTTCTCAGCAAGGATTAAGAAAGCTGACATACCATTCAACTGGTCTTCCTACTCATGTTTAAAATAATCCTCGAGGATGCATAATGAGCAAATGCTTTTATTTCTTCAAAATTGAATTTCAAATTTACGACCAGTATCTCCTATGGGTTTTACTTTATTTTTCTTTAACCTAGAACTGTTTATATATATTTACAATTTAAAACACATATGGCATTAAATACCTCACCACATGAACTCATTACGTATAAAATAATGCCTTTTTTATTTGGTGTTTATTCTAGTAATTATGATAACTGAGAAGTGTTGGTTATAACTAATTAAAATCAGGTGGAGTAACACCCATACTCTCTTTTATAAATGAGATAGCATTCACTGAGACCAAATGTGACTCATAAAGATAACCATTCAATACCGAATGATGGTAAATATTAAATCAATGACATTTATTCATGATAAAGAATAAAACTGGAGATTTTTCCCCGTTGAAATTACAAATGGACAAAAATCTTGGTACATGATGCCCTCTAGTGGAGTTTTTAAAATAGGCAGTTAAATTATGTTTTAGTACCCTTTCAATAGCTGCACTACAAAGTTAACTTAACAGATACTTTTAAAGACAAATTAACTTATTTCTTTTAAAATGCTAAGTACTATAAAATAATTTTCCATTACTTGTTTGCAGGTTGTTAATTGTTTGATATGTTTTACTTTTAAAAATCAAGAATTGTAAAACAAAAATGTCTCTTCTAGCCATTCAAGACCAAGAAGGTGTGATTCATGTAAAATGAAAAGTAGAAATACAGAACTCAGGCATATAATTTTATCTCCTTAGGATCTTTGGAAAGAAATGTTATTAAAGCTGACTCTATAAAACTATCATCAAAAACTCTTCTCTAGGGCTTCCCTGATGGCTCAGTGGTTAAGAATCCGCTTGCCAATGCAGAGGACACAGGTTTGAGCCCTGGTCTGGAAAGATCCCACATGCTGTGGAGTAACTAAGCCTGTGCACCACAACTACTGAGCCCGCGTGCCACAACTACTGAAACCCACACGCCTAGAGCCCATGCTCCACAAGAGAAGCCACCGTAATAAGCCCGCGCACCGCCACGAAGAGCAGCCCCCGCTCGCCACAACTAGAGAAAGCCCGCGCGCAGCAACAAAGACCAACGCAGACAAAAATAAAAATAAATAAATTTATAAAAGAAAAAAGCTCATCTCTACATCTAGGATGACTAAAAATGTATTTCACTTTCTTGGTGGAAAACAATAATTTGAAAAGCCCATCACTAAGTCACTAATATGAATTAGAGTTCTATTATTCAAAGTGCGTTTTAGGAAACATTTATTTCATTAATCAATTTTTAAAGTGGGAGGGCAGGAAGGGATGGTATTAGTGAGGTCTACATTCAAATAAGATTGAGAAACCCCAAGTGCTTAACCACAGTTTTCTACTTATCATACTTTTAGAAAGTCTAAACATTAAATGGGCTAGTATAGCATTGATTCAAGGTCCTAGGCATTTATTTATTTATTTATTTAATTTTTTGCGGTACGCGGGCCTCTCACTGTTGTGGCCTCTCCCTTTGCGGAGCACAGGCTCCGGACGCGCAGGCTCAGCGGCCATGGCTCACGGGCCCAGCCGCTCCGTGGCATTGGGATCTTCCTGGACTGGGGCACAAACCCGTGTCCCCTGCGTAGGCAGGCGGACTCTCAACCACTGCGCCACCAGGGAAGCCCGGTCCTAGGCATTTTATAGCAAGGCGACCCTAGCAACTGAATGGGGCTCTAAAGTGAAATTTCAAGTGACCAGGTCAAAACAGCCGTTAATACTGGTAAATTCAGATCCTTTTCCCTCCACCGCCCCTCCCCCCACCTCTCTCTCACTTTCCTCACCTCTCATCACCCACGCAGACACCCTAAATCATGACATGCATCATACATTTGGCTGAATAATTTCGGGAGACACCATGCCTCCAAAGCAAGGTTTGGCAAAGCACGGATGGCATAGCCCTTCACCTCTTTTGGTAAATACATTTTGACTGGAACACTGCCATGCTCTTCCCTTTCTGTGTTGCCTGTGGCTGCATTCCTGTAACAATGGCAGAGCTGAGAGGTTGTGACAGAAACTATGGCTCACAAGTCCTAAAAGATTTACAGATAACATTTACCCAGTTCTGCTCTAAAATATTTTTGTTTTCTCAACCAATTCCATGAAGTTCTCCATCGATGACTTTGTCACTGACCCATCACAGTTCTAGAGATCCTGCCTTTCATCTTTCAGAACAGAGTAGGGCAGAAAGTTAATTCTAGGCCTTGATGTCTTCTGAGGGGATATAGTATGAAGTGCACGTCTGATCCCACGACTGCTAATGCTGATGACCCTTAGAAGTGAGTGTCTCTAAGCCAATTCACCCATTCTGTCAGTGGACAGAGCAGCCCTGCAGATCAAATGATGTAAAAGAGAAGCAGTCAGCTGTGTTCTCTCCCTTGCCATCAGAACCTTTAGAATAAACTAGGAAAAAAATTTTAGGTACCAGTCAAACTCATTTAAAGGGTTAGTTTTTTAGTCTAAACATGTTACATTCTTTTTCATATTGTTTTCAGGTTAGTCAGGCAAGAAGTATTCCTCATCCTATCATTGCTGCTGTAAAAATTTTGTTTTGCAAACCCAATCTCTATGTTTCTTAAGTCTCTCAAATGTATGTTTCCAAGGCCATGAGACTTCCACTTACTAATAATGTTCATTATCAGTTTTGAGTATATTCAGCAATGCCCCTTTTCCCTTTAGTTGAGTTTAGGAAATATGTAGAGTTGTTTTAGGTAACCATGACACTATGTTGACTAAAAAAGGTAAGGTTGGACTTAGCTATTTGAGTCAGACAGCTCTAACTGTAACACACGTCAGCTGAGAGAAAGCACAGTCTTTTGCTTACCTTATATGGAATGAAGCTACTAGTAAGGCTCAGGGGAATAAAGCAGGATGCTGTCCAGTGATAGAGCAGCTCTCAGAAAACTCAGGTCAGTTGAGGCTGAGTACCCTCAGGTAAGTTACTTCAACGTGTATTCAATTATCTGCCCCTCTATAAATAACAAAATCATAAGCCCCCTATGGTGGAAGGTACATGTGTAGATGGAGTGACATGATATAGTCAGAGCAGGAAGTCAGTGAAGAAGCAGCAACTACAAAAACATGTTTATAACTTCATAATTTTCGCTGGGAAATCTGTTTTCAGTCTACTGTATAAAATCATGATAAACGGAAGCATGTTTTTCCCATCATATTTTAAAACAATGGCCATCATCTGAAGTTGTCTATAAAAAGTCAGAAATTGTTGCAATTTATTCAACAAAGACTTCTCTCAATTGGGATTAACTTTCACAGAATGGCCATCTTACGGTTTGTGAAGGAGGTTTTATGTTCTTACTGTTTAAATTTACCAGCTTTACTTTCACAAGGCACAGAAGGAATTTGATCATAATTGATGGAACTTCCAAGGTCTGGGCTCTCTTTGAGGTTCTGTAAAACTGTCTTTACATTAACCAAAATGTGATGGTGCACTAAAAGGTCATTCTCTTAATATCAAGGAATTAACAAAAATTATAACAATCACATTTGAAAATCTATAAGTTGAATTTATATGTAACATTATAATGGTATTGAACTTGTTATATTAATTCTAATAAACATTCATATTAAAATAACTTTCTATATATATCTTTTTCATCTTTCCCTTGATTTTGTGAGGTAAATCATTGTCCTTAGGGCATAAACTTTTGTTTATGGAAATACTTTTTTGTTTTGGAAATATTTTGTGCTTAATAAATATCTGTTAAGATGAGGAAATATTAGCAGACTTCAGGTTGTAACATAAATGTGTAAACATGTATTCAAACTTTTTTAGAAACATAATTTGTATTGTAAAATGCTATAAATAAAAGACCTATTTTCTGATTATTTTTTCTGTAAAGAATGCCTAGAACCTAAAGCTAAAGAAATTGTAAAAATAGAATTTAAAGCTATCTTTTTTCTAAACTTGAACACTTGAAAGAAAACTACATGCAGAATGGTTGCATTTTCTAAAGAAGCAGTTGAGTGAATTAATTTAATGAATATTATGATAGATTATTCTATTTCAGTATTGTTTAAGGTAAAGATTGAAGGACTCGTGATTTGAACTGATACTTATCCCTTAATTGTTTTAGCACACTGGAATGGACAATACAAATTTCACATTTCATGCTGTCTTCCCCAATGTCTGTTTAAATGCTTTTCTCTTATTTCCTGTTTGCCACACAGATATTCACAACTGCAACAATTTTACCAATAATACAAAATCTTTAATAAGAAAAAGTAGCAGTAGCTGTGTGTATGTGTGTTGATCTCTCTTTTTCTGTGTGTGTGTGTGTGTGTGTGTGTGTGTGCAAGAGATGCTTGGTAAAGCATCTGAAGTTCTGGTGTAACTTTATTCAGTAAGGCAAATTGTCATATGATTGGAATGGGAGGCACATTCCATTTTATAGCTCTTCAAACACTTTATAGGTGAAACATGTGCCTCCCTGTAATAACCTTTTAAATATTCAATTCCATAAAAATTATGTTCTTACTTATACTGAAATGAACTCCTGTGTAATCCACTGTTGAGGTGGAATTAGTGTGAATTTGCTGCACAAAGAGTCATCATTAATGGAAACATTCATCTCCAGACAAACGCATTCTAATGTATTAAACTTCTTTCAATATGTTTCCTTTCCTTTAATTGACTTACTTGTTCTGTTCAGATCCTTTTGAGTCTTCTAGCAAAGAAGAAGAAGAAGAAAAAGGAGAGGGAGGAGAAAGAGAGGAAGAGGAGAAGAAAGAGTAAAGAAGAAGAAGAGGAGGAAGAGAAGAAAAAGGAAACAGAGGGAGAAAGCTAGGCGGGGGGAGCTTTACCTTGGCAAACAAAAATTGGTGGTTTGGAGAGAAAAACGTAGTGGCTGCCTAATAATAAGGAAAGCTACCCTAGTTCAGAGTAGTTTGCAATATCTTGTTCATCAATTTAGCAGTCTATCTACTAGACAAAAGGCATAAGAGGGGCAATAAAGATGAAGGGGAGACATACATTATGTCTCCATAGATTTACTCTCTGGTAAAGTAGATCAAACAGGTAGACAAAGGATGATAACACAAGAGAGATTTTGCTGTCAGTAACACGCACAGTGCTGGGTTTACAGAATGATGGGGTTATTTATTGTTGTGACTTTAAGATACAGTTTCAGGGAAGAGTTAGCATTTGAGGTATGTCTTGAAGGATGGATATGGCAGTAGGTATGGGTAAAAGAGGGAATTCCAGGCCACAGGAACAGTGTGTGCGAGTGCACAAAGGGATAATCAGGGGCATTTGGGGAACAGTAATTGACTCAAGCAGGACAAAATGTAAACTCGAGTAAGAGGGTTACTGACTGGAAATATATTTAGAGAAGAGCTTGGAGAATGTCTTGTTGAGTAAATAAAGAATCAGCATTTCATTAAGACAAAAAAAGGGGTTGCAGAGGGCTTTGTTTTTATTGTTAATGTTATTATTATCATATGACTGTTCTTAATATGCAAGTGTGTTGAGATTTCATGATTAGATATTGGCTTTACAAAAAAAGTCTCTCATGGCAGTGAAGAAGACTTAAAATAGAAAGAGACTGGAGGCAGTAATAGTAATTAGAAGATTAAATATATGTGTGACAAATAGTAAGACCCCCTAACCAGCATGTAGCATGAGGAAAGAAGGTGGAACAGAAGAGATGCTGAGGATAGAATAATTAGAATTTATCAGTAGATTGAAAGTAGGAACAAGGAAAATGGGTCAAATTAACTACAAGATGCCAATACTAAGTTCAATACTGAGTTTCAGAGAAAACAGGAAAATAATGAGACAAAGCAATTTTAAGAAAGAATTGATGAGTTTGGTTTTGAATATGTTGAGTTTCAAGTGTCATGGAGACCTACATGCAGACCTTGAACTTTAGGTAAGTGAAAATATGAAACTTGTGAGTTATGAGGAATTTGAATTTGTTATCCATTGACCAAATATCTAAGCCTCACACGTGAAAAGTTACAGGTTCATAGGAGGTTACTACGAGGCATTTGTGGTAGGTGAGTACACACTGCCAGTACTTTATGCAACACCATCACCCGCATTCTGGGAGTGTCAGTTATCTGACCAATCATCTCAGACTTCCTAGAGCTCCTGTTGAGACCTGGCACTGTTTTAAATACTGAGATGAAAGCTTATGTTAGATGGAGACCCCATTAATAATGCTTAGAATCTGTTAACCAGCTTGTTAAAAATAAGAGAGTGAGAGATATGATGGTGTACAAAACTAGAACTACGTCATTTGGAATCTAATATGACAGCTTGAAAGTGGGCTCCTTGATAAAGATGTAGCTCAGAAGCAGCTGCCTACCATCATCTCTACAGACCCTGAACACAACTATGCAGGAGCCCCAAGTACATACAATGCAGGTTTTCCCGGACACAGTGGGTTGGGGAGAGGACTTTGTATAGCTTTAGCTCATCATCTTAAATCTACCAGTGGATTTTCAGTTAGCATTTGCATAGCTATATTTAAGTTGTAATTTAAGTAATTTTAGATGAATATTCTCTCCAGATATTACAAATACTATCCAGGCTACTAGAAATAAAGGTGGGTAGGGGTTTACGTACTTATCTCTCCATTCAAATCACTGAATAGCAATTCTTCAAGGAAGGGTGAGAGCAA
The DNA here is from genome assembly GCF_951394435.1 of Stenella coeruleoalba. Taxonomy (NCBI): domain Eukaryota; kingdom Metazoa; phylum Chordata; class Mammalia; order Artiodactyla; family Delphinidae; genus Stenella; species Stenella coeruleoalba. The sequence goes on along the minus strand of NC_137150.1, from coordinate 111,901,760 downwards.
GAGGATATAAATTTGTAGGGAAGGTCTTCATATCCTTTCAGCAATCTCTCCAAATGTACATTCCTTTTTTTAAACTAATTTTTATTGGCATATAGTTGTTTTACAATGTTGTGTTAGTTTCTACTGTACAGCAAAATGAATCAGTTATACAAATACATATATTCCCTCTTTTTTGGATTTCCTTCCCATTTAGGTCAGCACACTGCATTCAGTAGAGTTCCCTATGCTATACAGTATGTTCTCATTAGTTATCTATTTTATATATAGTATCAATAGTGTATATATGTCAATCCCAATCTCCCAGTTCCTCCCACCCCCCCTTCCCCTTTGCTAACCATATGTTTGTTCTCTATGTCTGTGTCTCTATTTCTGCTTTGCAAATAAGATCATCTATACCATTTTTCTAGATTCCACATGTATGTGTTAATATATTTGTTTTTCTCTTTCTGACTTCATACATTTCTTATATTGTGAAAATTAGAAGTGTAGAACAGTTTTTGGTAGTCCTTTTAAACACTTGATCAATTTATCATATTGTTTGTCATCGAGAAAAATTGGTCTCAACATTTTTAACTTTACAAATCTGTGTACAGCCAAATCTCAGTTTCTTTGCAGCAACGGGAGTGTGATTCTGTTGTATAAGCTGGTAGTGTCATGGATTTACCAATCTATAATTTTTCTTCAAATAACATTGTTTAGAAATACTTATGAAGGTACTTTACCAAAATCCATGGTGTTTTGGGCTGAATTGTGTCCCTTCCAAATTCGTGCATTAAAGCCCTTACTGCCATTACCTCAGAATGTGACTGTACTTGGAGATAGAGTCTTTTTTTTTTTTTTTTTTTTTTGCGGTACACGGGCCTCTCACTGTTATGGCCTCTCCCCGCTGCGGAGCAGAGGCTCCGGACGCGCAGGCTCAGCGGCCATGGCTCATGGGCCCAGCCGCTCCGCGGCATGTAGGATCTTCCCGGACCGGGGCACGAACCCGCATCCCCTGCATCAGCAGGTGGACTCTCAACCACTGTGCCACCAGGGAAGCTTGGAGATAGAGTCTTTAAAGAGGTGATTACATTAAAATGTGGTAATATAGGAAGGGCTCTGATCCATATGACTGGTGTCCTTATAAGAAGAGGAAATTAGGACATAGACACACACAGAGGAGACAACCATATATAAATCAGTGAGGGAGACCTAGTGGAAGCCAACCCTGCCAACACCTTGATCTTAGACTTCTAGCCTCCAGAACTGTAGAAAATGAATTTCCGTGTGGAAGCCACCCAATATGTAGTACTTTGTATGGCAACCTTAGCAAACTAATATACTTAGCAACAAAGATACAGCCTTTGAACTGCCACTGCTCAATAGAATGAAAGCAATATGATCAATGCTTTTATATTGTGTAAATAAAAGCAATTTCCATAAAAAATATAGTTTTTCATTACCCCAAATGAGAATTCTTAGAAAGTATGTTCTAATTAAAACTTGTGTTAGTATAACAAAACAAAATGCAGTATCTAGTACCAGTTTTCTAATTATCTCTAAGAAAAAAAAAAATCAGTTATAAATGAAGCAATTGGATCCTGCTCAACAAAATGAGTGAGTTTGCACCGAGCATAGTTTTTGTTGGAGGCTGGTCAAGTATTACATAGCATCCTCTCATTCAGTAAACAGCCAGGGATTCATAATAGATATGCTTTATGGACATATAATAGTTTGGTTTACTTTTGTTAGAATCCAAAGATTTCATTAAAGGAAGAAGTTGATAAAGCAAAGTGTAAATGTCCTACAGCATTGTATTGTTGAAAAGAATACACATTTGAAGAAAAGAGTAATTTTTTTCTCAGGGTACTTTTAATATCTTTCAGTATCTTTAATAATACATTTGTAACTCCTTGGCAAACGTAACTTCTACATGTAGGGACACATAGCTAATTTATTACTAAAAGATAAAATGCTATTTTGGGGGGTCATTTCTATCATGGAGTAAGAATTATCTTAAACCTAAAGCAATCACCTAGACTTTCTTTCTTCTGAAAGAACTCGTCTCACATACCCTGTGATTATGGCTGGTTCTATTTTACTTTTTTCCAGGAAAGCAGCCAAATTCCAGTAATTAACAATATTTATAGCTGGGTTAAATCTCATTGCTGTCGTTTAAACACTTTTCTTTTTAAAGTCCTTGTTTATGCTCATTTTAAATGTGGTCTCCTGTTTACTTCAGAGCTAGTCTACACGTTGTGTCCTGCCTGAAGAAGCTTCTGGGATCTGGGGCTTTTAGGAAACTCAGTATTTCAATATTTGGAGAGTTCATTCTCTGCATGGTCATATACAGTATAAGTCTAGGAACAGTCTTGAATTTTCCACTATTTCATCCTTTCCCCTTTAGCGCATATGCAAATTTGTAATTATATATTCATTTATGAGATTATTTGATTACAGTTTGTCTCCCTTATATACCAGACTACACACATTTTTGCTTAACCTTGCTCAGTGCTTAGCTCAAGATGGACACATAACAAGCCCCCAGTAAATCCTGGTTTCTAAACTAGGTTGTACAGTCTAACAAATAATGTTGAATAAACTCTTCTTTGATCTTAACCTCCCTCCATAAACCACATTAACATATTTCTGTGAAAAACAGACTTGAATTGTGGATATTTTGGTAATCTTTCTTTTTGTTAATCATAAATCATCTGATTCCACTGTAGGATGTATACCTCAGGGCCATAATATTCTTCCCATTTATTGAATATTTAGTATACATCATGCAGTGTGCAAAGCATGTATCATGACAAAAGCATCTAAGGTATGAACTATTAGAATCCCTAATAAAAAAAAAGCAAACAACAAAAAAAGGCTATTCATGTTTAGAAGGAATAGGTAATCTTTAAGACAATACGTGTAGGAAATGAGTACAAGATGGGAAATTGGGTCTGATAAACCTATATCCCTGGGATCAACAACCAGATACCCATGTTTGAGTGCATGGCTATTTTGAACATCCTCTCTTCTTCCTTTTATCTTTGGAGTGAGTGGGGTTAGAGAGCATCTTAAGCTCCTTTATGATCCCAGCCATCCACAGCCAGTTGCAGTGATTGGGTAATTCCATTCTAGGAAATAATATCACTACTGATTTCCGCCAAACAGAATCAAATGAGCTGGGAGAAACTAAAATCTTTGTAAGGTCTAAAATGTTTAGGTAACAAGAGAAATTAATCTGTTTATATCACATGAATGTGTGGGCAGACTTTAATTTATGAAAAAGAAATGACTCCAACTGATACTGCTTTTATGTGAACATGGCTAACATGAGCTGAAAAGTTCCACCAAGATTTTATAAACTATAAAAAAAAGAGACATTAAGCTTATTTAAGATCACTTATGATTATTTTAGTATCTAAAATTTTTCTGTTTTGTGATTATACCTTAACCTTTAAAATTAGAATACCTTACATATTTATTCTAGTTTACCTTTTTCAAGGGGGTTTACCTATACTAATTAACTTGGTTCTCTCAAACCTGTGAAGTAGCTTGGTGCTCTGGTCCTATTTTCAAAGATGAGGAAAAGAAGTTCTGAGAATCTTGGTAATTTGCCCAAGGTCATTCATAAAAAGCGGCAATTAAGGCTTCTGTTGCTAGAATTCTTTGTGCTATATCTCACTCCTTTTCTAAAATTTGAGTGTTATTGTTAATGGACCTTACCAAAGGGAATAAGCCAAACAAATGCTAATGATAATATCCTTTTCCTAAACAGGAAATATTTTATCACATAGACTTTAATCACTATCATCACAATAGGATAATATATTCCAAAACAAAACAAAAAAAATTGGCATCACTCTGAAGAAAGAGAAACAAACAAAAGACTGAGAACTTACAGGGAAAACCTGGCGTTAGACATTCAGAAATAAACAGTCCTAAACTATAAGCAGTGCCATAAAAACAAAATATACAGTGCAGGATTTTAATCCAAGCCTTTCAAAGTTTTCCTTAGAAAATATGATATGCCTTTCTTCAATAATGCAAAAAGCAGATCTTCCAAGTTAAAATGCCCATAATGTACAAGAAGAAAGAAAAAAAATAAAGAAAACATGATTTAAAGGGACTGAAAGCTGCTGTTTGTATCAAGTACTATGAATCAACCCTAACCTGACCTTCACATGTAATATTTAATATCTAGCAGAGGACTTGGGCTTTGAACATCAAAATCTCATTTCAGATTACTCATCTGTGAAATTCTAGGAGACATTAGAAAATCCCATGGAAGATAACAAATAACCAAAAGGAAATATCAGCAAACAAACCAACAGTGTCTTTAATGGAGCATAAGAAACCTTTTTGAAGTGTTCTGACTGATCTATGGAACTTGAAGTCTCATATTTTATAAGAAAATATTTTAAAATGTAATAAAATATTATATATTCTACCATAGAAAACTAGCAGATGACTTAAAGTAACCAGAATATGTAAAAATACATCTATAGATCTATAAACAAATATATTTTAATGTATTTTCTTCCAGAGATATAATAATGCTCAACCATCTTTTTTTTTTTTTTTTTGCGGTACGCAGGCCTCTCACTGTTATGGCCTCTCCCGTAGCGGAGCACAGGCTCCGGACGCGCAGGCTCAGCGGCCATGGCTCACGGGCCCAGCCGCTCCGCGTCATGTGGGATCCTCCAGGACTGGGGCACGAACCCGCGTCCCCTGCATCGGCAGCCGGACTCTCAACCACTGCGCCACCAGAGAAGCCCTCAACCATCTTTTAAATAAAATAATTTTTAAGTTTCAAAGAACATCAGTAGAGAAAAAACACTGCAGTAAAATGATTATCATGGACTCAAACCATACCGTCGGTTACAGGGGGAAAAGTAATCAAATTACTGTTCTCCGCAAGTCAGCCCCCACCCACCTTCTAGTAAAATCACAAGACTCACTATATAACTGAGAAGCAATTCAATTCATAATGACATCTTTATAGAATGATTACATCACTGTTTGACCTACATAAGCGAAGGAGAATGTTGCCTTATCAGAGTCAGCATTTACATTGAAGAAAACTTGACAACAATAACCTGAATTAACCATGGTAAGAAAGAGAAATCCCACTCTCTGTGCCCATGATTGTTCATGGTTGGATTTATTGGTCTGACAACTTATCAATATGTATAGTAGTGATTTTTTTAAGATAGTGTTATTGTTTAATTTACATGAAACGAAATAGCAAATTTGAATACCTCTCTGGCAAAATTATGTGGCTAAAAGAGCCCAAAGAGATGAGTTGTTTTCCTTTTTTAAATTTTATTGGAGTAGAGTTGATTTACAATGTTCTGTTAGTTTCAGGTGCACAGCAAAGTGATTCAGTTATACATATACATAGATTCATTCTTTTTCAGATTCTTTTCTCATATAGGTTATCACAGAACATTGAGTAGCGTTCCCTCTGCTATACAGTAGGTCCTTGTTGGTTATCTGTCTTATATATAGTGGTCTGCGTATACTAATCCCAAGCTCCTGATTTATCACTCCCCCAACATTTCCCCTTTGAGAGATGAGTTTTTTTAAATGGTGGCGTTTCAGAAGCTTTAGGAGAAAATAATCCTGTACGGCACGATAGTAGCTACAAGTGTCACTAAGAGCTTCTTCCTTCTCTTTTCCCTGGTGAACACCACTGAGATCAAAGCCTTTGGTTTTCCAGGCCATGACCTTCATCCACCACTTCTCATCAGGATTCTATGCGCTTGAGGATTGTTTTTCAGTTCAGCGGGACCTGGAGAAGTGGGACTGGAGGGTGGGGCTGACGCAGAGAAAGGTGAGGTTTGTAGGATGGAAGCAGGGGGAGGCTGGAAGATGGAAGGAGGTAGGTCAGGCCAACGGCATTCGTAGAGAAGGCCCGCCTGCTCTTTTGGAGAGGAGAGAAAGGGAACAGAGCCTAGCACTTATCTGTGGCTTCAGTTCCGAAAGGCACCTTTAACTCCGAGATCCATGGGGGTGTGTGTGGGTTCAGTTCCTAAGAATATCAGTTCCTCTGGTTTATAGCCCGGTCCTTTCAAAGTGTTTCTGGAAGAATTCAGATAAGGCAGAAGTGTGTTCTATCTGTGATAGCAAACTGGTAGACCTGATTGACCTGTTAAAAGTTCAGTTTGGCCAATACCACGTTTTACCTTTTTTTCTTAATAGTTTGGGTTTGCTAGGGTCCACACATCTTCTGTTGTCTTACACTTAGTCCTCTTCAAAAGGGCATGAAGAAGGGCTTCCCTGGTGGCGCAGTGGTTGAGAATCTGCCTGCCAATTCAGGGGACACGGGTTGGAGCCCTGGTCTGGGAAGATCCCGCATGCTGTGGAGCAACTAATCCCGTGCACCACAACTACTGAGCCCTCAAGCCACAACTACTGAGCCTGCGCTCTAGAGATTGCGAGCCACAACTACTGAAGCCCGCATGCCTAGAACCCATGCACCACAACGAAGAGTAGTCCCTAGTTGCCACAACTAGAGGAAGCCCATGCACGGCAACGTAGACCCAATGCAGCCAAAAAAAAAAAAAGGGCATGAAGGCATGTGAGTTTTCAAGCCCTTTTCCGGAGCACTGGACAAGGAGTCTAGTGTTGGAGGCTATTAACTTCAGAAACACTATTATCACTAGAAAACCTTTAACCTATTGGGGTGTGTGTGTGTGTGTGTGTGTGTGTGTGTTTATGAACCTGTAGTAATTTCCATGTAATGTTGGATGTTTCGTCCCTAGAAATATATACTCAGTGCTAAAGAATGAGAAATGACATTTTTGGTTTAATTCGTATATTGAGCAAATTCATACACAGTGACTAAAATGTACAGATTTAAAATAGACACATAATATTTTGAGCTACTCACTGACCTTTTATAGAATGTAAAGAAACATGTTTTTGTTCTTAGGGTTCCTTCTCTCTATATCAAAAAAGTTTCATTATTTAGCTAACTTTTAAAGCTATGTTATCACATTTTCAACTGCATTTTCTCATTTTACTCTGTTAGAGAAAGGTTTCTGTATAATTCATATAAATGCTCGGCCACCGTCTTACTATTCCTTCCTGGGCATTTTTTATTGCAAAAACAAGATTCACTCTATTAAATGTAAAGTTCTGCAAGCCTTGTTTTCTCACTTCTTGTTCCAAACAGAGCCTGGAGATGGGACACTTAGTGGCTCATGGCAGCATGCACATGGTCAGCACAAGAGCCTGAAAAATAGCCTAGGCCCACCTTCCGCCATCTCCCGCCAGGGCTCCTCATGTATTATTAAAGCCAGCAGAGCTTCCTGGACGGCTGAATAGAGCTGACCATCCTCCACGAACGAATTCCATCCGCAGGCTTCTGAACGTTCGCCAATGCTCTGTGTCGCCTGCACATGGCAGATATAATTGGCAAACTGAATGAAGAATTTCCTATTCTTACCAGGCAGTATTCGAGATAGAAGATAAGAACAGCCTGAATAGCTAAGCTGGCATGTGAAAGGGGCTCTTCTTTTCATGTAACACTTATTATGAAGATGCAAATTTCCTCTCAACCAGAAGCGATGTTTGTGGCTGTGCAGCAGACATTCCTTCAGCTGGTAGCACTTTGTGTCCCCAGTGTCTTATTTTTCAATATTTTCCAATTCCATTTTGAGATGATATAATAGCATCTTCTCAGAATTCTCTGTAGACATATATTGACAAATCTTTGTAAATCATATCAAATTATATCCTTTGTGTTGTATTATTTGTATATTCAAAATGCCATAACCAGGGATTTGTCCTATTCCACGTTCACTTCACTGAAACCTAAGTTAGTAAAACTGAATAAAGTCATTGGTTCAGACCCACATTTTGATTAAGTAATATCCCACAAAAAGACTCATTAAGTATCTATGCATCATTCTGGCCACTTGGTACGTAGCTATTTTTAAAAGGTATCTGGTTGATATGTTTACACTGTTCACAAAGGTTATTTTGTAATTTTGTTCCCATCAGTATACTTCATTTACTAAGTCATATATGCTGTGCATATATGCTCTAAAATAATCATTAAGCTTTTACAAGGAAAAGAAAATAACCTTGGTCACACATTTGACTCTCACTCTCCAAATTTCTTCCCTTGGTGTTTCTAGATACTTGGTTTTCCTTCTAGAAATGGTCAATGCATATAAAGAAAAAGAAAAGGTCATAATTATAGGACCCTATACTAGGTTTCCACACCTTAACTTTTCACCATAACCACTTTTGGAACCTGACAATTCGTATCAAGTTGACAACTAGATTTACTATCAGCATAATTACTAAATTTTAATTTGTTATTAGATTAAAAGCAAGTATATAAATATGAATACAGGGGACACAGAAATGCTATTCACTCATTCTTGAACTCACTGCACATTCAAGACCACATGTGTTGCGTGCCAACTATTGCAGAGCACTCCACTAACCCTGCAGATAATACCCAGTTCTACAGCTCACCCTCTGCCATCCAGGACCTCACAGCCAGAGTAGCGATGCCTAGCTTGCTATTTAGCATGTCAAGTGTCTTTTTAGGCCATCTGATCTTTCACCTCCCCCCTCACTCCCTCTGTAAGTCTCTTTGCCTCTTTCTGTCTCCCTGAGGGTGTTTGTTTCACATCCTCAGTGTGGCTCAGTACCCACAGGTAGATGTTTCCTCTCTCCCTTGCCTCTCTGTCTCTATCTTCCTTTACCTCTTTCTAGCTTCCTTTCTCTCATTCCCTCTTGCTCTCTGACCACCATTTTCTCCTTCTGTCCTCTTCTTACCCCTCCCTTCATCCTCAATCTTCAGAAATACACCATCTTTCTATCCTCTTCTCTCTATTCCTGCTGTCCGTCCAGTTTCTGCTGTCTGTCCAGTTTCCTATGTCTGTACTTCCCTTTCTCTGCCTTCCTCTCTCTTCCCTTTGTAAGTGACTAGCCACTTGCTGGTCACACTCCTGTCCCCCCTCACCTGGTCCACTGCTACTTACACATCAAGCCTTAGTATAAATGCTACTTTCAGAAAGCTATCTCCCTTAACCAGATTAAATACTTTTTTAAAACCTATAATCCCATACTCTTTCATTCTTTCTTCAAGGTCTCAACTCATCTTGTTTAAAAACCTTTGGTAACCTTTATAAGAGCATTAACAGTAGGGTGATAAGAATACTAGTCAGATTAAAACGGGCTCAAGAATCACTGGTTGTGGGCTTCCCTGGTGGCGCAGTGGTTGAGAGTCCGCCTGCCGATGCAGGGGACACGGGTTCCTGCCCCGGTCCGGGAGGATCCCACATGCCGCGGAGCGGCTGGGACCGGGAGCCATGGCCACTGAGACTGCGCGTCCGGAGCCTGTGCTCCGCAACGGGAGAGGCCACAACAGTGAGAGGCCTGCGTACCGCAAAAACAAAAACAAACAAAAAAAAGAATCACTGGTTGTAAAGAAGTGAAGGAAAATGAGAAAGAGAGTGATAACAAGGTGGAGAGATAATCAAGTTAGGGAAATATTTTCCTTCGTTTAAAGTAAGGAAAGACTAAGCATGTTTTTAGGCTAAGAAAGAATTCAAGAGAGTGGGAAATTCTTATGGTATGTTAGAGAGAATGATAAATACACTGCAATGCCGTTTTTCACTCACTGGCCTGACAAACTTTCTAAGTTTGTTTATATACTTTCTTGACAAAAATGTGGGGAAACAGCTACTCTCGTATATTGCCCATAAAAATGTGCATCATCTTTTATCAAGCATCTCCACTTTAAGAAATTTATCCTAAACTCACACATATGTGAAACAATGTATACTCAAGATTCCAGAAATATTTGTTTGTATCATGCACAGCTGGCATATCCATCAATAGGCAGTGATTTAATCAATTTATGATACACACAAACAATAAAATAGAATGCAGCTTTCGGAAGCAAATGATTAAGCTGTCTATTTACTAATATAGAGAGATCTCCAGAACGTATTATGATAAAAAGTATAGTGTGTAATTGTATGTATAAGCTGATAATACCTTGTGTATAATTAGAAAGGAATCAGAATATACATATTCATTTTTGTTTGTAAATAGACAAAGGAACTATGCAAAGATTCAAAAGTAACTAAAATTAATGGTCACCCAGATATGGCAGATGGTGGTAGGGAGAATTGTGGGGAAATTTGGCTGGAGGGGAAGAGGGGTAGGTGGGAGACTTTCTACTGCATTACTTTATATTCTCTTTTAAAATTATGTGTTTTCTTTCAAAAATTTTAAAAACCTATTTTAAAAACATAATTGTTTTTAAACAATTATCTCTCCACCTTGTTATCACTCTCTTTCTCATTTTCCTTCACTTCTTTACAACCAGTGATTCTTTTTTTTGTTTGTTTTTGTTTTTGCGGTACGCAGGCCTCTCACTGTTGTGGCCTCTCCCGTTGCGGAGCACAGGCTCCGGACGCGCAGTCTCAGTGGCCATGGCTCCCGGTCCCAGCCGCTCCGCGGCATGTGGGATCCTCCCGGACCGGGGCAGGAACCCGTGTCCCCTGCATCGGCAGGCGGACTCTCAACCACTGCGCCACCAGGGAAGCCCACAACCAGTGATTCTTGAGCCCGTTTTAATCTGACTAGTATTCTTATCACCCTACTGTTAATGCTCTTATAAAGGTTACCAATAACTTCCTAATTCCCAAATCTATGGAGGATTTTCTGTCCTTATCTCACTTGATTTTTCTGGAATATTTGAAACTTACCATCATGCTCTCCCTTCTAAAAATTTCTTACCATTGATTTCTGGGGAAAACCTCTTCTGATTATTCTATAATCTCTTTGGTTAACGCTTTGGTTGCTCTGTGTCAATCTCTTTGGTAGGCTTTACATCTGCTTTCACCTTGCTCTGGGTATTTGTGTAATAGAGAAGGGTACAGGTGTAAAATATTAAGTTAAAACCTTCAATTATAGACTTATGGAAAATGGATTGTATAGATTATTAATAATAAGTAACATTTATGGAGTGGCTTGGTATGTGGCAAGGACTAAAGTATGAGTTGTAGACATTTTGTTATTACACTATGAAATAAGTTCCATAGCAGAGCCTCATTTAAGCCTTCAATTGTTGAGAAATGAATGAGGAAACAATGATTGAATGAATATTTAGTATTCTAGGGAATTATCATCTAATCTCTTCCAGAAAACTGAAAATATGATCTTCTGGAAATATTGGAAATATATACTGAAAAGATCTCTTGTAGGATTTATTGAACTGGTTGGCTTAGAGAGCCACCTGGTGGTAAGAGAATATGTGAGGAAAGGTGGAGCTTGCACTGAGCCTAAAATCGCATCCCCTGAGTAGTATACTGCTTTACCTAGAACGGTTCGGGCCAGAACTGTTAGGATCTAACTAGATCTCATACAGGATTCTACTCTTACAACTTTGCTGTGCCAGCTTATCTGATTTTCCTACACGTTTTCAGAAAAACATAATTCTTTTCCTATGGGTTTATTTAATTTATCAACCTGGCAGTAGATACTCAGAATTGGGAGAAGAAATGCATGAGAGTGAGGTATGTAAAAACAAAACAAACCAAAATGACGGTTGAGCTTATCCCATCAGAGGGTTAGAGATGGGGGCAATAATGGCACAAGTTGCTGCTAAGAGCCTCCTTCCCTTCCTTGTCTCCCATCTTTCTACTGTCTGATGTGGTTTCAGAGTTAACTATTGCCTAAAAACATGCAGCTTCTTGGTGTATGCCAGAGATAGGTTCAGAATTGTCCATAAAAAAACTGAGTCAGGAGACCCAAGAGGATTTCTTTTAAGATTTAAGAATGAAAGGCCAATAAACAAAGAAACTTTTGCTACATTATGCTAAGATAATAAAAAATCCCCAAATCTCAGTGGTTCTCAATAGTATACATTTCTCATTCATGTGACATGTGGATGGTGGCTGCAGCTCTGTTCTGTTCAGAATGGAATGCTTCTCAATCCAGAATTCAGGCTGAAGGGAAAGTTCAAATATGAGACAGGTTATTCTGTGGCAGAGGGAAAAGACCAAGAGATCTCAAAGACACTCTCACTGGCTCTTAAACCTCCTCCTCAGAGCCAGGGTTGGTCTCTTTCCCTCATATTTCATTGGATAAAACATGTCACATGGCCAAGCCTGATACTGATGGAGACGTACATATACTCTCACTTAAGAAGTAGATATATACTAAGTGTAACATAATTTATTGTCCAAAACAGGACAATGTTGAGAGTGAAAATATTTTTCAATAATTAAGCCAGGACAATAGGCATAAATTGGGATTGTCCTGGCAAACTTGGATATATTGTCACCTTCTTATAATCCTCTTACAGGGGAAAAATGAGCAGGTAATTAAGAATAATTGAGTCGATCACAAGCTTTGATTAAAAGACCCGGCAAATACATATGGATACATACACTTGGGCCGAGGAAAGCAAGGGAAAGCAGGAAGGGAGAAAGACTAGATCAGGTGCATCAGGAAGCTGGATATTAGCCTTGGGCTGTGAGATCTTTCCTGAAATAGAGGTCAAGACAAAGGATGATGAACACAGAGTAGTTCAATTTAACTGTCCTGCTTCTCAAAAGATAGGCAATGGTAAGAAAAGGAGAGTCTGGGTGCCATTTCTCTGGCCTCAGTGGTTGAGTCACCTGCCCTGGGGCTCAAGGCCTTCATGGGAGAGGACAAGAGGGCATAGAGGATCCAGGTTTGTTAGTTCAGCGATTGCAAGTGTTTAATATGTAAAACAAAAAATGTTTATTCAATTACATTCCCAAATGAGATAAATTGGAATCATTTACAATGAGAGAGATTGAAGAATTAAGATAAATATAGAAAAAACTCACAAATCTTATGGGTCTAGGCTATTTTTTTAAAAAAAATTAGGGATTCAGGGCTTCCCTGGTGGCGCAGTGGTTGAGAGTCCGCCTGCCGATGCAGGGGACACGGGTTCGTGCCCCAGTCCGGGAGGATCCTACATGCCGCGGAGCGGCTGGGCCCGTGAGCCGTAGCTACTGGGCTTGTGCGTCCGGAGCCTGTGCTCCGCGGCAGGAGAGGCCACAACAGTGAGAGGCCCACGAACCAAAAAAAAAAAAATAGGGATTCAAAATATAGCAGAGATTAATTACCTGGATGATATACAGATTGATATGGAGTGGAATAGTGATAACAGCATGCGAGGGAAGATCAATTAGCCAACCAATGAATTAGAAGTTAACATATTTCTATTGCCAAAATTTGATTCTAATCAAATTAATGTTTCTTAGCTCAGTAATAGTTTTAGAGCATGAACGTAAAAGCAATCCTGAGCCATTTAAAGACAAGTACCTTTTTGTGACAAAAAATATTTTTGAATGAGAAGATTAAAATCAAATTTTTTCTTTTACGGTGTAGTACAAAAATATGTGGTTTAAAGAAGAGACACGTAGTTAATAAATGAAATTCTCTAGACAACAATTCACAGTGTTAAAGAGGGAATATGTATTTCAGATATTCTCTAGACATTAGCGGTTGTCACTGAAAAAAGTGACACACTTTGTTGTCACACTTTGATCTTAATACTACTGTATCATTTTTTTTGACCCCATTCAAAGAGCAAACCTAAACAGGTGGTGGCCTTGGGAAAGCATCACCCCGTTTCAATTGCTCCTTTACTAACTGCAGTATTTAATTACATTAGTTTTCTTTTTTTTAAATAAATTTATTTATTTTATTTTTGGCTGCGTTGGGTCTTCATTGCTGCGTGTGGGCTTTCTCTAGTGGTGGCGAAAGGGGGCTACTCTCCATTGCGGAGCACGGACTCGAGACGTGCGGGCTTCAGTAGTTGTGGCGTTCAGGCTTCAGTAGCTGTGGCACGCGGGCTTAGTTCCTCCGCGGCATGTGGGATCTTCCCGGACCAGGGCTCGAACCCATGTGCCCTGCATTGGCAGGAGGATTCTTAACCACTGCGCCACCAGGGAAGCCCTAATTACATTAGTTTTCTATTCTCAAATGTGTTCCAAGAACATGCGATTTAATTTTTTTGTCATTTCTTTATGCACTTCAAAGAAAGCACTATATTGCCTTAAATATGTACATATTTATTCAGAAACTATATTTAAAAACAGTGTTCTTAGTGATTCCTATTTATGAAACAGTGGAAATTTCCTGAGGTAAAAAATACTTATTTGGAAATTGTTGGTGTAATAAAAGTTTGCTGTTTTAACCACAAGGTGGCAGAATAAGCTAGGTGCTCCATGTGTCTTTTCCAAATGGCTCAAAGTATCTTCAGACACCTAGTTCTATCAAATTCAGAAGAAAGATGCCAAAATAAGTGCACGATGTGCCTTCATTGACCTGGATATGTGCGTAAGACAAGTGACTATATAAGTAACAGCTTTTGAAAGAAGTTAAAACAACTGAATGTTCTTTCATATTGTCAAGACAAATCACATTCAAAAGGTATTTTAAAGTTGGTTTCTAGTAAACATGCGAGTTGGTTTCAAATAGACACTTTCTCACAGCAGACTTTTTAACACTGTGACCATATTTGGCCTCCTGCACTGTGAACCCAGGGACTTTTTCTCTCCACAGTCTGTTCCTGAGATCACACAGAGGATGCCCGGGGAGGTGCCACTAAAAGATGTCTTGAACCTCTGTGCCAGTAGAGAGAGGCAGCTATCTTCTTCCCTCCCCCTACCCAACACTATTGTTTGTGGAAACATAAAACACACACTTACCTTTGGAAACTAATCCAAAGGAAGTAACATAGTCATCGTAAAATAATAAAAGAAACTATACTTTATCATAACCTCCAATATGGCCAAATATACAAAGTTAACAAAAACACTACAGTCAAGATGTCATCTACTAGCATATTTCAGTGCATCTGAGGCAATGTTACGATGAAGAAATCATAACTGAATTGTTGTCTTGGTATAATAAATGCTGAGTTCCGTATTTTAATAACTTGCTGGCAATTGTATTGCTAGAAGGAAATCCAACCTTCTTCAAGTGGCATTCAAGACCCTATGTTATCTGTTATTCTTAGGCATTCATTCTCTATATTTATCTAAGCAGACCATGGCCTTTTACACTACTGTCTTTGCCAAGACTCGTACTTCTTGGAATGTCCTTTCTTCCTCTGTTACCGCAACAGGCAAGTTGCTATTTTTCCTTCAAGAAATGACTCAAGATATCATCTCTCTGAAATCTCTCCTGAATTGTGCTTTGAAAGTGGAAATAATATTTTCCTCTTTTGCAATCTTAAAATCATTGTATCTATCTTCATCACTTTGGTCATTTAATTCTACTTGCTTTTTGTACATTTATGCCTACCCAAGGAGAGGAACCTGATCTCATCAGTTTTGTACCTCATGCCTACTGGGGAGATATAAAACAGAAAGGGCACTCAATAAGCCCTTTGGTGAAGGAATGAAGGAGCCAATAACACCTATAAATTCATGCAGCAAGTAGCTCAATGTAAATCTACATTATCATTTCTATTTGAAGATGACATTTATATTCAAAGAAGAGAATGTTTTTAGAGTTTATCTTTAGTTGATTTATTTTTATATTAAATTCAGAAAAAACCTTCAAATTGTGTTTAAATTGTAGAGCACAAATTTTTGTGCCATTATCCTTCAACTCCTCACATCCTCTGGAGTCATATATATAAAAAAATTCAGCATGTTAAAATTGGAATTTGAATAACATATCCTGTGGAGATTATTGCTCCTAAGTACAAAACTTTAGCATTTCCTTAATATTTTGAGTAAACAAACACCTATTAAATCCATAAAATGATAAAGGTGATGTGCCAGGTATACCTTACATCAAATAAATAACATTTTATACTTACTCTGTGGACAGTAGACCTGACCGAAATGGTTTTAAGAGAAAATTATCTGATATTTATGTCCTTAAAACAACAAGCTCAGTTTGACCATAATGGGGGGGGGGGTCATAAAAAATAATTAAGCACAACATTTATCCAAATAAACTGGATAACATTAATAGACTTAATCCTTTAGCCAAAAAAAAAGTCTCAATGATATTTGTTTTAAGATACCTGAAAACACAGACCTTGCATTTTTCATGCAAAAGTGTCCAGGAGAAGAGACTCCACCAAGAGAGTGTTAGAACACTGATGCTACAATCAGAAAAGCAGTCAGCATTACTTCAGAACTATGGGTACATGCTGCTGTCCAGGTAAACTATGACTCTCATAAACTTATTTCAGTATCTGGGGATATGTGGTTTGATATTTAGATTTCTGGAGGGGATTTAACATTTTGATAAGGTAATCTACACCATCAATGGCATCAGTCACCTGCCTGAAAAGACTTTTTCATGACAAGAAGGAAGAGATACCTAGAGTCACCTAACAGAAAGGAGTTTGGGATCAGCATTAGAACGTTGGTCAGGGTAGGACTGAATACTCCCACTCACTTTCCTCCATCTAATGTGCATGCATGTATGTTTGAGTGTGTGAGTATCAGCATTATTTAAACCTAATAAATAAATGAATATGTAAGAATTAAACGTTAATTATATATTTCTTATAGAGAATTTTAAAATTCCATTTAGAAAGCATACTTTAGGCATAAAATCTAACACTCTACATATATACACATCTAAAGAGTCAAAAATTATCTCTTTAATTTTTAAAGCGATTGAGTGTATATAGAAAAAAGAAAAGAGTTGATAGTTTCCACTTGAATCAGATTAAATACTATCATAAAAATGAAAAATATGAATAGTGGTGAATGGGTATGGCTACACTATGTTGAAGATGAATTCTTTTCTATGTTACAATTGATAAATACTGTTCAAGTGACAATTCTAAGGGATTTCCAGTTTGTTTGTTTTTTAAGCTAAGAACAGCGTATGTCTTAATAACATCAAAATTATTTAAAAACTGGGAACAAAGCAAAGAAGAAACTGGATTCATCTTAAGTTAACCATATTTTGTTAAATTGATCTATGTATATTAATCTATACATATGTATCTCTCAAAGAAGACTTGAATGGTCTTCAAAAATGGGGAACATGTCTTATTCATTTTGTATCATAATGGTTGGACATAAAGGTGTATACTATATTTTTAACTGAAT
The DNA here is from genome assembly GCF_951394435.1 of Stenella coeruleoalba. Lineage (NCBI taxonomy): Eukaryota > Metazoa > Chordata > Mammalia > Artiodactyla > Delphinidae > Stenella > Stenella coeruleoalba. The sequence continues at coordinate 111,884,682 of NC_137150.1, read as the reverse complement.
TAAAACAAAACCTGTACCTCCAGTAACACCAAGGTACTAACTTCTGTTATTCCTCTCGTCATATATGACATTCTAGAGATTTCAGACTAGTAGCTATTAAATCTATTTGGACATCTGTCATAAAAATTCTCAAGCATTGAACAGAAAAATATGTTTTTTCTAACTTATATTCTTCATTTATTGCCAATGCAATCCCAATTTCTTTAATCAAAAAGATTCACATTATCATATATTTATCATATTTGTTAATATAATAAAAATTGGAGAAAGCAATATTTTTTAAATTTTTATTTATTTATTTTTTACATTTTTATTGGAGTATAATTGCTTTATAATGGTGTGTTAGCTTCTGCTTTATAACAAAGTGAATCAGTTATACATATACATATATATCCCCATATCTCTTCCTTCTTGTGTCTCCCTCCCTCTAGCCCTCCCTATCCCACCCTTCTAGCTGTTCACAAAGTACCGAGCTGATCTCCCTGTCCTATGCTACTGCTTCCCACTAGCTATCTATCTTACATTTGGTACTGTATATATGTCCATGCCACTCTCTCACTTTGTCCCAGTTTACCCTTCCCCCTCCCCATGTCCTCAAGTCCATTCTCTAGTAGGTCTGTGTCTTTATTCCAGTCTTGCCCCAATATTCTTCATGATCTTTTTTTTTTTTTTTTTTTTTAGATTCCATATATATGTGTTAGCATATGGTATTTGTTTTTCTCTTTCTGATTTACTTCATTCTGTATGACAGATTCTAGGTCCATCCACCTCACTACAAATAACTCAGTTTCGTTTCTTTTTATGGCTGAGTAATATTCCATTGTATATATGTGCCACATCTTCTTTATCCATCCATCTGTCAATGGACACTTAGGTTGCTTCCAAGTCCTGGCTATTGTAAATAGAGCTGCAATGAACACTGTGGTACATGACTCTTTTTGAATTATGGTTTTCTCAGGGTATATGCCCAGTAGTGGGATTGCTGGGTCGTATGGTAGTTCTATTCTTACTTTTTTAAGGAACCGTCCATACTGTTCTCCATAGTGGCTGTGTCAATTTACATTTCCACCAACAGTGCAAGAGGGTTCCCTTTTCTCCACACCCTCTCCAGCATTTACTGTCTGTAGATTTTTTTATGATGGCCATTCTGACCGGTGTGAGATGATATCACATTGTAGTTTTGTTTTGCATTTCTCTAATGATTAATGATGTTGAGCATCCTTTCATGTGTTTGTTGGCAGTCTGTATATCTTCTTTGGAGAAATGTCTATTTAGGTCTTCTGCCCATTTTTGGATTGAAGTGTTTACATTTTTGTTATTGAGCTGCATGAGCTGCTTGTAAATTTTCGAGATTAATCCTTTGTCAGTTGCTTCATTTGCAAATATGTTCTTCCATTCTGAGGGTTGTCTTTTGGTCTTGTTTATGGTTTCCTTTGCTGTGCAAAAGCTTTTACATTTCATTAGGTCTCATTTGTTTATTTTTGTTTTTATTTCCGTTTCTCTAGGAGGTGGGTCAAAAAGGATCTTGCTGTGATTTATGTCATAGAGTGTTCTGCCTATGTTTTCCTCTAAGAGTTTCCTAGTGTCTGGCCTTACATTTAGGTCTTTAATCCATTTTGAACTTATTTTTGTGTATGGTGTTAAGCAGTGTTCTAACCTCATACTTTTACATGTACCTGCCCAGTTTTCCTGAGCACCACTTATTGAAGAGGCTGTCTTTTCTCCACTGTATATTCGTGCCTCCTTTATCAAAGATAAGGTGACCATATGTGCGTGGGTTTATCTCTGGGCTTTCTATCCTGTTCCATTGATCTATATTTCTGTTTTTGTGCCAGTACCGTACTGTCTTGATGACTGTAGCTTTGTAGTATAGTCTGAAGTCTGGGAGCCTGATTTCTCCAGCTCCGTTTTTCTTTCTGAAGATTGCTTTGGCTATTCGGGGTCTTTTGTGTTTCCACACAAATTGTGAAACTTTTTGTTCTATTTCTGTGAAAAATTCCAGTGGTAGTTTGATAGAGATTGCATTGAATCTGTAGATTGCTTTGGGTAGTAGAGTCATTTTCACAATATTGATTCTTCCAATCCAAGAAGATGGTATATCTCTCCACCTCTTTGTATCATCTTTAATATCTTTCATCAGTGTCTTATAATTTTCTGCATACAGGTCTTTTGTCTCCTTAGGTAGGTTTATTCCTAGATATTTTTTTCTTTTTGTTGCAGTTGTAAATGGGAGTGTTTTCTTAATTTCACTTTCAGATTTTTCATCATTAGTGTATAGGAATGCCACAGATTTCTGTGCATTAATTTTGTATCCTGCTACTTTACCAAAATCATTGATTAGCTCTACTAGTTTTCTGGTAGAATCTTTGGGATCCTCTATGTATAGTATAATGTCATCTGCAAACAGTGACAGCTTTACTTCTTCTTTTCTGATTTGGATTCCTTTTATTTCTTTTTCTTCTCTGATTGCTGTGGCTAAAACTTCCAAAACTATGTTGAATAAGAGTGGTGAGAGTGGGCAACCTTGTCTTGTTCCTGATCTTAGTGGAAATGGTTTCAGTTTTTCACCATTGAGGATGATGTTGGTTGTGGGTTTGTCATATATGGCCTTTATTATGTTGAGGAAAGTTCCCTCTATGCCTACTTTCTGGAGGGTTTTTATCATAAATGGGTGTTGAATTTTGTCAAAAGCTTTCTCTGAATCTATTGAGATGATCATATGGTTTTTCTCCTTCAATTTGTTAATATGGTGTATCACGTTGATTGATTTGCATATACTGATGAATCCTTGCATTCCTGGAATAAACCCCACTTGATCATGGTGTATGGTCCGTTTAATGTGCTGTTGGATTCTGTTTGCTAGTATTTTGTTGAGGATTTTTGCATCTACGTTCATCAGTGATATTGGCCTGTAGTGTTCTTTCTTTGTGACACCTTTGTCTGGTTTTGGTATCAGGGTGATGGTGGCCTCGTAGAATGAGTTTGGGAGTGTTCTGCCCTCTGCTGTGTTTTGGAAGAGTTTGAGAAGGATAGGTGTTAGCTCTTCTCTTAATGTTTGATAGAATTCACCTGTGAAGCCATCTGGTCCTGGGCTTTTGTTTGTTGGAAGATTTTTAATCACAGTCTCCATGTCAGTGCTTATGATTGGTCTGTTCATATTTTCTATTTCCTCCTGGTTCAGTCTTGGCAGGTTGTGCATTTATAAGAATTTGTCCATTTCTTCCAGGTTGTCCATTTTATTGGCATAGAGTTGCTTGTAGTAATCTCTCATGATCTTTTGTATTTCTGCAGTGTCAGTTGTTACTTCTCCTTTTTCATTTCTAATTCTATTGATTTGAGTCTTCTCCCTTTTTTTCTTGATGAGTCTGGCTAATGGATTTGCCAATTTTTTTAATCTTCTCAAAGAACCAGCTTTTAGTTTTATTGATCTTTGCTATCATTTCCTTCATTTCTTTTTCTTTTATTTCTGATCTGAATTTTATGATTTCTTTCCTTCTGCTAACTTTGGGGTTTTCTTGTTCTTCTTTCTCTAATTGCTTTAGGTGTTAGGTTAGGTCGTTTATTTGAGATGTTTCTTGTTATCTAAGGTAGGATTGTATTGCTATAAACTTCCCTCTTAGAACTGCTTTTGCTGCATCCTATAGATTTCGGGTCTTTGTGTTTTCATTGTCATTTGTTTCTACGTATTTTTTGAGTTCCTTTTTGATTTCTTCAGTGACCTCTTGGTTATTACGTAGTGTATTGTTTAGCCTCCATGTGTTCGTATTTTTTACAGATTTTCCCCTGTAATTGATATCTAGTCTCATAGCATTGTGGTCAGAAAAGCTACTTGATATGATTTCAATTTTCTTAAAGTTACCAAGCCTTGAGTTGTGACCCAGGATATGATCTATCCTAAAGAATGTTCCATGAGCACTTGAGAAGAAAGTGTATTTTGTTGTTCTTGGATGGAATGTCCTATAAATATCAATTAAGCCCACCTTTTTTAATGTATCATTTAAAGCTTGTGTTTCCATATTTATTTTCATTTTGGATGATCTGTCCATTGGTAAATTGGGGTGTTAAAGTCCCATACTGATTGTGTTAATGTTGATTTCCCCTTTTATGGCTGTTAACATTTGCCTTATGTATTGACGTGCTCCTATGTTGGGTGCATAAATATTTATAATTGTTATATCTTCTTCTTGGATCGATCCCTTGATCATTTTGTAGTGTCCTTCTTTGTCTCTTGTAATAGTCTTTGTTTTAAAGTCCATTTTGTCTGATATGAGAATTGCTACTCCACCTTTCTTTTGATTTCTATTTGCATGGAATATCTTTTTCCATCCCCTCACTTTCAGTCTCTATGTGTCCCTAGGTCTGAAGTGGGTCTCTTGTATACAGCATATATTCGGGTCGTGCTTTTGTGTCCATTCAGCCAGTCTGTTTTTTGGACAGACATTTAATCCATTTACATTTAAGGTAATTATCAATATGTATGTTCTTATTATCTTTTCTTAATTGTTTTGGGTTTGTTATTGTAGGTCTTTTCCTTCTCTTGTGGTTCCTGCCTAGGGAAGTTCCTTTAGCATTTGTTGTAAAGCTGGTTTGGTGGTGCTGAATTCTCTTAGCTTTTGCTTTTCTGTAAAGGTTTTAATTTCACTGTCAAATCTGAATGAGTCCTTGCTGGATAGAGTAATCTTGGTTTTAGGGAGAAAGCAATATTAAATGTAGAAGTGTTTTATTAAAACACCCACTAGGAGGATATGGAATTGAAATTTTTAAGCTGTAATACATAAGCTATAGTGAGTATCCTTATTTAAATAATTAAAAACCTTAATTGCAGTGATTATTATTGAAGTTACTGTGAAAGATAAGAATTTCCAGTTCTACCATGACAATACAATAATTATACCCTTTGGCATGTATATTTTCTGACAATTTTATACTTGTATAATTTTATTTTATGCTTGTATAATTCTATTTTACGTACATATTTTATCAATAATCACATTTATTTTTCATCATTTTTTTCCTAAGTATCAGAGACAATTTTTTTTATTGAAAAAATAAGTTTTATGTGTTGAGTTTCTTTAGAATCCCATGTTCATTTCAAGGCTTTTACTCTCTGTTAATTTCCTCACTTAAAATGTGCCACTAATAACAAAGTGCCTCCAGAATTTTTGCATTAGTCCCAATGAAATCTCAGAGATAACTTGGGCAATAAAGGCACAGAGAAAAGTTATACATGGGTTAAAAACCTGGCTGTGTACTAACTTTGTGAGCATTTCACAAGTGCTTATATGTGGTAACTGAGATGAACTATGTCATGAATTAGGTGCAATAACTCCTTGTAGAGAGGCTTGTTAAATTCAAAAAGAACATAAGTAAATTTAATAGCCCAGTGCTTACCAAGTAGCAGGTATTTTAAAAAGTGGCAACAGGTATCATATGCTCTCTGTTACCTGAATCTTTATGTCATTTGATTTCAATGATTTTGTTAAGAAACAAAACTTCAGAGATGATGGTTTACTTGCATTTAATAACAAATGAACACAAACTTTGTATCTCTGAGTTTTTGATTTAAAACTCATACCACGAATGCCTTTGCAATTCATGAGAATGCTATATTTGCCTAACTATTCACTGATCTAGTGACTTAGGTAGATTTTCTACTTTTAAGGGCTTTAATTTGTAAAATAAGGAGATTCGATTCAGTAACCTCTTGTAATTATGATTCTAAAGAATTAAGATAAATCTAGAAGATAAAAACAAACCCAGCTGTTAAAAATGTGTGAACCAACATTATGGATTTTTCCCCATGTTGCATTCTAACAGGTTGTCTAAATATGACAAAAATTTTACCTAGTCTAAGTATGAACTGGGGTTTACCACTCTTCCTATGCATTGAAATCAATTTTCTTCTGAATCCACAGGACGTTCCCCTGCATAACTTACATGAAACCTAAGGGTAATTATTTGAAGAAATCAGTCTTATAGTTGCCTGGGAATATATTCCGAAACCAAATTGAATAGATACTGCATTATTTAATTTTACTCAAATCAATCCATTCAACAAGAATCACATTTTTCCCATACAAGTAAACTGAGGTCTATAGCTCAATGTTCATTTCATCATTTGATTTTTTGTAATGTTAGACTAAACTTTCAAAAAATTTTAGAAAGCCTTTACCAATAATTAAAAAGAACACTTTGCTTAAAGTACTGTAAAACATGTTATTATAATTTGATTCAGGTGTGGCAGATATTTACACTCATGTGTGAGTAAAATAATGGGGCTCCACTCCACATGGTTAGAAAATAAGGTATGTGTGAGAATTGACTCTCAACAACCGAACTGAAAAGATATTTTACTGTCTAAAATATAAGAATAATTTTCTGAATATGAAGTTTCAGATTCCATTTCTCAAGGTTTTGGTTGATGACTGTGGAAGATTAGATTATATGAATCTTTCTATCATGATATATGAATATATATCCAATTATTTAAATCTTATAGTAAGTTAATAAAACACACAAAAACATCTTGTCATTTATATTAAAACAAATGAATGAATAGCAACAGATTAATTATGCAAAATCATAAAGTTCTTTTGTATCCCATTTAGTAATCAGAGATCTTACTGACCTTATATCTTTTTTTTTTACTTTTTGCTCTGCTTGTTTTCATTGCTTCACTTTATGGAAAATGCTTTCCGGGTTATCATACGAACTTTAGTTTTCATAACATTGACATGAGATTTGGATTAAATCTGGCAATATAAAAGACCACTGTACTTGCTTCATCTACATTTTTCACTGTTTGGAATACCTTAGGTAGACAGCAAAATAAATATGCATATACAAATAGGTGTGATTTTATCAAAATATTGCACATTCAAATATTGAAACCGCTTTGGTTATTACAACAAAGCAGCTAAATCCTTCAGTCTCAGCACTGAGAATCTTTCATGTTTTTAACGGGAATTTGAGACCCAAAGATTAGTATTTACTATCTCTATCAGTATTTGAATCATTGCAACAGTTATTGTCTGTTGAAATAAACGAGGCTCTTGCTCCTAGATAGCTTCCTAGACCAAATGACAAGGCTCAAAATGATGCTCATTTATAACCATGTAATTTAAAAATCGGTTAAAAAAGCCTCATGTTTTTCCTGATAGAATTCAATGTCTTTTGGAAATATTGTCAGTGATACAGTTCAATGTCCCAACCACAGAAATGTGGAGAAATATCTTGATATTATAAAGGAGAAACAACTATCTTTCTGGAATATCCTATTTAAAAAAAAATTATGATAAGCCTTCTCTACATATTATGTATTTAAGACACATAATACCTCCATTATGCATGATTAAATGCATAAAATTATTTCTGCAACACATACTTGAACTCAATGACAGTAATGCCATTTCATAACACATTTTGTTGGTTTTTAGACAATGCCTTGTAGGACTTAATCTACAGTTTAATATTCTGTGGTCTCTATTTATATGTCATATATAGCAACAAGTAGGCTTTTTAGCTTTAATAATGTCTTACCTAAAGATATTTTGAGAAAGGTCACTTCTTATTAGGGATCTTATTTAAGAAGAAAGAATTCAAAGTTTGGGTAGGATTTAAGGAAAACTGAGCATTGGATCAAAATGAGTTAACTAAAAAAAAATCAAACTTTCTATAGAAATCAAGTCATAGTAGGAAAAATGTATTATTGTAATATAATAAGTTAATATATTAAAATCTTCCAATAATAAATTTTAATTAATAGATTCATGATGTACCTCTTTATTTGCATTCATAGAGAAAATGTATGCAAAGGTAAAATAGTTTAGGACATGGGGTGGATACTTGGAGAATCCTCCCTTCCTTACCAACCTAACCAAGGAAATATCTTTGTTCATGTAAAGGTAAAACTCTCACGTTATACTTTGCTTTAACATAATAGTATAAAATAACATAATACATAATAAAATTGCTATAAAAGTAACAAAATTTTTCATTCATAATCTCAAACTTTCTCTAATCTAAAACAGAACTATTTTAATATTGCATTTTATTATTTTCAAAGCACACACAGCACTGATATTTTTTCTGGTCAATTTTGCCTCCTAGGCACCTTTTAAATCCATCCACTCTTAGTAAACTCTCCCACGCCTACTCTGGTCAAAGCTGGGTCATGTCTATAGTAGTTTCCTTGATGACTTGGCCTCCACTCTAACCCCTTACTGAGTAGTCAGAATGATCTTTTTGAATTGCAAATGTTTAACTCACCCACACTCACACCCTCCAACCACACAAACACAAACATCCTTCCATGGATTTTCATTTTTCTTGGAATAAAGATAGAAGTCCTCTACATAGCTCACCTGATCTTGTATGATATGCCCTCAATTACTCTCTAGCCTCATTTTGCAGAACACAGCCCTTCCTTCTGCTCAGCCACACCAGCTAAATTTCACTTCCTTAAATGCATCATTCTTCCACCTGCCAATTTTTTTTTTTAATTTTTAAATTTTTGGCTGCATTGGGTCTTCTCTGGTTGTGTGAGCGGCAGCTACTCTTTGTAGTGGTGTGCAGGCTTATCATTGTGGTGGCTTCTCTTGTTTCAGAGCACAGGCTCTAGGCAAGCAGGCTTCAGTAGTTGTAGCATGTGGGCTCATTTGTTGAGCTGGCTTCAGTAGTTGCAGAGTGCGGGCCATAGGGCACGAGGGCTTCAGTAGTTGTACCACACAGGCTCAGCAGTTGTGGCTCGCGGGTTCTAGAGAGCAAGCTCAGTAGTTGTGGCGCACGAGCTTAGTTGCTCCACGGCATGTGGGATCTTCCCAGACCAGGGATCAAACCCGTGTCCCCTGCATTAGCAGGCAGATTCTTAACCACTGTGCCACCAGGGAAGTCCCGCCAAATGTTATTTGTGTATGTTGCTACCTTTACCTGGAAACTCTTCCTTGAGCAGTCACCCAAACTTTTTTATTATTCATCAGATCAGAATTCATATCTCTAGGAAACCCTTCCTTGACAACTCCATCGTGGTTGGTGTCTTTTGTTTTCTACTTGCATGTCAGCAGACATGTTCTGCAGTGAACCGAATGTTTGTGTTCCTCCAAAATTCCTATGTTGAAATCCTAATCCATAATGTGATGGTGTTAGGAGATGGGACCCTTGGGAGGTTGATTAGGTCATAAGGGTGAAGTCCTCATGAATGGGATTAATTCCCTTATAAAAGAGACCCTACAGAGCTCTTTAGCTCTTCTTTTCATATGTTAGGATACAGTTAGAAGGTGATCATCTATGAATCAGAAAGTGGGTCCATACCAGACATCAAATGTGCTGGCAAATTGATCTTGGACTCCTTAGCCTTTAGAACTGTAAGAAAGATACATTTGTTGTTTAAGCTACCTAGTCTATGGAATTTTTGCTCCACAACAGGCCAAATGGACTAAGCCCCTGTTCTTCAAAGTACTTATACCTCCAGTTGACATCAATTTGTATGATCTATTGCTTAATTTTTCCGTAAGTCCTAAACTTTTTAAGAATAGGAACCAGTAGTAGTCATGGTAGGTGCTCAGTAAATATACTGAATGAAATTAATGAAATATTATCTAGCAGCTATGTAAATGCATGACATAAGACTGTAACAATTGAATTGAAATAATGTACGCTTTTATCTATGTCTTAATATTTAGATGTACATACACAACATGAATATAAAGGTACGATACTCGAAACTCTAGGAAATATAACCAATTGATCTTTGACCTCTGTTTTGTGTTTTCTACAGGAATTTATAATCCCAGTGCCTAGCTCAGTAGATTGGCAGAATTAGACACTCCTTTATTCAATATGTAAACACTTTATATTAAACATGGTATTTGCCTTAAGAATGGCATATTGCACTAGGAAAATCAAACTCCAAGCACGAAACATGAACCATGCCATGGGTTTGAAAGTATAAATCAAAAGCTATCACTAGGAAAAGACCAGAATTATCATCAGATAAGTTGCATAGACAATAGACACAGGAGAACTGAGAGGAAATAAAGAGTTTTAGCACTTGAGAAGGTGGTATGCTGGAGAGAGACCTCGAGATCTGTTCTGAAATACCAAGACGTTTGACTGGCATTGGATTTTTAGTTAAGATGGATGGTGTATGAATAGAGGGTTTGACCAGAGCTAAGGTAAGGAGATGCTGGTTGACTCTGGAAGGGAATTTGAGTGATATAATTTGACTTTGTCCTGAAGGCAATGAGATTTTTTCAGGGGTTTTTGGTTGATAGTACAAATTAGATGAGAGAGAGAGAGAGAGAGACTGACATTAGACTATTTCAATAATTCAGTATGAAGTGAAGGTCGTTACAGTATAACAGGATGAATGAAGGAGAGGGGATAACTGGAACATACTAGAACCAACAGGAAAAGGAGAATGACATCCACTTAACCCTTAAAACACAAGTTGACTCCAAAGCTTTATGCTTACAATATTTTTCCAAATAAAGGTTAAAGAAAGATAAATTCCATTATAGATTTATTATAAAATGACAAGGCATACAAGTAGAACCATTTAGCAAGTAACTGAAAAAATGAATCCAAAAATCGGTAAATAGGTCAGGAGTGACTATTATTAAACTCAGTAGGAATCCAGAATTTCTCAAACTTTAGGACTGTTAAAGAGAGAAGACCATCAGGCAGTGTATATTTAAATCACTGATATTTTCTTATATACTTCACAAACATATCCAAATACAAATGCACGTCTCTGATCTTCTCTGTATCCTAAACTACCGTCAAAAAAACTTAGAATTTTAAGAGTCTACATGTTCAGAGAAAGAGGAAATGAGGAAGCAAAAATCAGGAACTGTTCAGAAAAGGGCTTGCTCTCAAACTCAGCCTCAAAATGATTTCCTTCATCCCAGAAGCCATTTCACGCCATTATCTTACATTATTAGAAATTCTATCATTAGTGGTTTCTCTTAGATTAATCCTTTTACATTGAATTAGGTTTAGGAGATTATCACTCAGTCATCATCTGTAATAGTTAAATTAATTGGATTGCTTTTTAAAAAATATGTTTTAAGTATTTTGAAGGATTAGGCTCCTTTAAATATAAGGGGGGAGATTTTCTTCCACTATAGAATATTTCCCAGTGCTGGATAGGCCTGGGCCATGGAAGGGGCCCACGAAGTCGATGCTGTGATATCTGGGTGGGGGGCGGGAAGCAGTGCCAAAAGAAAAGGGAAAGGAATAAAATACAATTCCTTTGACTTTACAATTCCAATCTTTAGGGACTACATTGATTATTTATTTTTGTGAATATTTAAAACATTTTCTATGTCATCCATTTGATCATTAATTATGTAGTACCTAGTAGTTTCTTTTCACTTGCTTTATAAAACTATTTTAAAACCTTTATTTTAATATTATTTCAGTTTTCGCATAATTTCTAATTCAATATGATGACTTAATGGGATAAGAGTAATTAAATTTTCTTACTTAAAATTTTTTTCTTTTGCAGTAAGTCACCAGTTTAAATATCAAATTACTAGTAAATATTTAACTACTTATGGGGTGATATCGTTGCTACTCTTTTTGTATTAGACATCTATAGGTAACTGGAAACACACACTTTTGTGGCCTCTAGAAAGTAAGAATAAAGGCTCCAGAGAATCAGAGGGAGAAGATGACTGTCTAGGAATCAGGAAATGGGTTCTCGCCAGACACCAAATCAGCTAGCGTCTTGATCTAGGACTTCCCAGCCTCAAGAATTTTGAGAAGTAAATTTCAGTTGTTTATAAGCCACTCAGTCTATGGTATTCTGTTATAGACGCTCAAATGGTCTAAAACAGAGGGTGTTTTTTCATATGTTTTGTCTGTATACCTATGCATTTATGATATACATACAAATACTTTATAATATAGTGAGATTAAATAATACCTATCAGTCCTTAGTTCTATGCCTTGCTTTTTCTATTAACAACATATCCTGGAGATCTGTCCATCAATAAACACACACACACACACACACACACACTTTTTAAACTGCTACATAATATTTCAAAATAACTTTGTATAAATGTATATATGCAATAAATTTTTTTTTTTTGTATAGGTGAGAGTTCTTTTTCAATCAGGATTGTTCTTAAATGTTCTTCACATTTTCACATTTCAGATATATATCACAGAGAGCTTTCCAAATTGATATGCCTGTATATACAAATACACGCCCATGCATACATCCGCACACGTATATCCACAAACACACTCAAATAGATATACATGTATATGGTAAGCTAGTCTGTTCTAAGTCCTGTTTGTCTATGGGTCTAGTCTGGTGTCAGTGCCATGCACTGTAGCTTTGTGAAATGTTTCTGAGAGAGTAAGTTCCATGAGCGCTATCACCAAAAACATGAATAAAAGTCAGATATTACACACATTATATAATTTTCGGTAACATTCATACATCCGTGTTTGATAGATTTTGGACTTTGGATACTTAAAAGTTTCATGTCTGAAAGAGTTAATACAGATTTAATGTATCTGTCCAAGTCATAAGGAGTAGCACAAAAACCAAGAGTGTCTGGTTCATTTTCCCCTACTTTGAAGATGTTAAAATTTAAGGCAACGAAAATATACTTCACTTTACCAGATTTTAAAAGAATATTTCATTTGATAATTTTAAATATACCCCAAATTTTACCAGATTTTAAAAGAATTACCAGATTTTAAAAGAATATTTCATTTGATAATTCTAAATATACCCCAAATTTTGTCTATATGAAAAAAAGGAGGGCATATTATAATCGACACTACCACAAAAACGTATGACCCCAAATCACGTTGTGTCAGCTGTGCTCAACTTAGGCAGTTACCTTCTTGCTTCTAAAATATTCACTGTTGGTCAATTGCAGCCCAAAATGTACATTATTGACCTTGGCACATCAGTAAGACTATACATTGTAAGTGACAGTAAGACTATACATTGCATTAGCAAATCCTTATCTGACAGTTTTCCAGGATCTCCCCTTTCAAACTGCTAACATTCCAATCGATTTCATCCCTCTTCCCCGCCACTTCGTGAAACTGTTTCATTGTTTTAGAAACTGTTGTCCCCATGCTTTAAAAAAGTTTTTATCTCTTAAATGCTTAAAACTTATTAATAATGTTTCATCTTAGAGTCGTATGTAAATGCCATGTTAGGTTTTATTTTTTGTAATCTCTTTAATCAGAAACAAGGGAATTAGCCAGCTGTTTGGAACTCATGTTAAGATGTAATTAAACATCTGATTGAATGTCTGTGCATATCATATAGGAGAGGCTAGTGTTTGTACACAAGACAGACAATGCTCATTAAAATGAAAAAAGGCCCTACCAGATGACAATGGTGGAGTGTTGGTGAGGGTTTTCCGCTAATATTTTGTCTGTGATAGTGTTAGTCAAAAAAAAAAAAAAAAATCCCATAGTTTGGCAGAGATTAGCATACTATGTAAATCATGGCAATCAAATTCTTTATCAGCTGAAACATATCTTTAAGCTGACCACCAATGTATTTTCAAAACAGCAAAAAAACCCCTAGGTTTGGCAGAGATTAGCATACTATGTAAATCATGGCAACCAAATTCTCTATCAGCTGAAACATATCTTTAAGCTGACTACCAATGTATTTTCAAAAAAGCAAAAAAACCCCTAGGTTTGGCAGAGATTAGCATACTATGTAAATCATGGCAACCAAATTCTTTATCAGCTGAAACATATCTTTAAGCTGACTACCAATGTATTTTCTATTATGCAATCTTTTCAAAGAAAGATTGCACATTTTGCAAGTTTTACAACATAGAATTATCAGATATTTTGTTATGGAAACACTCCACAACACCTCTTTCATTTGAGAATAAATAGAAAAATGCAAAAGTTTTTTGAAAACACTTTTAAGTTAACATTTATATTAGTTGTTTTAGGGAAGGTATATGGTATGTTATCTTTTTAAGGCTTATGATGAATACGCTGTGTCCAGAATAATTATCGAATAATTTAATATATTTATAGGTCTTTTGCTAAAGAACCATGCCACAATATTCTCTGCATTTTAAAGTATATGTTTTGATAGATGAATATGAAAAAATGAAAATAAAATATGAGTATTAATACTAAGTCTCTGCTTAATTGATATCATGCTTGGACAAGCAAGGGCTGTTTACTTAAATCATTTGAGGCTTGGAAAAAAATAAAAATGTTACATCTTTGAGCTTTATGTTAAGATATGCATAGTACATCAGACTATTAATCTTTTTAGTCCAATATCACATACAATTTTTCATGCTAAAGAAGAAGAGAAAATCCTACATAACACATATGCCAAATCGTGCAGTGAAATTTTATTTCCTGGACTTCTTCAGAGTAAAAAGTGTCTATTCATCATTATGTTTGATTTTATGATGTGGGCTATTGCCCAGAGGAATTCTGCAAAGATCTGAAGATTAATGTTACATGTGGCACCAACTTGGACTTAAATCTAGGCTTTGAAACGTGTAACAATTCTTTCACTAATATGACTATTTTTCATAATTCCTTGGAGGTTACTGTAATTCTAGTACATGAGCCAACATTGTTTGAGACGTTGCAGTAATGACATATTTCAGGGCACTGAAATTTGGCATATTTTACCGAAGATTTTCAAAGTCTACTCTTACAACAGCTGATAAAGTTATTATAACACAGCAGTTCAAAAAGTTGTTATCTTACATTTGTATTGTAAAATATAATGGAAAGGAGAGTTTGACAGTACTCAGAAACATTTTCATAAAATATGATTTAGCTTATAAGCCCAGAATTTAGAGAGTTACATATTGACTATAAATTGTCAATTGATTATAAATTTAAAAAGTTGTCTAAATAATGCAATACAGGTTCAGTTGATAAAATAGACATTGATTAAAATTATTTTATTTTTACAGGTTACATTTAAACCATCCTAAAGGTGAAGGTTTTGCAGATTGTGTAATTGTATCCAATTATTTACTTATCAGCTCAAGGCCCCCAAATTAAATAGTATATGTTAGCATGACTTTTAGAATGTCTATTTCTTCTAGCTCTTCAACAATAAGATCAAGTAAGTTTTTGTACCCAACTAGATTGTCTTGGTCCTGACCAGGTTGACGAGGGGGTGCTGAGGTTCAACAATGAGAAACTCATTCCTGATCGACTGTACTCTAGTGAATACTGTGGTTATGTTGCATTTTAGCGTCTGTCAATATTGATGAGCTGCACCTGATGCAGGTTATGTGGGCTCCAGCACACATCCTACCTATGTAAGTCTGGGCTTGGGAGTGGGGGATAGATAAGCTTTTGGGAGGTCTGGTATGACCCTTCTTATTCAGGAATATCATCTGCAACAATGTGCTGATGTGACTATTCCTTGAGTGCACTTCTGTACCTTTTTTTTATTGGTAAATGTCTAATGGGAGATATTCTTGTCTGATTTGTCTCTTATAGTCTGAGCCTACTACTTGACATGTGTCACTGTAGTAATTAAGCACCAGTGAAACATGCACAACACCCCAATCTAGTTCCCTGGTGCCCCTGAGTGTGTGTGTGTGAGTGTGTAGCGTGTGTTTTATATTAAAATTTCAAAAAGTTTAGAGGACTATGTAATAAGCCCTCATGCATCCATCCCCCACTATCAACAATTATCAACTCATAATCCCACCTACCACTCCACCCCCACCAAGAGACATTCATGCTCCAAACATAACAATCCACTCTCTGTTTGGTAAACACAGGCATTTCACCCATTTCTTACACTAATTTCTGTCTGAAGTGCTCTCACTATCTCAGTTCTTTATTTTCAGCTCAGCAGACTCCTTTACTGTCTAGTTTCACTTTTATCTTCTTTGAGAAGTGTGACCTGAAAACCAATTTTTTTTTAGTATGCCCCCTCAGCATTTTGAAGTTATCCATAAACTTTTAAGTTATACTTTTTGTGTGCACCTCTATGCTCTTATTAGGTAGTGCTTACTTAAAGCCATGGAGATGATCTTTTCAATGTTTTTACTCTCTGTTTATAGCTCTTAGGGTTCAAAAGTGTTGGAATGAATATTATCACAGACTTTTAATAATTACAGTATTTATTATATTTTGTTTAATAATATAAATGAAATTTTCTACTACATTTCTCTTTTAGATGTAATAGATGAAATATACTTCTATTTGAGTATATTTCTCAGGAGTAATTTTTCATCTTAATATCCTGGCTAAAATAAAATTATGAAACAGTGTCAACTTCATATTGGTTATAAAAATACATAGGTAATCATATGCATATTTGCCTCACTTTAAATCAAAGTTTATGTCTGAAACTGTACTAAGTGTAAAAACGGCACCAGCAATACCAGTTACAAATTCCTATGATCTTAATCCACCCACATTCACCCACATTTCACTACCTGGTTCACAGGGTTATTGAACCACTTGTAATTTAAGTGAAGTGACAGGTCAATTCAAGCAACTGATTTGACCTTGTTTCTGCCCCTTGATTTTGGTTGAAATTACCACAACAATGTTTCAAACCTGCCTCCTCCACTTACCCAGTGATTTCTCAGACAAAGAGCATGGTAGAAATTAGGAGAGTTTTTTGGGTATGTGTGTGTAAGAATGGGAGTATTGTAATTATTTCACAGTTTCAAGAGAGATACATTGTTCATTTTAGGAAAGTGAAATAGTTGCAGTAACACACCTGCATATATAATATGCTTCTCTTCATAATATATCTTATCAAATTTTTAAAGTTGAGGTTAAAACCCCACAAAATACTTTGCTAAAGTTCATCCACTTTCTTTTGTCTCCCCAAAATTCAGTTGTGTATTCTCTAGAGGAAATATATCTTTACATGCAACTTCTATAAGTATCTATAATATATATGATATATTAATTTAAATATTACATTAAAATATATATGAATTTTCTAATTAAGAATAATTTAACCAAAAGAATGATGATTTTTAGTGGTTGGTTTCCTAAATTACATTTAACTCTAATAGAATTACTAAGCATATTGATCAGCCAGGTCATCAACTCTGATCTTATAGGGTTTGCTCTTCAGTTAAATTAGATCATCCACTGGTGGGGAATAATATTTTTCCACAGCCATTGGGCTAAACCTGAAAATATAATGATCTTTCATCTCTAAAGGACTGTCAGTAGCAATTAACGAGATTTATTATTAAAGTGTCTAAAATCACAGATTCTAATTTTCTGCTTCAGTGTATGAGTCTATACTGTTACATTGGCTCATGAATTTACATAATTTAGAAGTTTAAGATATTACCAAACTTAAAGTATTTATTCTCTGTCATAGCAAGTGTATTGTCACATATTTCTCATTTGCTTTTCCAGGTTACAAAATTGTGCCAAGAAAAAGTCTCACTGTAACTTTCTGAATAAAGCTATTCACCAGAGGTGCATTAAAAAACACAAACATTTTTTTAAAGCTAACTTTAGCTAATTAGCATTAACAGAAATTCTTTCAAGGTTCACCCACATCAATACATAATATATATTCAGAGGTTTGTAGTGGATCCACATATTAGAAATAAATAAAATTACTAGTAATAATGCATGATTTTGATTATAAAATTAAAATATCTGCTTCTCAATTATATGGCATGTCTCATTTAATCCTCACAAAAACTCTATTATTTGCATTTAATGGATGAGGTAACTGAGATTTAAAGCATCTGAGCTCCCAGTCACTCAGCTAGTAAGCTGATGCTTCAAGATTCAGACACTGCTCTAATTTCATAGCTTACTTCTTCCCCACTGCCTTATTTTTCAGTAGTCAGGAAGGTGCAGGAGTGGCACTTCAGATAGTTCTACATGCCAAATCATCAGCCTATAATTTTTAAAAATATATCAATATGCATTAACTAAATAAGATACATTTAAACATTATGGCCTTCACAGGAATATGTCACATTATAGAGTATGACAATTCATAACTATACATGAGAATGATGTAAAAATCTAATTTAAAAGTTTTTAATATGTATTTGATTAAAATACCAACCTCTATGTGTATTTATTTCATACAATGAACTGCATAATATGTCTGACTTGGCTGGAAAGCATTTGTTCATCACACATGCAGGAGGGAGAGAAGTTATTCATTAGCTATCATCTTCTGGAGATACACGTTTGGAATCACTTTGGGGAATATTTTTCTAGGGGAAAATATATGTATACGTAACAGCTAAGCAATCCTAAAGGGTGAGATTCTCCAGATTCACTTTTTTCAAGGCTTTAAGTTTAGTCTTAGGAACTGTCATTTCTCTTGTTCTGCATAAAATATGGCATTAAACCAGGCATACTGTTCCTTTCAAGTTGATTTGTGTTCCCTGACACAGGGGCATCAAATTACTGTGGGGTAACCCCTGCCCTTGATTGCTTGGGAGAATAAAATTGGTAGAGATAGTGCATCACTTGTAGAACCCAATTGAAAGAAAGCGTGGAGCAAAATCATTGATTTGACCTGTTAAATGGACTATTCAAGCTGCATATAAAATATTCTCATATTTTAAAGTTGTCACTAAATTGATTTATGATTAACGCTGGGTGAATAGTTCAGAATAATAAATCTGGACTTAATCCATACAAAAGTATACATAAGATTTTGTCCCCCAACAGAAGCAAACCCTTTTTATTAGCTGTGTTCAGCTCTGACTTGTGAAATCCTTCACTCTAAGCAACTCATGATTCAAAAAGGGAATTCATCTAGTTCTCATTCTATTCCTTTGGAGTCCCCATGAGGTTTTCTAAATGCATTTATGGAAATAGACTCTAGGATTCAAGGTAGTCTTGTGCATGTAAATGTGTTGGTGAATTTTACAGTTTCATCATCTATTCCTTCCGTGTATTTATTGCCTTTCCTTTTAAGCTTGATGGAAGCAGAAATAAGCAAAAATGGCTAGAATAAAAGAAAAAAAATGATTCCAGAATGCATGGAAATTACACACAATAAAGTGAGATGCCGTGGTACACACTGCAGTGAAGAATATTTAATACAACACAATATAGTATTCAGTCGGGTTTTCATTAGGCTTACCCAACTGAAGACTGAAGAATATAAGCAATATTAGTAATTCAAATGAATAAAAAAATTCACATTTAATATAAAACCTTTATTTCCTTTAGCCTAAAGCCTACTTTGAAGAAGCTTTTTTTTTTAATCATATTCTCTTTAAGAGCCCTTTATCTAGATATATAATGTAAGTTTTCTTCTAAGAGGAATATTTTAAGTCTCATTTTGAGGTTTTAGTCTATAACTTATTTTTCCTTTTTATGTTTTGAGTCATTTAGATTATTTCAGTCTTCATGAAATTTGAATATTTACATTAACAATTTGAACACTCAATCCATAGGTTATAGTTACTGAAAATTAGATCAATTTTAACCCACCCATATAGATTAATTTGCCTTCAAAATTAATTTGAAATTAATCAATTAGATAAAATGTTTTATATAAAGTATGCCACTTTTAAACAGCACTGCAGATACCAATACAAGTGCAGAGATGGGTATATTCACAAAACCTCAGTATCCGTTGTGGGAAAAGTTTGAAATGCTATATATGTTGCTATGTTGGGTATAAATTATAGGCTGTATGCTTTCTAATTTTTTGAATATATTTTTTCCCAATAAGCAAACAATATGCTTTCAAGTTGAAGAAATATTAACTTAAAAACATACACATATTGAATATTGCAAATTATATTTTTTTGGCCAAAATCTTGTATCTAAATAAGCATTCTTGTTAGGGTACAGAGTAAAGAGTAAGGTAGGAATTATGAGCTAATTTCTTAGCCTTGGACTTTGTATTGTTAATTAGCATGAACTTCAAATTTCTTTTTATCTCTAAAATGACATGATATCTGTCCAATTTGCATAGTAGGCTTTTTCTGAAACATAAAGGAAACCCACAGAAATGGTATAATATGTTACACCATTTTCTAATCTCTAAAAAGCTATTTGGTGATGGCTTCTCAGAAATCGATATTTAGTATTTTCCTAACTTACATAGATACCTAAATAGCATCTCTCTAGAAATGGATTGAAAAAGCAAGTTTTACTCAATGAGCAGCATGTGAACAGAAACCAAATAAACTGCAAAGTTCCAAGAAAATTGCTAGTAGATACTGAATGAACTCACTGGTACCTCAGAGAATGCAGTGATAACTGGAAAAAGTGATGGATGAGGAGAAGCATGTATCAAATAAAATCATCAGATCCTGAAAATCATATACATATATTCTTCCAATCTGTAATTTTCTCAGTAACTAAAGCAGTCTGCATGGGAATGCCATTTTCTATTTCCTCACAAACAGATGGGCTGCACAGATTAGACAGTAAGAAGATGTCATCTACCCCTTCCCTGTTACTATTTTTCTTCCAAGTCTTTATATTATGTAACTCTAACCTGATTTCATGAATATACAATATTTGGGATACGTGAAATGAGTCATTTGTCTGGTTCTTGAATACTCTAGTGATGCCCTAGTTTTGGGGGGAGAAAAAGAAGTGGAGGAAGATTGAATTATAGACTCTGAGAATGAGGTAGTGATGGGAAGATCATCTAAACATGTCCAATTGGTAGTTAAAGATAAGGCTTTGGACCTGAAATAAGAGAACCGACTAGGCTTAATTCATTATCTAATAAATAGTTCTACCTAACTACGAGAATTACATTCAATGATCTTTTTTGTTTTTCACAGAACACATGTACTTTAAAATAATTACATTTTCTTATTGGCAATCAAAACAACTCAGGGGCATCAACTAGTAAAGTTTGTTTTTATTGTCCAAATAAATAGAACAGTGGCTCTACTTTCTCACATTTCCATGGGACTGATTACTGAGGAACAGAACAATTCAATCTACATTGTGAATGGCATGTTTGATTTAGGAAGGTTTATCGAACAATGCTAAATTTACAAAAGTGTTCATTTTTTATTCTTGCAATTTTTATACCTTTTGGAACATTTATTCATTTGCAATGTAAATTAAAAACTAAGTTATGTGTGATTGCACTTAACAAACATGGAATGACAATTTTTTAATGAAAAAGACTGAAACACTTTTCCAGCAAGTATTTGAGCACTAATCATAGTAATAATAATAATAACAATAATAACAACAAAAATAAGTGCTATTGAACTTCTAATGAAAATCTAGAAATTCAATCATAGATTGGCTTGTGTCTCAGTCTACGCTCCCCATTTGCTTAGAATTGTTAGGGTGCATGAAAGTTATTAAACCAGAAACTCATCATGGAGAATGTATTCACTACCTTCTTTGCTACTTATAATAAAATACAAATGGCTTTAATATGGTTTTGAAGGCCCTTGTCTTAGTTGCTAGGGCTGCTTTAACAAAATACCATAGACTGGGTGGCTTAAACAACAGAAATGTATTTCTCACAGTTCTGGAGGTTGAAAATCTGAGATCAGCATGCCAGCATAGCCGGGTTCTGGTGAGAATGCTCTTCCTGGCTTGTGGATGTCTGCTTTCTTACTGTGCCCTCTCATGGACAAAGAGAGTGCTCTAATGTCTATTTCTCTTCATATAAGGCCACTAATCCCATCATGAGGGCCCCACCCTCATGACTATATATAAACTTAATTATGTCCCAAAGGTATCATCTTTACATTTCATCCCATTGGCAGTTAGGGCTTCAAGATACAAATTTTCAGGGATATAATTCTGTCTATGGCAGTCCTATAGGATTTGGACCCCAAATACTTCATCATGCACTATTCTCAATTTTGCTTAGTAGATTTCCAGGCCCTTTGGCTCTTTTTGTTTTGTTTTGTTTTGTTCCAGGAATACAAGTTGCTCTTTCCTGCCCCCTTACCTTTGTATGTATATTCCCTTTCCCTAAAACTCTTCCCCCAGGCCTGTGCTTGCTTGGTCCCTCTTCTTCATTTGGTTCTCTACTAAAACAGCCTCCTCTGCCAGCCTTGCTGACCCCTCAACCTCCTCCAGCCTCTCTCATACCATATTGTTCTGCTTTGGTTTCTTCACAGCACTTATGAATATCTAGAACAGGCTAGCTTGTACACTGCCTTACTGATTTTTTGTCTATTTCTCTCAGAGATGTGAATTTCATGACAGCAACCTACTCCACTGCCCTGTCCTCTGTTTTTTCCCCAACGCTTGGTACCTAGTAATCACTCCATAAATGTTTACTGAATTACTTAATAAATGAATAATTTGCTTATGAATCAAAGACAATGACAACATCATTCTGGACCTTAACATTTTAAATTGGCTCCAGACATAAAAGTGATTTCCCTGCCATATCCCCTCAAAAAAGTAAGTAATGAAGCAGCACTTCCTATGCCTTCAGCCACAGCAAGCTTGGCATTTTTAAAAAAGGTATTAAAAGAACAAACTTACATTCAGTATTGTGTGAGAGCTTGTTTACTATGCAAAAGGAAATTAATTCTCTCATTGGTAGATTTTTTCCGGTACGCGGGCCTCTCACTGTTGTGGTCTCTCCCGTTGCGGAGCACAGGCTCCGGACGCGCAGGCTCAGCAGCCATGGCTCACGGGCCCAGCCGCTTCGCGGCATGTGGGATCTTCCCGGACCGGGGCACGAACCCATATCCCCTGCATCGGCAAGTGGACTCTCAACCACTGCACCACCAGGGAAGCCCAGGTAGATACTTTTAAACTAAGCATTTTCCTGTGAAAGTGGAAAAGAACAAGAAAAGTGACATACGACGAAATGTAAAGAAAAAGCAGAACGTGGAGAGGAACACCTCTCTTTGTGCTGGGGATGGTTAGAATGGATTGGTGGGGATACAGGTTCCTATACCTGAAAAGAAAAGAGTGAGCAACAAAGAGAAGATTGAACATTTAGCTTGTGAGAGAGGAGGCAGAGTCCTTCATTGTCACTCTTGCTGCCCTTGGCAGAAGATGTCACATGACACCAACGAGATGATGGTCTTTTGTTGAACAGGACTGGTTTCAGTCCCAGCCCAGCCACCTACTGTGTCATTTAATCTTCCTGAACAAGTGTCTTCAATCTGTGAAATGGAGATTTTATCTTGGGGGGGTGGGGCCATCTTAATGGATCTTAATCCCAACACTTTGTAGCATTCAATAAGTGATTATTATTATTTTTTGAATTTTATTGTATTTATTTGTTATACAGCAGGTTCTTATTAGTTTTCTATTTTATACATATTAGTGCATATATGTCAATCCCAGTCTCCCAATGAAGTGATTATTATTTTTAACAATATTTAGTCAATTATGAATAAAGAACAGGGGGATAAGCATGCTCTACAAGATTACAAAACTTGAGACAGTAGGGTTTTTATAGCAATTATACAGCTGCCACTGATATGAAAACGAGGTTGTTTATGATTTTTATTTCTCTGCTTTCAGAAAACATCTGCATTCATTAAACACAAGCAGAGTCTGGTAATAAGGCCTGCATAGTGGTTTGCGTAGATGGCCTGGCCAAATTAAGAGGTAAGCATATGATAGAACTATCCTAGGATTATATACAGTGAAAGAACCCAGTCCTCCTATAGGAAGAAAATGACAAGAGTTGGAAAGTACAACCAAAAAAATGGTTTTCATTTCTGATCAAAATGAATATTTGCACATGATTTGTAAGAGTCAAAATTGGTTAAATATTTAGAAAGTTTTCATTGCTTCGTGACTAGGCGTCCTGCTGCTGCACAGGGCACACTCCACTTTTCTCAGGAAGAGAAAGATGACTGAAATTCTTGCTGATAATGGGAAATTTTTCTTTGAAAGCAAGTTCCAGGACAATCATTACTGACCAAGCCCACTCAGCATTATGTCCAGTGTATTGACGGCGGCTCACTGTAACAGGTTATTTAATGATGGCCTCCAGGCACTGTGAACACATTATGATCAGAATGCTCTTTAGAGCAGTTATGTTTAGAAATACTTATCAAAGGCAATTAAAATAGAAAAGTGCTGATTCTTGAAGTGAAATAAGTGAACTAACTGTGATCTTGGCGCGATTTTATTATATAGTGTAGAAAATACTAAATTGTTTGGGATTAAAACCACAGCTGTTTAGTTTAGAATTTAAGGTAAGAAACACAAGCAGTTCATTACGGCAATTGCTAATGTAGATTTAAAAGGCAGTGAACGATCAGCGATGGTGGGTCTTGAACTGGATTTGGAGGGGTTTGCAGAGTATTTGTTTATATAAAATGGAGGAAAATGAGAACTAAGTGTATTGAGCATTGATCCAGGTCCTTCCACATGTTCTCACATTTCATTTCTTCTAATTCTGATGTAGTTAATTTTAATTCTACCTTGCAAATGATGAAAGTGAGATTACAAAGTTTTAGGAATTTTCCAAGTACATATAATTTAGCCTGACTGCAAAGAACTTGTTCTATACTGTGCTATTTTTAACTTCTTGATAAGTAAAATGTTATGAGACAATGTTTAGGTGTGGGAATGTATGTGATACTTGTGCAGACAGAAGCATACAGAGGATAGTATGTACTGGGGATACAGCATAATCCTCAATGATTTTTGAGGATTCTAGGAATGCTTCCTAAACGTGTTAAGATTTCTAGAAAAAAATCCTTTCCAGGGTGGTGGGGCCCAAGGAAATGGGAATTTGTCTTTTTAATCTCATTCCTGAATTAATGCTTTATAATGAAAATGGCATGTCCCATGGTGTCTTCCCAGGGCTACACAGTTGTTTTAACAGAATTGAAGTTCAATGAGGAGGACTAATATCTAAATCTCAAGATGATAAATGTCTCATGTTGTGACATTTTCTTCCCATCTGCTTTCCCAGTGGGATGGAAACTTCCAGAGGAAGAAGCATAGTGATTTCATTGACGTTGAAGACATATGAGTGAGGCTTCCCCATATCAGTGTAGAAACAGTTTCAAATACTCATTGTCACTCTTGATTGAATCACTAGCAAAATGCCCAATGGGTGGGCATCAAAACATCTGAGAGGAAAGCACTCATTAGGTGATGGTAGCAAACAACTTTCTCATTCAAGAGAAGGTTTCCCTACCTCCTCTCTGCTGACCCTCACTGCACAAGTCCATGAGCCTGTGGTGCTGAGAGTGAGACCCCATCACCAGGTTCACCACTGATCCGCATTTTTGCTGGTCTGTTTTGCTTTCATTAAATCTCTTACAAAATGCTGGCTTGAGTAATTATAAGACAGAAGCAGGACACTGTGCAATGAGTTTCCCATGCCCCAAGAAGTGTGAATACTCAGCCTAGAGCAGGTATCATAGAGTTTCTCTGGGTATGAGAAATCTACCAACATGGTTCACATAAAATTAGACAACTAAAACAGAACCAAGCTGTTAAGAGCACTGTAAAGATGAGGAACATAGCACTGATCTGAGAAGAACAAACACTTGCATATTATAAGCTAATAGCTGTATTCATGTAGTAATGAACAGTACATCAAAACTGGTACTTCTTTCTCATTGACAACTTTCAATACATAAACTAAAACAGCAACAACGTTAAGACAGTTTTTATGGTGGCAAGGTTCAAGATTCATTTGATGTGAATAGGACTGGGTTGTGTATAGATCTACCTATAAGCACTAGATTCTGTAAAAAGAAGAAGCACATTCTGTAATTCCAATGTGGCCACTCCTGAGTATGATTTTGTGCTACTCTCTGAGAGTGGTGACCAGACTTAGATGCCAATACTCATGCCTGGCAACAGCAGAATTTTGAATCACTGCCTGTCTCTGCCATGGAGGGGCAAGCAATCAGCAAGTTGAGAGTACTGGTTAGTGCACAGGTAGAGGAAAGTGCCTGTGAAGAGGTCCTTGTGATGCTCTCCTTTTCTGCTTGGTGGAGAATCTGGGGTCATTGCCAGTGGATGATGAGACAGGGTTTTTGTACTCACTATTGCTAACTGAATTGTTCTTTGCAGGAGACATTTGCTTTAGAAAGTATTCTGGTCTCTCACTGGCTAAGAAATACTGTAAAAAACAATCCAGTTGTACCAAAATAAATGTATGAGGGGGAAAATAAAGATTTCAAGCAAAGCAATTTTGAGCAGATTGATTTTACTTGTATTGAACTCATTAATTCATTGTACTTTTACTAAGTGCCATTTATACTTAGACATGAAAAGAATAGGGGTGAGGGCAGAAAGAACATACTGCCTTCAAGGAACTTATATATAAGTTTTGATATTTTATATACATATATATATATATATATATGATGTACACATAATACATATAAATGAGTATTATTCCATTATGTATATATGTGTGTGTATATATATATATATATATATATATATATATATATATATATATATACACACATACAGCACATCTTCTTCATCCATTCGTCTATGGATGAATGGATGGACACTTAGCTTGCTTCCATATTGTGGCTATTGTACATAGTGCTGTAATGAACACAGAGGTACATGTATCTTTTTTCAATTAGTATTTTCATTTTCTTCAGATAAATAAATTTTATGGGGATGTAATGTACACATAGGGAATACAGCCAACAATATTACATACCAGCTTTGTATGGTGACAGATGGTAACTGATCCATTTCATAATTATGAAAATATTGAATCACTGTTGACGTACCTATTAATATATTGTACATCTGAAAGTAATACAGCATTGTATGTTAATTATAATTCAATACAAAATAGGGTCTCAGAGTTAAGGATCTGTCTTCCTCTTCAGCTCATATATAAGAAGCACTATTCCTCGGTTAACACTAACACATTTCTAGTGGCAACCTAACTTCACTGAAAAGCTATTGCTCTCTGAATCAGCAGGGTTGATAAGCCAAAGTACATCACAAGCATGGTTTTTACAGAGCTCTCTCACAGGATGAAGAGAATGGGAAGCACTTTAGAAAATGGCTCTATACAAGCCATGATGCCATTTGGAAAATGAAATAACTTTTATTCAACAGCCAAGTCTGCAGTCTTTGTAATACAAACAGATTTAATTGTTTTAGTAGACAAAAAACCATCCTCTTCCTAAAGTTATGGCTTATGTTTCAGTATATGCTTAGAAAATTTGAATAATTTATTGCACAATGGTGAAATATTGGGGGAAACTCATTCCTACTATAGGTCAAGACCAGAATGAATAGTTCAGTCACTTTGGTTTTTAAAAAATTTTTTTATTAATTAATTTTTATTAGAGTATAGTTGCTTTACAATGCTATGTCAGCTTCTATTGCTGACATATAATATACATATATCTCCTCCCTTTTGGATTTCCCTCCCATTTAGAACGCCACTGTGCATTAAGTAGAGCTTCCTGTGCTATACAATATGTTCCCATCAGTTGTCTATTTTATACATAGTATCAATAGTGTATATGTGTCAGTCTAGTCACTTTAAAACAATGACTCTTGGAATAAGAATTAGAGGAACACATAAGAAAAACTTTCTAAGTGTTGACAGCATGTAAATATTTTCTAATCAAGAAATGGAATTTGGAGATAGGGGTGGCAAAAAGTAGATTCGCTTAGTAAGACATGTATTCACTTTGCAGTTAAAGAGTGAAAGCTATTCTAGATTTATACTGTATATTTTATATTGTAAGTTTTGTAAAATAAAAATGTGTTGTTGCTGAGTTTTCTTTATTCTGTACCTCTAGTCAAGACTGGAAATTATGCAGACCCATTTGGCTGTCAAAACAAGCAAAGTATGGGCAGGGAGAGAGAAAGAAAATATTAATCAAGACAAAGAAAAACTCTTAACTATTTCAAGATTTATGCCCCCAATTGTGTGGTATCCAGCTATTGGCAGAACAGCAAGTTCTTGGTGACTATGATATCCCTGAGGTGGTACTTAAACATCTTGTCTTTTATGTGACAAAATAAATGTAAGATGTTATGTGAACCAGGAGTAAAAAGATCTTTGAAAGGAAGATTTTATCAAACCTCTCCGTTCAGGCATGTAAGGTAGAATCACCTCATTTTATAGATGAGTAAACTAAGGCCACCTAGGAATTAAAATATTTTTTCCTCTTTTTGCACTCATGTGCTCCTTTAAAACTAACAATATATGGATGATGGGGGACTTCATCTTACATCCTATGATCCCTCTATAGACTAAGAAGGAAAGGGTATGAGACTATTTTTCCATAGAGTACTACTAAAAGTGAGAAAAAAAGAGCCTTCTTTCATCTTAAAACTGTACTCTGACTTAAGAGGCTACCTACTGCAATAGAAAAGTTACTAGACACTATCACCCAAAATGTCTTCTGCAGAACAATAATTCCAAACACACACACACACACACACACACACACACCCCACACACACACTAGACCTCTGGTTAAACGTGTTTCAACAAGAATACATACTGTCATGAATATTCACTGCTAATATTAACATATTTGAGATACAAAAAAGGTGCACATATTTTCTTATGTGATTCAAGATATTTTCAGTTTCACATGTGAGATTCAATGCAGCATTCACACAAATTAAAGTAGCAATTTTTCCTTCCTGTGTCTCGTGCAATAAGAGCATTCATCGCCTCACTCTCAGATCAGTTCTTATGCATTCTATCTTTTTAAGTTGAATGTGGGCATAAAGAGGAGGCTGTCATGATACAAAGTTTTATAGAAGCAACCTCTATTCTCTTACGGAATGGTAAATTCACAAATTTAACGGGTAGAAAAACAAGCATGCATTTTAAATATGCAAAGTATAACCACGTGAAACACTCCAATGTTCATTCCCAGCTGAATTCCCTGAACCAATAAAAATTATTTTCTAATTTAATAGTTCATTAAATTAGCTTGGCATTGGAAAATAGTTGGCAGTTTATATAGGAAATAAGAAGCAGATCATTTCTGTTCGTTAGGCTTCAATTCCTGCCTGGATGTGTTAAATCCCAAGAAAATGCAGCAGTGCTCAATACATGCATTTTGTAAACTTTCACACTGCAATTTTCTAGAGGCTCAGGTATTTATTACTGCTACAACTGGTACTTAGTTACGAGGATATAATAACAGATTGGGATGTTAAATATATATTGAACATTCACTAGTGCTAGAGCTATTATAGCTCACATAAACAAATGGAAATACAAACCTCTGCATTATTTTTCTAACCACCATAACTACAGAATCAGACTGCTCTTCAGTAGGTGTGAAATTCTGCTTTAGGTACAAGCTACTCTAATTTCACAGTTGAATCCTAGAGTTGTCACAGAGCCCCACTGAGTAAATCTCACATTTGCATGCGTTCAAGGTCATTACTGAATGTGATTGCAATGAGATTCGACACCTCCATTTATTTGTTGTCAGGGAGTGAGTTTTAAATTTGAACAAACCTTAAGTGTGCTTATTTCATAGCAAGCTGGGGTGATTTCTCTCCTGACTTGACTTGTCAAAACAAAATTTCCACTTCTAAAACACTGTCCTTCAATAATTCTCCTCTTTGATCAGATTTCCGATGCGGTATTCTGACAGATACTGAATTTATATCATGCTACATAAATATACAGGGTACAGGTTTATCATTTCATGTGATTTCTTTCTGAGAAGGTAAGAATATGAACATTTTCTATTAGAGTATGCATAAAATGCTCATTCAAAAATGAATCTTAGTACAATTTCCAGGAATTTAAAATAGCATATAAGGAAAATTTTCTCAATCTATGGTCACAAAATGCTCTATATCAGATATGTACCAACAGTAATATTTTTGAACAGTACAATTGATGATGTAAATAGGGTCGTCAGTAAGAAAGTAACTACTATTCAAAATTATATTAAACTCTACATTATTACTAAATACCATAACATTTAAAAAGGTAGTTTCCTTTTCAGTGTCAAAAATTAAAGAATTACAACTTCCTAATAATATTATGGTCAACCTAATTTTACATATTACAATATTAATACCAATGAAGATCTCAAACAATGCAGAATGCATCTGTGACATAGGCATACTGATTGTTATTCTTTTCTATGTGTTGAGGAGGGCCTAGGCTGTTGCTTTTTGACTATTTTAATATAGATTAGTTCTTACTGCATTGCAATTACAAAGGAAAAAAACAAGTGATTTCCCATTACTCATTATAAAATTTTATGTTGAGCTAATAAATAAACAGTGAACTGATGTGTGAGAAATCAATTAACTCAGGGTATTTTAGCATTTTTGGTTGCACAGATAAATAATAATAGTGGTTATACATTATTTTATACCAATAAATTTAAGTGTAGCTTCACTCTAATCTAATTTTAGTAATTAAATAATCTAGGATATCATTAGCTCAAAATGTCTCAATATGTACAGTTGATTTCAGAGAACACATTTGCTATCCCATATGCACTTATTCTGTGCAATTCTGTGATATTGAGCTAGATATCATGGAACCTAGAAAAGGGGAATAATATTGGAAAAGGAGAATTTAATATTTAAATTGCTTACAGTGTAATGGGTGATAACTTATAACTATATAAACGATAATTCTTTCTGAATAATATTGTATTAAGTCCCATAAGCGTTGCACATATAAAATGCTTTGGAACTGCACAAAAATAGATATTACTAGCTGGTGATGACAAAGTAAGATGGATTAGAGAGAAAGTAAACATTTAAGCAGTGTATTAAAGGATGGTTCAAATGTATGCTTAAGAGAAATGCACAAAAAATTATCCCAGGCAGTAGAAGTGACATTAGCCAAAATCATAGAAAAAGAAAGATATGGCACATTTATGGGTAATTGTGTATGTTCAAACTTAAGATGTATAGTAAAAGATAGAGTTGAAAAGATATGTCAAGCAAGACTCTAGAAAAACAGAATGACACTCTAGGAAGAATTAATTTATTTATAAGGACAAATTGCTGAAAAAGGAAAGCTCTGGGTAGGCTGTTTGATATAGTGAAAAGAACATTGCACTTGGATCCAGAAGATGTGCACTGCAATCATCTCACAGATCTGGAAAGGTTGCTTAAACTTTTATTTTTATTATTATTTTGGCCACGCCATGCAGTATGCGGGATCTGAGCTCCCCAACCAGGGATCGAACCCGTGGCCCCTGCAATGGAATTGCAGAGTCTTAACTACGGAACATCCAAGAAAGTCCCATCTCTTAAACTTTTAAATGTCACAGTTCTGACCCGTAAAATAGAGCAACTCAGGGCTTACTGTAAGAGGTAACTGAGAGAATAAAGGTTGGAGATTCTATGAACATGGCACAAAGAAGATATATCTCAAAAGGTATGAAAGCTTAGCCTTAAAACAGTTAAACTGGCCTATAGGGTGTGGAATGACTGAATTTGGGTTTAAAAAAATGCTGAGGTAAATTGGTCCTAAATCTTGGGGTGACAATGGGAAAAGAAAATAAAAATACTACCACTGGGTGTCTACAAAGCCTTTTAGTCACTACAGTCTCATGTTGTTTAAAGAGAGGTAATTTGGGATTAATTATCTTTAATATATTGCCATTTGCAATGTTTTATGTATTTTTAAAATATAAATTAGACTGTATTTGAGATTACCTCTCATATTGCCTCATGTTATTTGATCCAGCTTCAGAATGCTTGCTGAGTTCAGAGCCTCAGTTGGGAGAAATGCCAAGGTTGGACACATTCTTGATGACCCTGGCCAAAGCTATATGAAGCAGGAAGAAAACTGATTCCTGGGCAGTCAAACTATAGCACGAATAATCATTAATTAAGCTAGTAAGGCTATTCCTATTAATGTCCAATGTGAAATACAGAGCTGGTAGGGGGAGAAGCAGAAAGACAGAGAAAGTTTTGTTGATTTACATTAATGCTGCAGTAGAATAAAGATGAATGAAATTCTGGCAGCAATGTAAATTGACTGCCAAAGTTGTGTTGAACCTAGACAGATCTCCTAGTTTCTGAGCTGCATTTTCAGCTGGCCTTGTGACCAATAAGAATTGAGATTTCAGCCTTGTTATGGAGCCAAGCTTTTCCTGGTTTTCTGTCAGGCTTGGTTCCATGGTTAACATTCTGCTCTTCTTGATAGCCATCACATTTTTTTCAATAAAACCTTAAAGATTTCACATAACCTGAAGAATTTCCTTAGCAAAAGAATGTAACCAACAGCAAAATTATAACTCTCGACAAAATCCATTCTATTATCTACCTTGAGTGCCAGAATCGTGATGTTAGAGCTAATATACCAGGAATTGCATATAACCTTCAATCTATCCAATCAAAGGATAGATCCAGTGGAGCACACCATGCATGCTAATATGATTTTTCATATGTGTTGAAGCAGATCAAAATATGTAGCTTCTATGTTATATAATTCTCTAAGAATTAATCTTGTTGTTCAGTAGACTCATGTAGGAGGATGTGTTCTACATTTGCTTTCATAAATTTACATATCAAAATGTCTTTCAGTATGGTAATGCATATCTGTACATCTTTATCTTTAATCTTTTGAATACATAGAATCAGATAACTTCAGTTCTTGAAGGGATTTTTAAATACCATATTTGATCAAATCTAAGTTACCATCATTTGTAAGATATGTATGTATGTCTTTCCCAAAATCACCACTGCCAAATATGGTTGTGAAAGTCATCTGATTTCAGAAATGTTGATACGTGAAAAAATGTATATCTTAGAATTGTTGGAAAAGTATGTAAATAAATCATCTTGTTACTCAACATGTTCATTCTGATGATGATTAAAAAATAACCATCACAAAGAATGGACTACTTTTCTAGTTGCTGGCAATTAAAACTCAAACTTGAGTCTCCACAACCATAGTTCAATATAATTTCCACCCACCATATTGCATGAAATTGTAGGTAATCTACAGTCAAAGAGGTTAATTATTTTTATTACTTACTCTGACAAATTAAGTTGTATTAATGTATTTATTCAATAGACTTTTAAAATATTTTATATCATATATGCACACATGTAAGCTACATATACACTATACATACTAATATAAAAATTAGTAACACACCATCATTTCTATTACTAAATGAAATGTTACTTCCCACCTCTCTTGATAGTTTTTATGCCAGATTATTCACATTTTAATAAAATTTAGAATATATACTTTAATTTCCACTAAATTATAATCAACTGCTCACTTTGCTCCATACATATAAAATTTAGCTACATTCTCATCCACAACTATACTCAATGCAATATTTTTATTTTTTAAAGAAGAAATTGTTTTTCTCACTTTGGTGTTACTATGGGCTCTTAGTTATCTCTTGTCCTGTATTGAAAGTTAATCACTTTCATACAAAGATTTTGCCATCTAACCACTTCCATAACTCTTTAACAACCCTCCATGACTTTTAATTCAAAGAGTTCCAATAATTTACTTCCTTTCCATTTTTAGAGAACCAGCAGGGTTCCTATAGTTGAATTTAAGCTCTTTTATTCTATAAAAAAATTTAAAACTCTGTAGAGTTTTTGCCTCACTTGGCACCCATTGCATTATCTGTCTGATATCAAAATCTTTGGTCAAGAAATTCCAGCACTCTAACAATTAACAAAAGAAACACTAACTTTAATAGGAGTTTTCTTATTCTGAAAAGAGAAAAGTTATTTTTTATTCTAAAAAATTCGAAATCTGAAGAGAGAAAAAATAGCCTGTAATGTTAGAAGATGTTTAAATAAATAAAGCAACTCAATTTTCAAGCAGTATCTTTGTACATACCTTAATCAAACTATTTGAGGATCTTTTTGACTAACGTTTAGTCCAGTATCTAATCCAATTATCTGTGTATATATAGAGAAAATCATGTAGATTTAAAAAATGCATATCCACTGTCATCTTCATTCACTTCAACTTTAAATTTCGTATTCACATATGAATTAGTGGCTGTAAAATCTTTAGATACATGATTTAGAAGAATAATTTCTGCTGCAACTTTGTCTATATTTCCCATTAGACTTGGAAAGACAATATATATATTTTTTTCTATGCAAACTTGTTTTCCAGAGCCCTCAAGCCAGTGACAGCATGACAAATGAGGGAAAGATACACAGCTCTATTAAATCTCATCTTTGATGAGCAGGCCGTGGGACTCATGCTTTGGATCTATAAACTTTAAAAGACCTCGAATTCTTCATTCAAGCATACAGTCAGCATTTGATTCATTGTTATTTAGTTATTGTGTAATAATGAGCCTGATTAGAAGAGCCTGTCAAACTTGTGAATTGTTTTAGTGAATTTGCTGCTAACGTAGTTTAGCATTAGCTCTAAGTTAACCGGTGCTTGGGGGTAAATATCATTGAATTTTCATATCTGAACCACATTAGATATGTTAAAAAAAAGTATTGCTTCAAATTATATAATCATGCTTTTCTGTTACAAATATGGTCTTGGGTTAAATTAAAACTCTATAATACAGTTACTTAAATATAATTTTAAATAAAATGTGATCACATTAGCATAACATGTGCAGAAGAAAAAAACACACAGAATACCTAAGTTACACATCTTTCCAAATACTATTTTCCCCCCTTGAGTGAAACCTTTGTTTGGCACACAACACCGGAAATTGATGTCCAATCACAGACCACCAATCACCTGTGGGTCATATTATACTATAAATATACACCTTGAATTTACACAATGTTACATTACAAAATGAAAACAGATTTTGAGCAGATAAACAGATTTCAAGGTACTAAAAATTAATACTTCATGATGCGGGCCTCCTGAAAGAAAGATACGGCTTAGAGTAAGATTTCCTGCAATAAGAAATATCTGAGCTTAGTCTTGTGACAATGGGGGCATGCATAAGGTTTTCTAGGCAGAGCCTCAGCTTATGGGAAGCCCTAGAAGTAAGAAACATAAAGTTGGGATTGAGGGCTTTCGCCAGTGTACTGCTGTTGAGGCTCAGACCGAAGGCAAGAGTGAAAACTGAGGATATAGATCTAAACATAGATGAGATCAGGACACTGTGAGCCATGCTGTGGATGGTAAATTTTATCCCTGAGGTTCCAAGAGGCCAGTAAGTGATTTTGAACAGGAAAGTAACTTGGTCGGATTTATAGTTTTAGAAGACTGCTTGTGACATTGTTTGGAGAATGAGTTGAAGTTAAACAAGACAGATGGCAGGTTGCAGTAAATCCAAGTAAGAAAGGATGAAAGACTAAAGCAAATACACAGCACAGTGAACAAAGAGATTTGGACCATTATGTTCAACAACAGCTAGATGAAGACTGCAGCAAGGCAGCATAATACAAATCACTGGGTTTAGAAGAATCCCACTTGTCTACTAGACATAAAATGCCTGAGGTGAGAAGAAAGGGGTAGACGGAAGAGAGCACAAGGATAATTCCTATCATCTCAGGGTTATTTGTTGATCTCCTGAGGACAAACGTCATTTCTACATGATTAGAATTAATAACCCTTAGGTGAAAACTGGCTTTACTTCTTAACTTCCCAATCTAAAGTTTATACGTGTGGCCTCCATAGATAAACTCAGCCATTAATCTTTATCCTTTGACAAATGGCTACTTCTCGTCAAAAGGCTCAGTGGCAAAGGTCAGAGGCCAAAATGCTCTCTCTGGATATAGTCTCTGAACTATGTCATGCACTGTTGTCATAAGATGTCACGTAACCATAAGTAAAACTTACTTTTGCCACTTTGGTGTACCTAAAATCATTCCCATCTTTAATGTGGCAAACATTCCACATATGTACATATATGCATGCACACAAAAGGAGTAAAAAAAAAAAAGAAAAAGAAATAGCACAGGAGAAAACACGAAGATTTGAGTATTAACTATTTTTTCTTGTATATATCATTTAAAGATCATCTGCCAAAGGGTATTATAACTTTCTCTGTCCTGATGCTCAGGTGAGATTTAGGTTGAAATATGTCCAAGAGAACAAATTAAGACTAGAATAATGTTTTTCTGAGTTGAGGGATAAATCTGTTCAGTGAATATTCAGTTTTATTAAATAGTAATGAGATGCAACCAAAACAGTCACGCAATCAAAACGACAGCATGCTGTTCCAGCAGATTACTGAATTGGTTATTTTTAACTTGCCACATTTATTTCTCATTGGTTTTCTCAATATAATGTGGTAAGTAAACAACTCCACATTTACACTGAAGTTTTCATACTAATATAAGGTGATATTCATTTCAAAAAGCAGGCCAAACAAAAAAGCAAACTTCCAGTGGGTTTTGCCCTTCCCATGTACCTCAAATAGTTTATTTTTTGGTTTTTTTTTTGTTGTTGTTGTTTTTGTTTTTTTTGTGGTAAACGGGCCTCTCACTGTTGTGGCCTCTCCCGTTGCGGAGCGCAGGCTCCGAACGCGCAGGCTCAGCGGCCGTGGCTCATGGGCCCAGTTGCTCCACGGCATGTGGGATCTTCCCGGACCGGGGCACAAACCCGTGTCCCCTGCATCGGCAGGCGGACTCTCAACCACTGCGCCGCCAGGGAAGCCCCAAATAGTTTATTTTTAATACAAATATCTGTAGCAGATAGGTGATAAGTGAAACATTTGAAGAAATTCAGTTTAAAAATAACAAAGTTATAAAAGTGTTTGAGATTGTATTTCCAGTATCCTATTTATTTCATCAGTATGTGGTATCTAGTGGTTCAGACACTTTTCCTTGTGAATACCTATGTGGCTAGAGTGAATTACTATACTTACTGTCAGAATATGATCGTCTATGAGCAAGAGATTGTGTCTGGACATTTCATATCCTTTTCTTTTTGGTATTGCTTATTTTGTTCTATTGTAACTCCCTTCTACTTGTAGCACACAAACCTGATCTTGAAAAGTATAAAATAAATTAAATAAAATTGACACCAGGAAGTTTCATAAAAATGATGCAGATAATTAGATCATGGTTTCTAAAGAAAAGAGATGAATGTCAACTATAAATGGTGTAATGTACTCAGAAATACCTCAAAAAGCAAGTCCATCCATTTATGCCTACTGCCTCGCTTTTGCTTCAGTGTTTATTGCTTACACCTTTGTTGATAGTAATTTATTCTTTTGGCATTGAAGGTCATTTTGGTGGTAAGTGTGCTTATGCCAAATGGGGTTTTACTATCTTCATTCAAAAAATAGCTAGGCTTGTCACAGACTTTTGTAAATATAATGCAAATTAAAGAATAGAGGAGAAAAATAGTAAAAATCAGTAAAATCTGTTAAGATATCCAATAAGAAAGAAATTACTGTTTGCAGTTTAGAGCTTAATTATAAAACTTAAAAAATCCATCATAGAAAATGAAATCATTTTTGTTCATGTTATAAAATTACTTAAATTTCATATATTGCACAGTATATCAGGGAGCCAAATTTGGACAATTTTACATAAAAAACATCTCATGTCAAAGTAAAATAAATAAATTAAGCTTACACTTAAATTTTTGCAAAAAAGTAGAATTTAAAGTGATTTAGTAACATTTATTATTCTTTTCTGCCTTAAACATTAGTTGAAATATTCATATTTTTGCTAAAAAATGCCTAACAAATGGAACTAGGTTTGTCTTGACATGACAAAATTTTAAAAATTAAGATTTACTTTATGAACATTTATTCCATAATACAGATCTTAGAAAATTAATACTGAATTTTGAAATAAAAATTATTCAGTGGAATGTCATTCTAAAGATAAACATGAGACAGAAAAAATGAAAACTGGTAAGAATTTGCAAGGACTCCAGTTCCACAGTAAACACTCTTTAAGTGGAAAATTGTTCTTATGTATAATTATAAAATTCAGGTAGAACAACATGGATAAAGGAAAATTGAAAAAATATTTTTTTCTGCAATATTTCATGTGAAATAGCACACTTCTAGTAGAAATCTGAGGTTTGTGTGGTGAACTAATTCTGCCAAATTTCCCTTTACTAAGAAGAGTGTAGGCCATCCCTGGTGTAGCTCAGAGCATGTGGATTTTCAGTATCAAGCATGGTTCACTGCACTGCATGATACTGTACCTCTTTTAGGAAACAGTAATCATATGGCTTTCTGTGATCTGCTGTGTTCTGCTACTGGTTACAGAAATAAAGTTGTGAGGTCATTTCCACTATAAATATCTGTTTGTCAGAAATTTTCAGTCAAAAGAAAATATGTAATGGAGGGTGGAAGGCCAAAGTCAAACACAAATTATCCACCAAGGTGATCTTTTATATATTTAATGCTGGTCAGTTTAATTGTGAAATTGCAAAGACTGTATCAAAAATTATTTATGTCATAATTTTGTAAATTTATAATATGTGCTTTCAGAAAGCATGTATTAAGATGACTTTGTACAAAGAAAGTTTTAAAAAAATCTTTTGTTGGTTAAAAACATGCTGCTTTGTGTAAGAGTGCAAATTCATTTAAAATATATTGCCAGAGATTTGATAACATTGATATATTAGTAAACTACCTGAATATTTCATGCTTTTAAATTTCAAAACTAAAGATATTTATCAAGTGATATTAGTCTGCATGTAGAAGAAGAATGCCCTGATAATATAACTGATGGCAAGCATAGCCAGTGGGATACAATTCATATCATTACCTAGTATAGGTTTCCTTCAGGTTTTTAAGTAAATTTTCAGTAACGATGAAAAAGGAGTTGTCAAGTAAAATGCTAGCACACAAATTTCAAGTTGCTAAAAAGAATCATTAGGTTCATATGAATGTATTTATGCTCCATAATATTTTTATATGAATGGCAATCAACACTAATTCCTATAGAAAACTGTAGAACTTTAATCACAGAGTTGGCATCAACTACAAAAAAATTAACTGCTAGAAGGGACTGAAAAGTTCTATTTTCAAGTCCTAGAGTCCAGCCTATCAAGACACTGGGTTAGAACCACTGTTAATGGTAGAGAAGAGCATTGCACGGGTATCTTGTTCACCACCAAGAACGGGAAACTTGAGAGGCATATAAGTGCAGTGGGATGAAGCACAGGTTCGGATATCAGAGAAAACTGATTACATTTTACTACTCCATCATTTCTACATGTGATCTAGGCAAGTGACATGTTGTTTGACTTCAGTTTCTTTGAGTGCAAAATTGAGAGACTAATACTTAGTACATAAAAGAATTTGGAAAAGTAAACTTGAAAATGCATGTAAAATGCCAGTTGGAACACATGGTAAGCAATTAAACAAGTGCTAATAATAGTTATTAATATGATGACCCTAAAATGAAAATTTTGAGATGGATGAAGTATAGGCTCACAAACCCACATCTGCTCAAATCCATTTCATTTCTTCAGAGATAGGTCTTAGAGAATAAATCTGGAAAGTACTTTTTATCAAAGACCATACCATACAACAAATATAGAAAAAAAGGAAAGACACCTCCAAGGTCAAATCAGACTCATATGAGAGTGAAAGCTGATTCTCTGCTCTGCTCAGCATATGTCACATCGGTTGAGAAGTCCCAAAATGCTGGGCAAGCTCCTGGAAACTTTATATTCTCCTACCAGCCAGCATAGAGCACTGTGCATTGGGATACACTCATAATCAAACCACACCTGTTACAACAAATTTCCCATTGCTAGTAGAAAACATCACGGGACCATTTTGATATGGAGGTATCTTGGAATTCTCACTGAAGTGGCAATATTTCCTCCAAATTCTGCTTAATTCTAGACTGAGTAAAGTGAAAAGACATAAGATAGAAAAAAAAAATTCTCACAGTAAAGAACTCTCATAGAGCTACTTGACTTGAGCCCTTGTCTCCTGTTCCATTTAAGTAAATATGAATCCCTGGGCCTTCCTCTGAGTATTAAAAGCATTTGAAGTCTAGAGAGCACTTTTTGGCTCTGAATTTGCTCTTGAACAGCAAAACAAATTGAGTAACACTGACCAATAAAGGAAAATATTTTCTCTTTTGCAGGGTGATCAGGAACAACTTAATCATGTTAGTTCATTCAACTTAGATCATAATGCTACCCATTCTAACTTAAGTCTAATCATGTAGTATCATGTATCTCACAACAGACCTTAACAACTACACATCTGGAAAAAGTATAAGTAGATAAATAGAAAAGCAGAAAAAATTATAATTTGCATTAGTTTTTAAGTTCAACTGTTTCACTACTAAAACTAACTTAGTAAATATATTTGCCAGATCTGGCTTTAACTGAAGGCAACAAACCAAAACTATTTCGTTTAAACAGATTGACGATAATCCGCAAACTCTATGACACAAATCATAATGAAAAGGGGAACTATTTACTCTCTTTTCTCATAACTAATTTGGAAGATCTGAATATTGAAAAAAATTAACTGTGCCTATATGATACTTTCTGCAAACACAAGTATCATCGAATGATATATACCTGGTATTCTTACCTCTTTAAAATGTATTGACAAACTAAAATGGTTATTTTGGTCCTGCTTCAAGTCTTTTCATTAAGTCCACGAATTATTATAACTTCTTGAGAAGCTAGGGCAAAGGATTGATGCACTTCCTTCTAACGTGTTTCATTCAGAATTTTTAAATTAAGAAACTGATCAAATATTTCTCCCTGTAAAAGTGTGATTTTTATCCATATCAGTCTACATAAATATATTTTAAACAGTAAGTGGCCCAGGACTTCTTTCATAGCTAATAAAAATGTTTTTGGTAAATGTAAGCTTTGATGCATCAAGCCTGATTCTTTATATTGTGAACTGTCAGCAATTCCACCTCTCTATATAGATGTGCTTTGGAAGGTAGATCAACTCTGATGTTATTGTTCCTATTTTAAAAAGGAAACCAGCAAATCTGTAGTTAAACAGAAACAAAATCTGTAAATAATTCATGCACTAAAATTTAACGGAAAGATGAACTATTTCTTGTCAATCAGCAAAGTAGAGGCCAACTAGATAGATAGTACACTTACAGGAGGGCAAAAGGAAAATTGATTTGAATGTCTTAATGAACCATAATCAAATGATCTCTCTCCATTTACAAGTCTTCAAACAATTAGAAAGTGAAAAAGTTGGATTTGCTGATTGTTGACGCCTGAACTTCATTTTCAGCCTTGACTAATCCATAAAGTTTTTTCACCTCTGTTTTCTACATGAAGAAAAGCAGACCAACTGCATAACTTTTTTCTAATTTTAACTCTTTATTTCTCTCTGTCTCATCATTGAATAAATAGGGGGTCCATGAGTCAACTTTAGGGCAATCTCTCATCCTCCAGAAATTATATATAAAACTGTAAAAGTTCATGCCTGCATGCCCTTTGTTCTGGGAGAAAAAAAACACAGCTTCCAGAATTTACATAGAATGGACCCCTTCCCAAAAGGGGAAAAGTTGAAATGACTTGCCATGTCACAGTGCAAAAGTAAACTTTAAATAATCCCAAATAGGGAATTGCTTTTTAAAGTAAAATAGTTATGAATATAGTATGTTACATTAATATTGTTTTATACGCTGAGTTTTAAAAACAGAAAGTCCAGCTACAATCTCAGAAAAGGAGTTTACAATCTACTTATAATTTTGTTATACTTTTATTGTATGTAATGTATTTAACTCAACTCTTTGGGCAATATAACACATTAAGGGGAGCTAGGTGGGCCACATACCTGGCTATTACCTCTTTGAGAAGAATGTAGTATCAAATTTAATTTTTAAATTTTTATTGGAGTATTGTTGATTTACAATGTTGTTAGTGTCCGCTGTACAGCAAAGTGAATCATTTATACATATAAATATACCTACGTTTTTTTAGATTCTATTCCCATATAGGTCATTACAGAGTATTGAGTAGAGTTCCCTGTGCTATACAGTAGGTTCTTATTAGTTATCTATTTTATACAGGGTGTTATGTCAACCCCAATCTCCCAATAGTATCACATTTTATTAAATTTGCCCTCAATAGATTTGTGTTTGGAGATCCAAATTCTTCTCTTCCTTATTAACCAGGTTTACCAACATTCCCTCTCTCTCTCTCTGTCTCTCTCTCTCTCTCTCTCTCTTACACACACACACACACACACACACACACACACACACACACACACACACACACATACACACACACACTTAGTTATTTTGAAAGAAAAAAATGCATGTTGGGTCAGCTGGGCACCCTTTTGATCGAAGTGTTAATCAGATAGTTTACTTTGATTGGATTATTTATTCAACCAAACCCCAAATAAATTTTAAACATGTTGATTTCTTTTGCTAACAATTTATTAAATGTATAGTCTCTCAAACTAATAAAACTAATGCTGAGTCAAAAGCATCTTTGTTAAAACTACAGACTAACATAAATTGAAAAAGTTTGGAGCTTAAGCCAGCAAATATAAAAGCACTACTGGGCTTTCCTGGTAGCACAGTGGTTGGGAGTTTGCCTGCCGGTGCAGGGGACGTGGGTTCGTGCCCCGGTTCGGGAGGATCCCACGTGCCGCGGAGCGGCTGGGCCCGTGGGCCATGGCCACTGGGCCTGCGCGTCCGGAGCCTGTGCTCTGCGGCAGTGAGAGGCCCGTGTACCGCAAAAAAAAAAAAAAAAAAAAAAGAAAAAGCACTACTAATAGCCTTTTATATCTATGCTGACAAGTGATTAAACCATTAAAATTCTCATAGAATGATCATTCAATTTATACTATAGTCTTCAGTCATATTTTTCTATTTAAAAATTATGTTCTCTATGTCCACAGTGAATTCAGTTACTGTATGAACTCAACTAACATAAATGCACATGTTTCAATGTTTACATGTACACTATTTTGCCCAACACAGAGCACATTAATAAGGTGGTACAATTAAAAGTGAAATATGTCAATGCAATCAATGAAAGAACTGGTAAATATTAATAAGATCAAAGCAACTCACCTGAATGATCTCATGTAGATAGACACTTCCTGAAGCTTTGCTGTACCAGACTTCTGTGAGGTAAACTGAAAGCTAAGGAAGCAGCCAAAAATGATGGCAACCACTCACTTCAACTACATAACTGCATAACTAGGTTCACTTTCTGAATATCAATAGATGACCTATTCTCTATTACCTCCAGAAAACTGAACTACTATGTGAGTGAGTGTGTGTGTGTGTGTGTGTGTGTGTGTGTGTGTGTGTGTGTGTGTCTTGTGTGTCTGTGGGAGTGAAACTGATTGAAAATTACAGATAATAGGATTAGGATTATAATGAGCAAAAACTATTTTCTAATTGCAGCTATTTTTACATCCATGCTTAGTCTCCCAAGAGAGAAAGTTTCCATTTTTCAATCAGAGTCATGATGTTAACAAACTGTGGATCACCAGAAGCACTCACATCATTAAATATTGATGGTCATAAGACATCAAAAAAGCAAATGTTGACACTGACAAGTAACACACAGACAAGAGGATATGACTAGGAGAGATCAGAGCATGTGTGTGTAAAATTAAAGGAAAACAATCTCATAAAAGTAAATTAAAATATTATGAAAAGGGTGAAAATAAACAACTGTAAAAATATGATAGTTAAAAGACAAAATGTATATAATGTGCATCACACATTGTTCTTAAGAAAATGACATAATAAAATAATTATAGTCAGAATCAACACTGTGTTTTATATTAGTTTATAGTGTTCCTTACTACAAATTATTAGTACTAGTTTGTGCCTTATATTTAAAATTATAGTAGTGATTATATTTAATTCACATGAGTTACTTCTCTGGTCTTGAATAGAACTGAGTGATAACTGTCATTAGCATTCCTAGCTATAAATTAAAAAGGATTATAATAGTGCTGAAATAAAATCATTCAAGCAGAATCTCGTTTCATAAACAGTACCACAAGCTGAGGACTAATATCACATGTATATTATTGTTATGTCTGCACTGTTGGGTGATAACGATTTTGACTGTAATTCATGGTGTGTTTTAGGTTGTAGAAGCAATAAAATATTGATCTTCAGCATGTCCAGCCATTATTCAGAAGATTAGATCAATTTATGAGAGGCAATAAACTGTAAACGAGTGACCTTCCAAAGGCCAAAAGTAATCCCAAGGTAAAATTGTCGCATATCTAGGGCTCCAGATGAAACCTAAGTTACTAAAAGTCAGATATTGGAATAATATATAGTTTTGAGCTCAAATCATATAATAAGTTATTTGGAGCCATTACTCTATAAATATAATATTAAATATGTTGCCAATGTTTGATAGCATGTGTAGAAAGTTAATAGTTTATAGAAATTTTTAAAACTTTTTAATAAATTATTATTTTTTATACATCTTTATTGGAGTATAATTGCTTCACAATGCTGTTAGTTTCTGTCGTACAACAAAGTGAATCAGCCATATGCCTACATATATCCCCATATCCCCTCCCTCTTGAGCCTCCCTCCCACCCTCCCCATCTCACCCCTCTAGGTCATCACAAAGCACCGAGCTGACCTCCCTGTACTATGCTGCTGCATCCCACAAGCTATCTATTTTACATTTGGTGGTGTAGATATGTCAATACTACTCTCACTTCACCCCCTACGTGTAAAAGAATGAAATTATAACACTCCCTAACACCATACACAAAAATAAACTCTAAATGGATTAAAGACCTTAATGTAGACCAGACACTATAAAACTCTTAGAGGAAAACATAGGAAAAACACTTTTTGACATAAACCACAGCAAGATCTTTTTTGATCCACCTCCTAGAGTAATGAAAATAAAAACAAAAATAAACAAATGGGACCTACTGAAACTGAAAAGCTTTTGCACAGCAAAGGAAACCATAAACAAGACAAAAAGACAACACTCAGAATGGGAGAAAATATAGAATTTTTTTAAGATTAAAAACCTTTTTAAACTCAAAGCTAATAAACACATCATTTAGTGCAACTCAGGTTCAAATAGTAAATTTATAAAAGGAATCAGTTTTCTAAAAATATGAAAATAAATGCCAAAGTTGATGTAGAAAAATACTACCATTACTTCATTTACAAAAATGGAAAAAATTGGCAGTTAGTTTCAGAA
Source organism: Stenella coeruleoalba (assembly GCF_951394435.1). NCBI lineage: Eukaryota > Metazoa > Chordata > Mammalia > Artiodactyla > Delphinidae > Stenella > Stenella coeruleoalba. The sequence continues at coordinate 111,839,768 of NC_137150.1, read as the reverse complement.
AATAAAGTGATATAAATGTTCCCTACATGTTTTGATTTAGTAAATATTTCAGTTCAAATTGGTTCATTACACAGTAGACTACTTTGAATTAAAATTAATTCACATGTCTATGTGATACATGCTCAATTATTAACCCTCAATGGAAGGACAGTCTATTTGACTTACTTCTAGCAACAACACTATGATATCTGTGGACAAAAATTCATTGAATATTCTGGAAAATCATAGATGTATTTTTGTAGGTTTTCCAAATTTAACATAATTTTCTGAGCCTTTTGTATTGATACCAGAGATTAAATGGCTCTATACAAGTTTGAAGATTAAAGAAAAAAAGAGGTGGAATTGAAGAAATATATTTTAACATAATAATAGAATTGTGAAATAAATTTTGCCACTCTAATTGTAAAGACATTCTTGATGGAATAAGAAAATGATTTACGAAAATATGTCAATAGCATATGTTGAACATTAAAAAGCCTTATTAGAAATAATGTGATACCTCAAAAAGATTAAACATGCAATATTCAATGAAAAATCTTATTATGTGTCAGTATGTGTATTTATAATACACTCATAATACAACCCTTTTTTGATTAGATGAAACACATTAATTTGATCCATATAATCATAAATACTGAACAAAATATTTGTGACATAATTCTAGAAATGTTGTTATAGCTGTTTGACAAATATACTAACATTACTATGGTTGAATTTTTTTAAAAGACTAAGAAAATACATGATTAGGTAATGAAAATTTATTATCTATTTATAAAATTTTAGCTAAGATTATTCTGATTGCTTTTCGCTAAAGATAAGTTATTACATGGTATCTAAGGGAAAAAGCATGGCATTCTGAAATGATACAATGCTATCCTAAATTAATCATAAAGTATTTTATAGCATGTGTATATTATACTCTGAATTATAATACCCATTGTCCAGCTAAAGAAGAAGTAGTGAAGCAAAAGAGTAAAAGTTAGAAACACAAAAGTAGGCTTCTAAGCAAGAAACACAAATCAAGAAAATCCAGTTAAAAATCTAAAACATGATTTCCTTTTTTTTTCCTGGCAGGAAAGAGAGATTTAGTCCAGGGAGTCTTTCACCTTTCAACGTTCCTAATATACTGTGTAGACCATGTCCTATCCTACTCACAGTTAGATATACCAAACAAGATTGGGAAGATCCTGTGTCACATACCACCGGTGAGGTGGCAGAATGTACTGACATAGGATGAACAATATCATCATGAATTTTGGAGTCAGACAATCCAAGCTGGGTTCAAATCCTGGCTCTACTAATTGTTAAAATGGAATTAATTCTCTTTCACAAAGATTTTTCAAAAATTAAATGAAATCAGTGCAGAGAAGAGCAAATAGTGAGTGCTCAATGAATGGTATCCATTGATGATAAATGTATTATTTATTACTCAGGAATTAAAGACACAGTAAACTAGATATATTACAGTCTTTAATTACATTTATGATTAATTTGTAAAGTTTGTTTATAAAATTTATCCTCAATTACCAATGGCTAAACATTGTAACAATGAAGAGAGATTATTCATGTAAATAATTCTTTTGGAAAAATGCCACAAAGTTGTCATTTAATTAAATTATCAATATGAAATTATTGATCATTTAAAGAAAAATGACAAATTACCAACACATTCAATCAAATTTAGCTTTCATTTCAGATAGTTATTTTTTTTTATTTCTGTAGACCACCCAATAATCTTAGTCACTTCATTAAAAATTACCTTAAATTCCCACTAAATAATTTCCAAAATATCTTTTAATCAATCAGAAGTCAAGATATAATAATTAAACACCTATCTTATAGCAAATTCTACTCTATAAAAACCAGATGAAGAGCAACACATTGTCCAAATATGCTACATAATTGGTAATTGGTTTTGTTTGGTTAACTTACAGTGGAGATATAAAAGTAATATAATAAATATATAATGTTACATATATAGTGTAATATAACATATATAAAGTATATATTATGCAGGAACACTAAGCATGGAATGGGGACTATTCAGAGAAACCTGAGACAAATGGTCGCTTGTTTTCACTGAGTCCACAGATATTTTTTGTACTAACAGCAGTGTATAAAAGATAAGCCTTTTTTCTTTTTCTTTCTTCTTTTTTCTAGGGTGGTTATGTTGGATCAGTTCTCATAAATTTTGTTGTCACATGACTTGGCTTCTCATGTAATTTGATATATTTGTATAAAATAATGACATTTCTGGGTTCAATGTTTCATGATTTTACTATAGCATTTTCTATATTTTAACTGAATTGGTCAAACTAGTTCCTTTGATTCTAGTTTTACAAATAATTTGTGCATTTAGATACATTCTCTTCATCCATGTTACTATGTATCTGTTTTTGTGTTTTGTACACTAATCACTTTTCTCAGCCTTTATGGAAATTTGACAACTCTAGTAACTTTAACTAACTGTTCTAATTCATAATCATACTTTTACCTTAAATTTCACTTTTCTTCCTCTTTTGGTGGCCATTCAATTAAAACATATTATTAATTTATTATTTAATTCTTATAACTAATAGAATCATATTATCTAATTCTTATAACTAATAGAATCATAAAAATTAAGTCAGTGGCAATTCTACCGATCAAATAATTATTGTAGTCATTTTACTTTTTATTATCTACTTTAATCAGACTGCATATATATATCAAATACCATGTTGTGTGTGGATCTGTGACTTTTACATCAATTAGACCACTCAGGTTTACCATATAATAAATTTAACTAAAAAAATGCCATTCTTGATAAATTAGAGTTTATTTCCCATCCGTTAAAATCAAAGTGTATTATGATATACCACGAAAGTGAATCAAATTTTATTTCAATAATTGAACTCCTCGAAAACTCAGAATGGACTAAACGCAAACATAAACAGTACATATTGATAAACAGACAAAGTAAAACTAAACATTTACCTCCTACTAGACAGCAACTGACTAAACTTTTCCTTGGCCAATTCTAGTCAACATTTTGATGTTTCATTATATGCTTCTCTAGTTTCTTTAGACTAGTGATTTTCAAATATTTTCTGCAATTAGTATATATTTTAATGTCCTTGTGTGCTTTTTAAAAGAGAAAATGCAAAGAAATACAAGAACAAATGGTATATGTTTATAGTTTTCTTGTTGTAAAATACTTCACTAAAACAGTACAAAATTATGAAATTTCTTCTATCACCAAGACACCTAAGAAAATAAATGTTAACTTGTGGGCATTCTCTGTTTGTTTCATGCCATGCTTTCAAAAACTAGAATTTTTGGTGACATATTTATAACTTTAAGATACTCATCATGCTAAATAATCCAGTAATAATTATAACAAAATCACCACTGTAGTCTAAAAATATGTCACAGTGTCCAATAAAAGCATTCACAATTGTCACATTTCCCTTTTTGCCCTGAGGCATTATGTTATGTTTGAGTAGAACTAATAGTTATGACTTAACTTTCTTATATACTTACAAGCCAAATTCATACATATCCTGTTAAATTTGCATTCTTTGCTTTGCTTTTTGTTGTAGTGAGGTTGTGTCACATCTGTTTGTCACAGCAAATTATAACTTCCTTACACTGCTTCATATTTTCTGTTCACTGAATACTGTATCTGACATTACACACTGCATAGTCTGTTGCGACATCCGAAAGGGGTTCAAAGCATTGCATAAGATCCACTATTCTGAAAAAGTGATTGTTCTCACATCCATTATTCACATTGAAATCCACCTCTTTTAGGCCACGGTGCTTTCTCTTTTAATTCCTCCATGCTTCTGGAGCAACTCTCCAAACACTGTTGGTTTCAGTCATTGACATCATCATCTAGGCTCAAAGTTATCTGATAATCTTTCCCTCATCTATTTCACCTGTCCCCTTCATATTCCAAAAATTCACTAGCAATACATGCTTTTCAAATGATAGTAGCTACCATTTACTGAGTACCTTCTATGGATGAGATATTGTATTAGAGACTTTATAGGCTTTATGTAATCTTTACAACCACACCACAAGGTAAATATTGTATCCTTTAAAAAAACAAACAAGTAAACCACAAAACCAGTCTGCAAGTTCCCCAAGTTCACACATTCCATACAGAATCCAAGTAAGCTTGACACTAAAGCTACCGCTTTTTTTTTTAATATCATCTAGCTTATTTACTATAATAAAGCAATCTGTTAAAATGACTGATTCCTACATATACTTGATAAAAGCTTACAAAAATGAAATAGGAAAAAAAGGGCAGCTCACCTTGAAAGAAGCAGCATGATACAGATAGTTAGAAAGTGAATTGAGAGAAAAATTAATGTTAAACCTTGTGGTTGAAACTTGAATAAACCGTCTACCTTGTAATGATTAAAAAACAATTTCCAGACCTTCCCAGAGTGTGTGGAACTGCTTCCTGTGCATCCGGAGCACATTAATAAACACTTGACCCACATGAACTTGTTCTACCCAAATAACACTTCTGAATTTGCCCCCCTGTCTCCACTAAAACTACTAGTTTCTTAAACAAGTCTTTCCTTTTCACATAAATTGTCTCTGGTCTTTCTTTTCAAACTTAATTTTGTTTGTCCTGTCTTCAGCTGCATTTAATATTTTAAAATGCCAAAAAATTATTTTGTGATAAGACAATCATTTCCAATTAATGTGTAAATTAAATTTTATGGTTATCTTGACAAAAATAACATTAATATTACCATTTTCACATATGATTCTGATTTCATATATCAATGCTACAGAAGATATTCTCTGCAATATCATTTCTTTACACTGAAAATAGTACAAGGGGACTATATATTTAAAATACACTATCTTATGTAAAGCAGGGTAATGTCACATATTTAAAAGTTCTTACAAGAAAATCTAGGTGACTTTCGATTTGGCAATGGGTTTTTAGATACAACATCAAAAGCATGATCCCTAATTGAAAAAAATGATAAGTTGGACTTTATTAAAATTAAAAACTTCTGCTCTGTAAAAGACAGTGCTAGAAGAATAACTAGATAAGCCACAGACTGGGAGAAAACATTTGTAAAAGACACATCTGATAACAGACTGTTATCCAAAATATAAAAAGCACTCTTAAAAGTCAACGGTAATAAAACAAACAGCTTGATTACAAAGTGGACAAATGATCTAAACAGACACCTCACTAAAAACAAACAAACAAAAAAAGAAAACATGGCAAATAGGCATATGAAAACAGGCCCAACATCAGATGTTAATACTGACCAGCAAATTAAAGTAACAATCAGTTACCACGACACACCTATTAGAGTGGCTAAAATCCAGAACACGGACAACTCCAAATGCTGACAGGGAAATGGAGCAACACCAAACTCTCATTCATTGCTGGGGGGAAGGCAAAATGGTACAGGGAGAGTTTGGCATTTTCTTACAAAGCTAAACTTAGGTTTACCAGAAAAGTTCTTTGGTGGTGATGCTAAACATAGGATTCAATAAAATAAATTTTATTCCACTGGCAAATTGATTAAGTGAATATAATTAAATATGAGTTAATTACAGATTGATTAAAGAGTAACATTACCTTCTAATCAATATTAGCCAGTTTTTAAATTATATCCACTATTTAACTGATGAATACTTAGCAACTACTCCTCTGTACATAATTAAGTTTTAGTATACTTTTGAAAGTATAGTATTATAAAGCTGTTCTTATTATTCAATTGACATTACTTGGAATCTCACAAACTTGTGGGAAAAGAGCACAGTATCAACTAAATCTATTTTTTTTCTACCTAAGAACGTCTGTGAAAAAATTACACAGCCATGTTAATTAAGACCTGTTATGTTAATTTCAGCACTGTGCATATACTGCTTAGGAATTTTAAATCTCATGATAGTAGTAAGATCACAAGTGAATAGGCTTAGTTTTCTGATGAATAGATTTCTAAACCTGAGAAAGACACTACACCTGGAAGAAAAAAAAATGAGCCTCTGAATGGATAAATTTTAATCACGCTTGTATTCTTATTACACTATTGTTTTCCTTTACGTTCACCAAGCTTGTGGCTTTAAAATAAGGATCTATTAAGAAGACCTGGGAACCAGCAAATATTTGTACCTTTACATAAAACAGCTTTGAGGAACATGAGGACTACGTCAGGCTCAGTTTCCCTCCATATATCATATTTCATTGGTTCGAAGTAATTTTTTTCATATTTTGGTTCTAAATTTTTATAGTTGATGGCATCTTACAATAGCTATGAGCCAGACAGCAATTTTGATATGATTGTCATTGACTGTGATGTGAATCCTTTGTCGTAACTGCTCACCTTGCTGTCATTCCAGTTAAGTTATGTGCATTATGGGGGATATACAAGTTGAGTTTAACTATAATTGAAAATGTCTTCCACAATTCCTCTACAATTGAACATTGGTAGTAAATGTTATTATTATTTGAGGCTTAGAAACAAAAATTCAGGTATAGATTCCACATTGTTGAGGAAGTATTTATTGTTGTAAAATGGCCACAAAACTATGTTTTCTTGTGAAACAAAAATTAAGCTACTTAATAAAGGAAGGAAGACATGCTTAGGTAGCACAAAGTGTCTGCTTCCTGAGATATTTCAAAAGGATTGTTTGTCACCACCAAACTAAAGGCAAGAGAAATTGGCTACTCCTTCAGAAGGGATGAAAGAATCTTCAAAGCATTAAGAGGTTGGTTTGATTAATGTATCACACAGAACTATCCTTAAGACATTGTGTCACGGCTTAATTGGTAGTTATATTTTTTCTTAGATATACCACTGTCACCTTATATTTGGTGAAATTCAGTTTATTTAAAGAACATGAAATCAGCTATAAAATGTTAAAGAGAAGTAACACTCTTCTGCAACTACCTAAAAACCACAATTTTCTCACCATATTAGAAAATAAAAATCCAAGAAAAGAAAAAATATGTGCAGTGGAAGATATAAGAGTGATTATAGTCACAAAGTTATAAGAAAAATCTATGAGCCAGTGAGTAATGACACGTCATGAACAAAAACAACAACATAGGTTGTAGGGCCCCTACCCCCAGCTTATTGTAACAGTTATACCATGCTTATGACTCTGATTGAATTGCATGTCAAGCTATGAACCTATATTAGGTGAAACATTGAAGACCATTTAGATAGAAAAATGAGAAATTATTTCTATAGAATTATTTTCATATACAAATAATTCAGTCATTGGTATAGAAACCTCATACCAGTACCTTAGGAATTTAGAGAACGACTATTAACATAAATAGAAAAAATGTCATGTCATGATAAATTTTATATTACTTTTAAGAGGATAAAAATTATTTTTTAACCTCTATAGCAGTCTGTATGTATTAACCAGACTTATATGAATAATTCAGAATCCACACAAATACAGCTTTATATGTACACCTGTGTTTAAATATATGTACCAAAATACAAATATTATATATGTATATATACATGCATACACATATATGTATATTGTGACATTTATTTCTTATATATGTATGTATATATCTATATAGTTATAATATGTTATATCATAAAATGTCATGTCTTTCAAAATTTGCAGTGTGGATTATTTTCTAGGAAGAATGTCAGTTTTTTATACTTTCAAGGCCCACATGCATTCAACTTTTTGTGTTGAATTATTTATATGTTCTTTTTAGTAGTCCAACATATCCATTTTATTTACTATTCAGTCAACAAAAGAAATCATTTTCAAAGCAATTCTCCCAGGTGAAAACATGACAGAGGCTGGGTATGTTCATACAACAAAGGACACAAGCGTGTCGACATAGGAAAGCTGCAAGTAAAGAGAAAGAATAAATGAATGCTCACTAGGCAATCTAGGGAAAATAGTTGAATGAATTAATGACAGTATCTCTGGCAAATAGAGAATTTTTTACAAAAGGTTTTCTCTACCCTCAGGCACAATTACAACAGCTGTACCACATAGCCTCTATCAGTCATAATCTAGAACAGAGCCTCTTTCTATTAACCAGGCAATAGAGGAGCAAAAATTACTTAGACTAGTCCATATGAGGCACTCTGTTGGCTGCAGTGCATTCTGATGGCTTAATTAAGTGAAGCATGGGGCACATGGGGTTTTTCAAGCCAGGTTCATCACAAAGGCCATATCATCAAAGCAGAATGGTCCTGGGCTCTACAGCTAGATTACAAAGATGAGCTTCTTCATTGAGTGTCTTGCAGCTAACGGGGCCTGTTAGTTTGCTTCCATCTACTTAAACAATTAGATGAAGTCTTACACTAGTAGACCAAGGCTAATGAAGAGCCATGGAATTGAGTACAGCTGGCAATTCCTCTCTTAATTAACATCTCATCTGTAACTGAGTGATGTTCTTTAGAAAGTAAGGAATGCATTTTATTTTTTTCTTTAAGTATTTCTTCTTTTTAGAGACTTGACACTTCTATTGATAAGGTTTCCAATCCTGTTTAACACCCACAGCATGCGTTATAAACAAAAAGTAAACAAAGATCACATCACGATGCCAAATGACACGTAATCTAAGAATTTTAAAAATGTGTTTGTGTCCGTGAAGGAATATGAGGGAAAAGCCTGAGAAACACAATTACACTGAAAGACTAAATCATGTGTACTAGATATTTTAACAATGATTTACTCCATAATTTGATTGTATTATTGATCTTATGAACACTAAGTTTAACTTGGTTAATTGTCCAGAAAAGTTTGAATGGCATTAATATCCATACAAGAGATAATAGCAAATAATACATATATATGAATATATATATGAATGGTGACTTTAAATCACATTATAAATTCATTCTGAATTTAAATCCAGCAAACCACATAAAGCAAATATTGGCTCTAAAACCAAATGGAAGTATGCTATTACCCAAATATTTTTTCTACTTGATCTTGTAAAAAAATTATATATTGTAAATCATCAAACAATAAATACATAAAATCAAATCACAGTGTAGCACGCTGTGCCTTCCTAATTTCATTAATGATGTCACCATGGCCTACCCTCCAACAATGAATCTTGGGGTCATTCTTGATGCCTTGCTCTCATTCTCCCTCCACTTCCCATCATCACTCAGTTTTTCTGACTCTATATCCTACACATTTTTCCAAACCTATCCCTTTCCTATCTCTGTTGTCCCATGGATAGTGAGGCGTCTGCTGTATTTTTTAGCAACCTCTTCCTCTTGTTAATTTATTCATTTATCAAGAAACATTCCAATAATTTCTATGTACTACTTACATTTTTAGGTATTCATAATACTTTTGCAAATCTCCAACAGTGTTTTCTTCTCTTCTATCATAATGATAATTTACAATTAGAAAATTAGGTGTGTAACTGAGTTTTATTATTTTTCCTCCACAGAGAAAGAGAAAGGAAGAAGATACCAAGACTATCTTCATTTCCATCTCCTCCAACCTTACAACAGTACCGTGCAGTATTAGATGTCAAATAAATATTTGTTGAATTAATAAATAAAAAAATAAAAGAAACAATTTGATGCACCACATTTCCACTAAATTACAGTTAAAAAAAACCTTACTAGGCTACTCCCCACCTTTAACTCTCTCATTGACTCCTTTTTGACCAGAGTTTACATTTAAAGCTGCTTAGCTTAGTATACAAGACTCCTCAATTTTTGAACTTCAAATTACTCTCTCGACTCATCTCCAAACATCCCTTAATATTCAATTTTCCTTTCTACCAAGCCAAACAAGGGTTCTCACAGTCATCATAGCTGTGTCTCTTGGCACAAGCCTGAGATTTTCTTTCCTACTCACTCCTTTTCAACCAGACAGAACTCCTAAAACTCAAGTATCTAGCCCATAGTAGGTGCTTAATAAATGCTAACTTTCCAATGGACTCTTACCTTCTTGTTCACCTGCTCCATGAAGACTTCCATGTACTCCTCAAGTTGTTGCTGTACAGAACCTCATCCTTACTTACAGGACATGTCTGTTTTCCCTCGGTGGCACTTGTAATTAGCTACTATGCCACTACAACCATATAGCACAGACTAGGCCAGTGACACTCATTTATAAATAATAATGAGATTATTATCAATGTTAGTAAGAGCAACTCCATACAGAAAATCCTCTCAGTGTCCCAAATTCTTTGATCGTTGTATCTATAATTCAGATACAAATAACACAAGGTAATTCTGACATTCTTTCTGAGGAGTAAACTGACATAGGGAGAGATTAAGTTATTGACCAAAGTAACACAACTAAGATATAGAAGAGATGTGGTTCAAATATAGCCCTTTTGAACCAAAAGCCACCTTTTCTCCACTAAGACCTTCTGATAATCTTGATGTTTCCTGAGTAGTCTTTCTTTCCCTTCCTTCCTTCCTTTCTTCTTTTCTTGGTATGTGTGGGTTCTTTAATATTTTTGTAAAAATTAAATTCCAAGAAGTAACATTCAGAAAATATCTGGTTTCTTTTATTGTATGATTTTCTTCTAGCTTTCTATAATGCTTATAGAAATGTGTAAAACTAAATTTTTATTGTAAGTCATTTGTAGTGAATATTGTTTCTAGATATCATATTTAGGCATAAGTCATGAATTAATACTTTGTCTTTTCATGGTCCTTAACAGAACTGACTTACCTACTAGACACAATGATATAGTGTCAGCTAACAATACAGTTGGGGCCCATGAAAATACTTTAGTTCGTTTTAAAATCAAAAGAAGAAAATAAACATTTATAGCCAAAGATTATATTCATGTTGATGCTAACACAATTTTAAAATATAATGCTTTATATTATCTCATAGCAAAAAACCCAGAAAGGCAGAAGTACCCATTAGTCATAATGCAACCCTGATTCTTAGTCCTTTTATACAGAAAATTTGCATAATTGATACATTATTCTAATTTGGATATAAATTCCCAGCCACTTAATGTCTGAGTCAATAGTTTATTAAGACTTGGACAAAGTTTAGGAAAAATTGTACCCATTAGGGAAAACTAAGTTAGAGTCCTGTAAAGTCATTTTTAATTATACAGGTTAATTTTCACTGATCTTTTCATTTGTTCAGTGGCTTTTTTCTTGAGCTATTGACTTTCAAAATTATATTTTTGAAACTGTAAATATTATTATGAGACAAAAATAGCAAGAAACATAAGTAAAAACAAGGCAAAATAAAACAGCAGTAGCCTTAAATCTGCTCCCCAAATCCCTGCAATATATAAATGTCTTCAAATACTTTCACCTCTTTCTAAAGGAAATCGTTCCTATATACTATGTAGTTTTGAATGTATTCAACTATTTCTTATATCAACCTAAACTTTTGTCAAAAGCTGTAGTTCTTAAATTTTCTGGGTATTACATTAATTGGGGATATTTGTAAAACTGCAGGTTCCTGGGCTCCAAAACCAGGCTCTCTGTTTCAGAGATTCTATCATGGGCCCCTGGAAACTTTATTTTTAATAAACATTCAAAATGTTTCTGAAAAAAAAAAAATCACGGAAGACATGTTGAGAAACACTTCTCTAGTCATACAGATTTATTAAGTAGCATTTATAATCAAATCATATTTTTAATAGTAAAATCTCTACCAATGCATAATTGGAAGAGTTAAATAACATTTGAAAGTACTTTTAAACCTAAATATTATATTCTAATAGAAGAGACAAGTAACTTTGTAAATGTTTTAAATTAATTGATAAACGTCTGAATAGTCAGTGCAATTTTAAAAAAAGCAAACTGCCTATGAACAAGCAACACTATAGTTTCTAAGTGATATGCATTTTTCTTATCACTGCTCATGGCTACTGTGCTTACAGAAACTAATCACAACTATTGAAAAAACATTTCTGTGGATAAAACCCTTTGTAGAATGCATATATGCAATATTATTAGTTAAATAAATTTGGCAAATAATGAAAGAAATGTTTAAAGAGTCTATCACATTTCAATTTCAGAAATTTACTTTCAATTTTTTTTTGGTTAGCAGATCTTAAAAATTTGAAATAATTCCTCAAATCTATTCAAAATCTGTCAGGCATGTAAAAAATAAATCACAAAAATTAGGAATATATGAGGATTGCATGTAGATACTTCCTATTATTTCTAGAATTTTACATAAAGAATACTTTTGCTAAAATGTACAGCTTATCTGTGGATGATGATTCAAACCCAGATAACACTTAGCTCCTTGCAATTACCTTCCTTTGGATAAAGCAGCAAGGAACTGAAGTGGTGGGATGGGTGGGGAGGGTAAGCAGTAAGTCATTTCAGACAATTTCACACTCAAGGCTTGTTGACATGAGGCAGGGCAAAGGAAATAACCCTGTCAGCTCCTGCATCTTTAATGAGGGACAGTGCTGCTGCACATTCAGAGAAGAGAGAGGGAAAAATAAATTACATTTAACTTAAAAGGGGGCTGTTGGATTTATTCGAACAGAAATGCAACCTTGTATGCTTCCCCATCCCCACATATTGCCATTTAAAATCTTACAATATACAGCTAGAATTCAACATTTTTTTTTACCATCGATGTTCTTCAAATTTTCAATTCAATCCACTATGTGTGAAATGTATACTTTTAAAACATATCCTTTAACATTTATCTTTTATTGTCTATCTGACATCTGTTGCAATCAGAGGTAGATGTTTAAAATGGAAAGATAGGTAACTGTCAGATTTCTTTGTAGCAGATTAGATAAAGATGTGGCCTAGCCCAGATACAGCATGCCTCAAAGATAACTGCAGCTGGTTTAAGAGTACTTTATATGTGAATGAGAGATGAGGAAAATTGACAAGATGAGCATCTAACAGTGGTTTTACTACAGAGCCTTTAATGAGCTCTATATGCAATGAAGGCTACAATTCACATGGTTGGAGAGGCTCAATCATTCCTAGAATTCACTTCTTAATTATTCCTTTTCTCTTAAAAAGGATCTACTTTGCACCAACAAGAGTATTTCTTCATTTAAAATGTACAAGTAATTTCTAGCCATCTCCCTAATATACCAACCACTTCACATACAATATTGTAAAACATAACAGCAGTTTTAAAAATATATTATACAGGGGAACAACATAGAAAATAAACAAAGGAAGTGGGTAATCTATCAATTCAAGCATTGTTTTAATATTTAATTACACCAAGTAACCACATCACAGTTTGACTGAAAACCTCTTTATTATTGTGGTAATAAAATAACCTACATTACAATGGTTATCTTCATTGCTCCCTATTTGGTACCCTGAGGCATCTTGTTCTGGTAGATTCTCTACTAATAACTCACCATGTTCTATAGATCATATATTGCTCCTTAGTTTTTTAGAAACATGGTACATTTATTTTTTTAATTATGTGACTTTTGAAATACATTTCTGATGAAGGAGGATATTCTTTCCTCAAGGAAAAGAGCGGAAGTAAATCAGCTGAATGAGAAACTATGTTTTTGAAAAAGTCGCTAATATTTGATCTTCCTGTCTGTGATCTTCTGAGCTATGCTAAACTCAGTCCAGGTCAAGGGCCTCTACGGAACATAATAAAGCTGGAACAGCAACAACAGAAAGAATCAGGATCTCACTTCATTCTGAGATTAATGTGAAGGAGAAGAGATTCTGAGGCTGATGACTCCTTTTAGCAGGTTTTCTAAGCTCCTTAGCCTGAAACCAATGCTCCTGGATGGAAGGCAGTTATGAAAATGACTTCCACTCCGCAGATGTTCCTTTTGAAAAGCTAACAGCGTATTTCTTTTGACAGGTAAATTGCTTTGAAATAATTCTTGAACTCTCTGGCCCTGAACAGGAAAGGCATTTAGCTTTATAAATCCCATTTTTGGATACCCTTATTTCTTTTCAAGGTGTTGCCTCAAAACGGACCCCAAGTTACTAATCCGTATGACATATTTTTGCTAACTGCTAACCAATTGATCACATATGTACCTAATCTACATACTGCATTAAGCAATAAATTCATGTATTTTAAGTTCTCTTTAGTCTTAAAATGCTTGCATGTCAGATAGCAATTGCAGAGTTTTGACAAATTTTGGAACCAAATGTTCAAGTTGATATGTCTTCTCTGAAATTATACAGTATCTTCTTGAATGAAAAGGTAACTTTGTATTCCACAGATAAACCTTACATCCCTACCACACACTGTATGCACACAGTCCTTCTTCCATATATCTAGATAAGTGAAGATGATTCAAACCACACTTGACCATTTTGAGATTTGATTACCTTCTGAAGAACTAGATCATGGACTGAATTTGTTGACCTGGAGCAGTTATGAGCTGGCAAGGCAGTTTAAGGACAATTACACCTAAACCCCCAAAACTATATCTATATCTAAAACTGTAGTCACAGTTTCCAAAACACTTTCATATAACCTCTTTATCCTGATGATCTGAGAGACAATGAACTACTTTGTACTTATATTTGCATTTTTCATATAATCAAAAATGCTTAACATTTTTTCATATTGTCATTTTTTGATATTGGGTTCATTCATTCATTTGAATAAATAGTCAACAGAGTAGTGGTAAGAGAATAGAATGTAGGAACAGGTTAAAATTAAAAACTTGTAGTAATTTCAGAGTGTTAACCTAATATAGTACAAAGCAGCTAAATTAACTCTGTTACAACAGATTTTAAATTTTCTATATACTACCACCCTATGGAAATGTTTTTAACAGATCTAAACATACTTTTTGTTCACAACTCCCTTATCTTCTAAATACAATGTCAACCCAACAGAGGAAAAAATTCAAGCCCCAAGATTATTTGAAAATCCTGATTTGTGTGTGGATACACATAAGTTACAAATAGTTGCTGAATATTAGAATAAACACAACAATAAAATAAATAAAAATCAAGCTTCACATTTTGGTTTAATAAAACACCAAATACCATTCTTTTATGAATAACTTGGCTAAATTATGATGATATATTAAATATATTAAAGTTAACTACAATTTTCCCATAGTTCTAACTAAGAGGAGAGTTGAAATTACATTGTGATTAGTGTATCAACATATTTTTCTATTTTCCTCTACCATAACATGGGATTTAGTCAATTTCCTATAAAAGACTTTAAGTAAAGCTTTGTACAGCACCATTAATGAAATTATGATGTCAAAGAAACAGATTTCTAACATCACCAAAAACAACAGTAACCACGGCAGCAACAGAGCAGCATGTTGCATTTTTATTCTGACCTTGTTCAGCCTGTGAATTAGCACGTCACTACTCCAAAGGAATTTCAGTTTTAAATATTTTACTTTTTTTGAAGTTCCTTTTCCATGGTACTAACATGCATTATGACTTTGCTCTTCTTTTTGTTACCCATTTTTTCCTATTACAATTATTCTTGCACTTAATATAGTAACTTCTTACATGTTTCAGTAATAGTGAATTTTTCTGAATTTTCTCAGTTTCTCTAGGGAATTAATAAAATGCTCTGTATTCAAGAATAATATTTAATCCCTAAAATTTATCAGCACACATACTTAAGAAACCATTCACAAAGACTTACAAGGTCTAAAGAAAATGAACAAATTCAACTTACAACACACACAATAAAAAATGAATTTAAAGCAAAGAATGAATACGGATCAAGGTTTGATGAAACAAATGCATGGCACTTACCTGGAATAAGCTGTGTCAGGAACAGGTGGCTTTTTGACAAGCTGAGGAGTGATATTATGACCAAAAAAGGAGCATGTTTCCATTTCATCTTTGTCCCTTCCTTGCATTACACCCAGCCAGTGGTACAGATATGTTTTATCTGCGAGAAAAAAATCAACAGAATTTTTTTAATGTTGAGAGAAAGACAATATTAAAAATATTTTGTGAAAAATCACAGTATAAATGCATTTAAAATATCATTTTTCAAAATGATAAAACAAATAGTTAAAATGAATATAACTTAACACAAAGTATATTTTAGGATATACATTTTGAACAAATGTAGTATTTATTAATTTTGAAAATTCCTTTCAATGAGATATAAATAGCAAATGATTCCTTGGTTTTCTCTATCCTTTAGGGGATGACAGTTTCTGATTTCCCACCAATTGAGTTAGAATGCTCTCATCAGGTCTAGAAAACCTGATGATTATTCATTTACTAAATAAATATTTACAGACTGTTCATACGGAGCCAGTCACTATGCTACTTTGGGGACACAGCAGAAAAAAAAAAAAAACTAAATTCTTTCTTCATTCACGTACATAAGAAATTTGAGGCCATTTTAGTTACATCTCTTTATGAACAGATTCAAAACAAACAAACCCAAACAACTTTTGTAGCTGTTCTATTCTGAGAGGCACTGTGTATCAATCACAAAGGGCCCAAGAAACACAAGAAAGTGCCTTGTAGGCAACAGAGTCTTCAGTCAACAAGGCCTTTGACAAGATGATGACTCTAACAATGGCAGAATAAAACTACAGGTATTCAAGTAGATGACTGATCAGTTTTGCCTGGGAGGATTTGAGACAGGCTGGGACCTGGGACTCTTTGCTACAGTGTTGCAATGTTTGCACCTACACAAAGAAAATACAAAGAAACTATGAGACTAAAAATAACTGTGTGCATAAGCAGTTGGGGCAAATTCTGGACAAAAGATACTGCCACTTTTTTTTTTTTTTTTTGGCATTTGCCTTTACTTTATAAAAATACACAACTTAAATACATATGACACTCTCTATACAAGACATAAACAGCTGTTAGTTACTGCCACTTTTGAAGAGCCCCAAGCAAACACAGGGACAAAAGCAGGGTACTGTGCATGCCACCTGTGGAAAATGCTCTTCAGAATTAGAAAACATAATAACCAAGTATCAAATTATATATAATATGTATACATAATATGTGTGTGTATGTTTTCCCCCTAATAGTATATTGGTATATTCAGGAAACTTTAAGGGGAGCTGTCTGCCTGGGTGATAGTTTGCCAGGATATAATATGATCGAAAACTGAGAAGGTAAAGACAGGTAATGAGGAGTCAGTGTAGAGTTTAATGACAGATGATAATATGATCTAAATTACACTTGTCCTTACGTATCCACAGAGGATTAGTTCCAGGACATCCCACGGACACCAAAATCTGCAGATGCTCAAGTCCCTTATATAAAATGGCATGGTATTTGCATATAACCTACACGCATGCTCTCCTATACTTTAAATCATCTCTAGATTACTTATAATATCTGATATAGTATAAATGCTACGTAAATAGTTTAAATACAATATAAATTCTTTGTAAATAGTTGCCAGTACACATCAAATTCAACTTTTGCTTTTTGGAACATTCTGGACTTTTTTTTCTAATATTTTTGATCCTTAGTTGAACCCAGAGATGAAGCCCACAGATATGGAGGATCAACTATTATTTAGAAGATAACTCTGATGAGAATGTGAAGGATAAAGTCATTCTGAGGAAAATTAGCACAGAGACCATAATAATAGTGCAGAAAAGTATAATGAATGCTTACAAAGGACACTGGCAGAGGAAATGGAACAAATGTCTCGTAGGGAGGGTAGGGGGTAGGGAGGCACTAAAGTGACACCAAACAAATATACTTTGCAAAACTTGGCAATTGATTAGATCTGGGAGATAGGAAGTGGAAGGACATTTATTCATCTACCCAAACACACACACATAAATCTAGCACAATATACAATGTAATTCAGCCCCAAAGAAAAATAAAATTCTATCACTCATTTTTGTGGCTCTCAGAGTTCCAACTTGAAAAAAGGATGACTGACTTCATTCTGCCGGTTTATCTGCACCAAGCTATTGTCAATCTGTCTACTTGAGCTGAACTGTCCTTACTTTATTACTTATCACTGCAGAGTTAATTGCCAACTTTTCCTTTAGCAGAGCTGCCTAATCCTCCGGCCAGACAGCTATAATCATCTGGCCTCACTGAAGATATATGAGGATTATTTCTTCCCTCTTAAGAATTCTGCAAGCGACTCCTGTCTAGGCTAGAACTTTGCCTCCAAAGAAATATTCCTGGTTACAATGGGTTCAAATTTGTGGTCTGTCTTCCTTGTTTGGGGCTAATGACCCTCTAACTTTCTTTTTTTTAATTAATTTTTATTGGAGTATAGTTGATTTACTCTGCAACTTTCTTTATCCTGGTATGAATGACACTCATAAATGACATTATATACCCACGTTATCTTTCATACATTTTCTGTCTTAAGTGTCAAATGAGAATAAAAAGTAGATTATATTTCTACAGAAAAGCACAAGCCTAGATGGACAGTTCTACTCTTCAATGCATACTGTGCAGCTGTTAGTTTGTCTAGAGGCTCTTTTTCAGGGTTATCCATTGAATGTTCTGGCTTAGAGTCACATTTTGCAGTGATGTGCCCATGATTAGCTCTTCCAGAGATAATGTGTAAATACTGCATTCTAGTAATTTCTGCGTGACGGGGTTTTGATATAATAGCTACCCTGTCTTCTTGGATCCTGCTTGCCTAGGGATTTCTCACATTCCTCCTCAGTCTGTTTGATTATTGTGTGCACTAGACACTAACTAGAGTCCCTGTTTTGGAATAGACCCTAGACCTCTGATTCCTTAAATGTGCATAAGCAGTTTTGCCTCAGCTTTTGATATAAATAAAATCATGTATGAATCTAGAGGCTGTTTATAATTTGGTTATTATTTGAAGATCTAGAATGATTTTATTAGTTAAATGACATTTTAAAGTCTATTTATTGAAACTGAGGTTTTCATATCTGGGGTTAATTATAGTCCAACAATTGCATTAACAATTATATATAGTCTGTTAGTAGCAGTCAGTCTTGATAAAATAAAGGTCCTTATCAGACATGTACATTCTTCTTTTAAATCAATGCAATAATCATAAGATCATAAGAAAGTAAAACTGAAAGTATAAACACTTATTATAGTTGGTTGAACTGCTACAAGTTATGTTAACAGGCAGATATGTATTTCAAACTTCTATAATGTTTTAGTATGAATATTCATCAAACAAATTTTTATTATCTAAGGACAATTTTGTGACTTTACAAAATAGTTAGTGATTTTGAGTTAGGATCCACAAATCAAAAGTGGCAATTGCATTATTTGCTGTGTACGCACATGACAATACATTGAAGTTTTGATCTTCGAGTCCTCTCTGAAAAGGAAAGTAACCCAAGATAAAAAATAAGCTTAATAGCAATTACAATGACCCTTTGTTTAAAATCACACTTTCTGACATATTAACAACAGGACAATTGATGTTAGTGAAGAATGTGATGCAACTGTGCTTAGATTCTGAGTATTACGAAATAGTGAACTCAACAACCACAACCACAACCCCTTATAAGAACACTTTTCCCCATAGATGTGTATATATACACAGTACTGCCTACTGTCAAAGTATTAAAAATGAATATCTATACAGTTTTGAATTAAGAAAACTAACATGATAAGAGAAAAGAGAAAAACAAGCTACAATGTCCCTTTCTATTGTGAAATATTAAGCTAACTAGACATTACAGAATTATTTAGCGCAATATAAATTCTCTGAAATGTAATTTACTTGGGAATGATAAGTATATAGTAGTAATATAGTGTAGTGTTTTAGAAGCATAGATGGTACAACCAAACTATTCAGGTGTGAATCTCAGCTCCACAACTCAGATGTTGTTTGATGCTGAACAAACAATTTAATCTCTCATAGTTTCATCTTTCTCAAATATAAAATGTAAAGTAATAGTAATAGTCACAACACCGGTTGAGCTAATATGCATGGAGTGTTATAAGATTGTCTGTTCCATCATCTGATATCTATAAATATTAATATCATAATGACCCCCAACTTCAAATAGAATCCAATGAGGCTCCCCAGTGATGATGGACCCAATCTTAGATTTGTATTTACATGTTGCTTTACATTTTATTTTATTTTGTTTTGCTTTACATTTTAATAGTGTCTGTGTTAGGTTTAACTTGCAAGATGTTAGCGGTCTTGATTGATTTTAATGAACTTTATTAAGATGAAATCTATATATGATAAAACGAACCAATTTAAAGTGTAAGGTTCAGATTTGTCACACATAGAGATCCATATGACTTCCACTCCAATCAAGATGCAGATGCTTTCTACAGGGGCCTTGATGTTGAGAGATAATATGTTATATGCATATGCTGTGTATATGTACATGTTGCTAATGCAGATTTTCAAATAATAGGCTGGTCTATCCCCTGTTTTTAAGAGGATGATTGCTCAAAGAGAATTTTTGAAAATATATTTTGGGATAATCATGTTCCACTGATTACTAATGAAATTTCTTACAAAGTAAAAATGTCCCACATGAAATTAATTTTGGTAACTGCATGGATCAACAAAATAAAAACATTTCTTTAGGCACACATTTTGGATTACTTAAGATAATATAAATATTTGCTAAGCTTACCAGTGCATCATGATGACTATTTTTCAGCTTCTTCTGAAACTCTTCATCATAGGTAGCTCCCCCTTCATTTACCTCTCCCCCTATTCCCCTTCCTCCTCTTCCTTCTTCTTCTTTTTTTCATATTTGGAAGGACAGAAACTGTATTTACTGAGGCTTTCCTCGTTATTAACCATAACTTATTATCTAAGTTACGGTACTCTCTTGCTCTAGAGAACCAAAATATTTTTGGAGTCTTGTCTTCTCAGTCTTTTCATTTTATTCAGCTTAATTTTTTTTTTTTTTTTTTTTTTTTTTTTTTTTTTTTTTTTGCGGTACGCGGGCCTCTCACTGCTGTGGCCTTTCCCATTGCGGAGCACAGGCTCCAGACGCGCAGGCTCAGCGGCCATGGCCCACGGGCCCAGCCGCTCCGCGGCATGTGGGATCTTCCCGGACCGGGGCACGAACCCATGTCCCCTGCATCGGCAGGCGGGCTCTCAACCACTGCGCCACCAGGGAAGCCCTTCAGCTTAATTTTTTACTGCTGATCATTCAGTGGGTCAAAAGTTAGGAAAAAGTTGGAAATTTTCAATAACACAACAAGATCAACAACTGTTGATTATTTCTGCCCTAGTCTTGGATAAAAGAAACAACAGTGGCAAATAATAGCTGTTTCTAAAAACCATTTGTCTTTGTGAGATCAAGGACCTGAAATGGCCAGCCTCATTTTGGTTATTGCATGTAACAGATGAATCAGTCAGCAATTTACATATGGAGTAAAGAGATATTCTCCGCCTTTACAAATTGGAAAGACTGAAGCTTGGTCTACCCTATAGGACTATCCACCTAAAGCTCATAAAGGAAAACCAATCATCAGAAATTGAAGGTCTCTATTTAAATCAGTCTTTGGAAAATTCTGGAACTTAAAATAAATTAAAAATCCAAAATTAGGTTTTGCAAAAGAATTATAATTAAACAAATAATCAATAAACACTCTTGAATAGTTAATATATGGAGGCAGTGGAGAGTCAAATAGGTGTGAAACAAATCTACTTTCTTAATGTAAGAGCCGAAGATAATTTATTATATACTAGTGGCAAAGATAAAAATGATTAAGTTGGCCATGGAGGAAGTAGTCTGAAGGTGGTCTGGGGATAGGGCTGGTCTAGCCTTTAAAGAGTTTGTTGAAGTTACACAACTGCTGAAACTGGTAAAATGTATTCAGTGAGAGGACACACTCAAGGTGTAGATAAGTACGGCAAGAATGGAAGGTTTGTATAAAAAGGTAAAATTAAATAATACATAATATATATGCAGTACTTCAAGGTTTACTTTTTTACTAGCCCATCAGATTTAATATTAGGAAAATAAGTCATTAAATATTACCTTCACATGAGAATATAAGTTCAGATCTTTATGAGACTGGTCCGTATGAATACGTGTATTAGAAAATAAGTGAACTGGAATCAAATCTACTATTTTTCTTATTACAAAATCACAATGTCAAAGAATTGCAAAGTCTTGAATGCAAGACTAATTCAAGGCTTTTCTTTATCCACAGTGTGATGGCATAAGGGAAGATAAAGCTTGGTAACAAATATATAACTTGGAAATGAAAGTGAATCAAGACAAAAGAAACCATGTAGAAAATTATTAGTATGTTCTGGTATGTATGGTTAATAGGATCTTACATAAAAGTCTACTAAGTGGATAAAAAGATGGAATAAATATTAAGACATTGCAAAGGAAAGGCAATGGAATTTGATGATGCACAGAACACTGGAGCTTAAAAAGAAAAAAAGAAAAGAAATAAACATAAATGTATAGTGCCACTCCCAAAATTTCAACCTAGAAAATAAAAAGCTTAATAAGAAATGTGTGTGTGTCTGTGCCTTTGTGTGTGTTATCTTTGCAAATGACTGGCTAATCTACTCTTACTCTGGAGTTCTCTAGAATAATAATATGTATATAAATCTATAGTTAACTCTACTAAGAGTTTATTATTACTCTGTTTAGTTGGGATGCATTTAATTTGAAATAATAAGAAGTCAGAGGTGTATAATACCTTCTAAAAATGTAGGCTTAATGTTTTCAAATAGACAAGGCAAACTGGAAAAATTTCTACCAAATTCTTAAGTTTTCACATCTCCTAGAAAGAATGTATTATTTGAAAATAGCATAGTGCATATAAAAGCCAAGTACTTAAATCACAGATTTAGAGCACCTATGTATATATTATAATTAATTTATGATACATTTAGCTTCTCATATACTTAGAGAACGCTTCTCTCATAGAAGGAGTCAAATACTATATATTTAGTCAGATGTTTAAATTATCCTAAACCCCAAATATTAATATCCTAGACTTATTAACTTATTGTCACTATTAACTTTCTGACTTCGTTTATATACATAGATATTTGTAGAGGAAAACAAGAGGAAAGAAACTAAGAACAAAAGACTCTGGAAAGTAAGTTTGAAATCAATACTGAGAATAAAATATGTTAAAAAAAGTACAGAAGTGAAGACAAGATTAAGACAACCCTGGAAAATTGGGTAGAGAGCTAATCAGGAGAAGCAGAAATAAGAAAATTAGCAAGGTTCTCAGTGGTTTGTCACCTAATTTCTTGAAGATCCTGGATATGTATGCATAGCTACATTACAGTTTTATCTGAATGGATCATGGACCCTATATCCAATTAAGACTTCATTCATTTCACAAAAGATTAATTAATTCTTATCAGGTTTCCAGGAAACACAACATTTTAAACATACTGTGAAGAAACTCTGGGCATGATGACACACCTCAGGTTGTATATAAAGAATGAGACCTTTATTCTATGTCCAAAATGTACTAAAATAGCTTATCAAGTCAGGATGAAGACTCAAATAAACTAATTTTTTATTTAATTAGTTCACTTAACATAGTCCTTCTATGTGTCCCAGGTAGACAGATATATTACCATAATTAATAGTCAGAGAGAAAATAAAAAAAGTTATCTGAGACATACTTTTTTTTAGAATTCTTACTCTTCAGCCTATATCAAATTTAGAGAAACTTCCATAGACTCTTTGTATCTGCTTAAAATTTTTATGTTGAAACCTAATCCCCAGTGTGATGCTATTAGGATATGGGTCCTTTGGGAGGTGATTAGGTCATGAGGGTGGAGTCCTCATGCATGAGATTAGCATCCGTATAAAAGAGATCCCAAGGGGCTTCCCTGGTGGCGCAGTGGTTGAAAGTCCGCCTGCCGATGCAGGGGGCAAGGGTTCGTGCCCCGGTCCGGGAAGATCCCACATGCCGGAGAGCGGCTGGGCCCGTGAGCCATGGCCGCTGAGCCTGCGCGTCCGGAGCCTGTGCTCCGCAACGGGAGAGGCCACAACAGTGAGAGGCCCGCGTACCACAAAAAAAAAAAAAAAAAAAAAAGAGCGACCCCAGAGTCACAGTGAGAAGAGAAAATGGCCCTCTATGAACCAGGAAGTGGGCCTTCACCATACACCAAATCTGCCTTGATCTTGAACTTCCCAGCCTCAGGTCTGTAAGAAATAAATTTCGTTGTTTACAGGCCACCTAGTCTAAGGCATTTTGTGGTAGCACCCTGAACAGACTAATACAAGAAGCACTTTGCCATATAGAACTAAATGTAAATGTAACGGATCTGCTATACTTCTAAAGACTTCCAAAACTTTGAACTTCTGGTTTTGTACATTTCACTGATTAGAATGTTTAAAGACATAGCTATAGAATGGATTATTAATATTTCTTAAAAGGAAAACATTAAAAGAAATGATACCAACGAGCAGTAAAAATGAACATCATCACCTCACCAACCCATTTTGTGGCCTAAAGATGTTACTATGCTATAATTTTAGGAGAATCATCACAAAGAAAGGACAAATAATTATTTTATTGCTACAAAATGAGAATCAGAAACATCAGATGGTTCTTAAAACACTGCACATAGAATATTCAAAATACTAATTGACACCTTCAAAGAAAGTACTCTGAGCAGCCTGAAGACAGCCCAATTAATGGTCACTAAAAGTTCTACTTAATGTTTGGTCTCCTTTCAGCACGTTGAAGCTGATACTTCATCAGTGGTTAAAAGCCACGGTGGCATGACTTTTGGATTAGATATATTTTAATGTAGTGCATTCCAAGAATTCACATATGCATTTCAAGATTAAAATCAATAATGACACTAAGATGGTTGTCATCCACTGGCTAGACTATGTTATCAAAATGATGGAAATGCAGTTATGTATAAAAATAAACATAATGTGCTGTCCACAGGGCATGATGAAGATAAACACCAGTTCCTCTACTGTAGCTACCATAATCATTAAAGAATTGATGGCCAATTAAACTGCACAAATCCTTAGGGGGAGAGGGGGAAAAAAAGCACAGCAGTAAATGCAGAAAGGTTCAGATCAATTTTTCACCCTAAACATAGTGAAGTTCATTAGTATTGCTAACACAAAGGCAAAGGTAAAGATAGCAAAATGAAGATTTTTATCTTCTTTTCACTTTAATTATAGGGGTGCCTCAGGCAACCTAGTTTTCTAACTTGTTAAAAAAGATTGTATTAATATACTAGTGGAATTGTATTATGAATAAAAAATTTAAAAGATGATTTAATGCAAAGAAATTCTACATGTAAATACGTAGAATGTAAAGATTTGATATGAAGAAGATTCTACAAGGTTTTTTTTTTTTTTTTCTTTTTCTTATTTTGCAGCTAAAACAAAGGCTGTCTACATCAGGAAAATTTCAAAATGAATTTTCAAATTCACAAAGATGGTTCCTTAAAAGTATACTCATGTACACAAAGACAAAAAGAAAGCAATTTTCAAACAAAAGCAATTTTCAAAATGGTGTGCTCACACTGAATCAGTCAGATGAATTCTATGCCCACTTGACCTTCAATCATATTTTTCATTTCATCATTCTGTTGAAAATTAGTGGGACAGATGATATTTGGTCATCCTAGCTGAAAGTGAATCCAGTTGCAGACCTATGTTTCTGGAAAAATATCATCTTTCAAGTAATGTAGCACAGAAATGAACATCAATAGATTCACTATTCTAAAATAAGTTTTGTCTTTGATAACTTATATTTATCTGTGCACTGATAACAAAAACAGAAGAAACTGTCCGGGCATTGGTTTGGTCAAAGGAAAGTTACATATTAAGCTGGTCAGGCTTGACACCTATGTTGAGAGTGAGAAATGTAGGTGGTAGAGAGGGCAGAGGATGAGAGCACACAAAAATGAGAGAAGTGAACAGTTGATTTAGCAAGGATGTTCTGCTGGCCGTTCCTGGAATGAACAACAAACCAATTGTACAAGTGAGGTAGTTATCCTCTGAACATGTCTGGTGACTTTATTTTTCACTTTAGAGACCAAGACTTCAATTAAAGCCAGCTACACTGCAAGTTAAAATATCTGATGAGGTTAAAAAAAGTATATTTAACGGAATACGATGTCACTATTAGATTACTTTCTCTAAAACCAATACAAAACAAGAATATACCCAAAAGTAAATTAAAATGACCTTATTCATGAGCCTATAGTTCATCCTTTTAACACTATTTCTCCAAGAACCTATTATGTGGCATCTTAACATTCAAAAATTAATAGGACACAGTCCCTGCCCTGGAAGAGTTTATATTATGGCAGGGGGAAGCAGAGCCACATAAACTAAATACAGCATGGTAATTTCCATAACAGAGTTTAAATTTTGTTCCATGAGATCAAAGAGAGAACAAGGCAACCAGGCTTCTGGTAAATTGGAAAATGTTCATCACAGAAGTAAACATTTCAGATGGATCTCGAAGGAATAATAGTTGTTGATCAAGCCAAATGAGTTTAGGACGGGAGAAGAATGTAATTCTAAGCAAAAGTACCAACTGTGCAAAAGTATGAAGCAAAGAGTCTGTTTAAAGAAAAATAAATTATTTTATTTAAATGGGATTTCAGATGACCTATATGTGTGAGGCTGTGATTAGACAGGATGCTGAAAAAATAGAATTAGGCTGAAATGTAAAGGGCTTTGTGTGCAAAAAAAGATGTGTAATCAGAAGAATGAATTGAACAAATGTGGTTTCTAGGCCAAAAACTGTGAATCATGGCCATGAAGTGGGAAAGTCTGGAGACCACCCATGAGGCCGCATAGGTCACTACTGCAATATTCTGCAATCCAGCACCATGACTGCCATGTAGCAAACACTAAATATTTGTTGAATTAATGATGGGTGAATGAACACAATGATATGAACACAATGATAGTCATCTGAACTAATGTACTTGTAGAGAAGACAGAAATACACACATGAAAACGATAATATTCATGAAGTCCATGTCTATGAAAATGGCCATTATGTTAGGCAAGAAATCATGGTGATTAAGACAGAGGATGTTTACAGAAAGCAAAATTACTTACCAATATTAACCAGAGCAAAATGCCCTCAGTTTTCAATGTTACATGCCTTTATTTTCTAAGCAAATTGATTTTAAACACACTGCCTTGAATGTGAATGGAAACCTAAAATTGGTTCAATTCTATTGGGAGATGAGTCACAGCATCATTTTTAAATGGATGTGACATTTAAATTAAAATCTACTACTTCGGGTTTGATTTTTTAGTGCCTAAATAATTATGTTTTTTACAGCTATCCATATTAAAGCTCAATATTAATTTCCAAACTGTGAGTGCATTGCACATTAATAGCTAAATGAGCTGCAAACTTTTAGATTACTTAAGAGCAAATCGCTCTAGAAATATTATTATCCAAAATGCACATATAGCCCAGTCAATCTTAGCAATTGCCTTCACTTTTGTTGGGTTAGTTTATGAAGATATAGCAGCAGAGAGGGGACAGAAGGAGTAAGCATTAAATTTCAGAATACCAGTAATTCTACCTTAAAATAGACATTAATGAAGTAACAGAAGAGCAGGCCAAAAGTCATTTTAATATGTCAACATGCACAAGTACACAACAAAAAGATTCGCACACAAAAGGCTGTGCATAAAAGATGGAGGAAAAATTCTGTGGCTGGCGATTGTGTTGCATGCATTCTAGAAGGTAAGGGTTTTTGAAAGGCATTTAGCTTTAAATTACTCTGTGTTCCTTTGAATGTCCTCAGCAGGACCAGAAATGGAGGATTCAATTTTCAAAGATAATTGTGTCAGATAACTATCTCATGCCTTTTCAGCAAGAATCTGATAAACACCTAATTACTAACCAAGTGATTTTAGAGCTACATTGCTGGGCTGATGTGAAGGCTACCTAGAAAGACCTGGTCATTCAATGTATCAGAAAGGAAATGTAGTTGGACTGTAAATTAATTTCATTTATTTGGCCAATGAAATCTTATCAACTATCCTAAAGAAATAATTTATTATTTTAACAAAAGAGCAGAAATTTCATCATAAAATCAATTATAGCCACAAAAATAAACTCTCACCACAGCACATCTAAAACAACCAAGTGAAAATAAAAATAGATTCAGTTGGAGTTTCAGGCAGTTTACCTTCTTTGGGAAAGCTTTGTGCAACTATACGGATACCATCTATTATGCTGGAAAAAAGCATAAAGTTAATAATTTTGGATGTTAGAATTTGGTTCAGGGACTTCCCTGGTGGCACAGTGGTTAAGAATCCTCCTGCCAATGCAGGGGACGTGGGTTCGAGCCCTGGTCCGGGAAGGTCCCACATGCCGCAGAGCAACTAAGCTCGTGTGCCACAACTACTGAAGCCCGCGCGCCAAGAGCCCGTGCTCCGCAACAAGAGAAGCCACCACAATGAGAAGCCCGCGCACCACAATGAAGAGTAGCCCCTGCTCACCGCAACTAGAGAAAGTTTGCATGCAACAACGAAGACCAAACGCAGCCAAAAATAAATAAATAAATTTATTTTTTTAAAAAAAAGAATTTGGTTCAACTCTTTTTTTTTTTTTCGGTACGCGGGCCTCTCACTGCTGTGGCCTCTCCCGTTGCGGAGCACTGGCTGCGGCCGCACAGGCTCAGCGGCCGTGGCTCACGGGCCCAGCCACTCCGCGGCGTGTGGGATCTTCCCGGACCGGGGCACGAACCCTTGCCCCCTGCATCGGCAGGCGGACTCCCAACCACTGCGTGACCAGGGAAGCCCTGGTTCAACTTTTTTAATAAAAGATGTTAGCCATAAATACATGAGTATTCACCTTTAAATGCATTTGTATACACACTCAGCTGGATTCTCCATTATTTCTACATGTGATTCCGTATCATACCCCTGGCCTTTACTTGCAGTTTCACGTTGTCATATATAGTGTAAGGCCTAAAATTAAGGTCAAATATTATGTGCTGCCTTGACATCTGGTGAAACTGATATGGCCCGAAGTGATCTAACTGCAAGTTTCCCTCCCCACTCTACTCCTGTGAATAACATCCTCTATCCAAACCCCTTCCTTAACAGCCATAGTTTTTGCTTATATTTGAGGATGAGGTTTCCTTACTCAGCCAGCCTATGGAATTATTCAGACAAGCCAATCACACTCTCCCAGGAGAACTAGTGCACATCACTCTCTTGATACTACAAAGCTTGCCTCCCACAGACTCTAGTTCTTTCCTCTGTTCCAGAATGCAACCCCCATGTGACCCTGTGGGGCACATGGTGTCCTTTTCCCCTAGGCTGTGAGTGTGAGTGATAATTTGCTGTTGGTCTCATCTGTCCAGTGTTGGATGCCATGGGATCAAGCATCCCTAAGTCTCTTTGGTGAGAATCCCTCCCTCATCAAAGGGGAAAATATGAGGTGATTAAAACATCATAGGACAACTCAGATTGGTCTAAAGCGCAGACTTTCCCTTTCTTTAAATAAATATGTCATTTGATTGGTATATTTCCAGGGTAACTGCCAAACTGTGGAGATCAGGAGAGGCAAATAAAACGATAGGAGGCTTTGAGTAGAATGCCTTCCTATGTCAATGAATAACATGTACTGAACATGTATTGAACACTTTCTCCCATTCCCTCAGATAGTTCCTATTGGCTTAGTAGCTACTTATGTAAAATGATAGAGGATAAAATCAAGAGGACAATATTAACAAAAAACAAAAACGAGGCGGTCCATTACCAAAGGATAGTCAGAAAAAGGATTCATCCACTGAAAAGTTAAAGCTCACTGCAATCTCAGCAAATTATGCATAACAGATTAAAGAACAGGTTTCATTCTTTAACCATTTTCATCTTAAAGATAAGCAGATGAGTATTTGGCAGTGGCAATGTTGTTTTCTTTTCGTTGCTTTTACATTTTCCCATACACTGTCTCTATTTGCCATTATTTCAAAATCTTTGGTCCTCAAGGTACCCCTATTTTAGGCCAGTTTGAGATCAGAGGATAAAAGCCTAATTAGTGTAAAAGTGGGAAAAAAATAAAACAAAAATAGCTACAGGAAGTAGAAGGAAAGTATATATGTTTTCCTGATAAAATTGGGGTATGATAATTATTTGAAGGTAATTATTACATCTCCACATCTATACATTAAACTAAAGCACTTGAAAGATTTCTCAGTTTTTCAAATAGTGAAATATTACAAAGCAATCAAGGGTAAAACAGTGAATTTTAGCAATTGCAAGATCATAGAAATAGTAGGTATTTGATTAATTATTTTTCTCTCTTGGTCACTTTTAAATCCAGGAACTGGTTTGAGATGCAAGGTATAAAGAGTATTTTTTTGTTGCAAAGTAAATACACAGTTAAATAGAATTTGCAAAATTAAAGTTCGAGTCCATGATCCTTTCCTGATAATTACGTTGAAGATTAAAATTTATGCTGAGGGTGATCCCCCATTCCCCAGTACTAGACAGAATTCATTACTTTCCACATACTTTGTCTTTTGCATAGTAAAAAAAAATCTGAAAAATCATTACTTAGTCTTCTTATTTTATGGTCCTTTTGCTAGAAAATGCTATCCCAATATAAAAAGCTATTTTTCTTATTTTATTCAACCCAATCTTATCATCTCTTTGTTATCTTTTCCTCTTGAATCAATAATTTCCACCAACCTTCAAATGTGCTCTACTGTCTCACGACTACAAACATAATACAGAAGACAAACGAAGGGCAAAAGTATTTGTCTTTCTCTATCTAACTTATCTCACTTCACGTAATGTCCTCAAGGTCTATCCATGTTGTAGAAAATGGCAGGATTTCCTTTTCTTTTCTCATGGCTGAATAATATTTCAGTGTGTGTGTGTGTGTGTGTGTGTGTGTGTGCATGTGTGTGTATGTGTACACACACCTTTCCTTTATCCATTCATCCACTGATGAGTAATTAGTTCTTTTCCATATCTTGGCCATTGTGAATAATGTTGCAATAAACATGGGGTACATATATCTCTTCAATACCCTGTTTTCATTTCCTTTGTGTATATACTCAGAAATGGAATTACTGGATCATATGGTAGATCTACCTTTAATATTGTGAGGAACATCCATATTGTTTTGCATAGCAGATGAACAAATTCCTACCATCAGTGTACAAGGTTCCCTTTTGTTTACATCCTCACCGACACTTACCTATTGTCTTTTAAAAAAAAATTATTGGAATATGGTTGCTTTACAATATTGCATTAGTTTATACTGTACAGCAAAGTGAGTCAGCTATACGTATACATATATCCCATGTTTTGGATTTCATTCTCCTTTAGGTCACCACAGAGCACTGAGTAGAGTTCCCTGTGCTATACAGTAGGTTCTCATTAGTTATCTATTTTATACATAGTATCAATAGTGTATATATGTCAATCCCAATCTCCCAGTTCATCCCACCCTCCTACCCTTTCCCCCTTGGTATCCATACATTTGTTCTCTATGTCTGCGTCTCTATTTCTGCTTTGTAAATAAGGTCATCTATGCCAGTTTTTTCAGATTCCACATATACTCATTAATATATGATATTTGTTTTTCTCTTTCTGACTTCACTGTGTATGACAGTCTCTAGGTCCATCCATGTCTCTACAAATGACCCAATTTTGTTCCTTTTTATGGCTGAGTAATATTCCATTGTATATATGTGCCATATCTTCTTTATCTATTCATCTGTCGATGGACACTTAGGTTGCTTCCATGTCCTGGCTATTGTAAACAGTGCTGCAATGAACATTGGGGTGCATGTGTCTTTTTGAATTATGGTTTTCTCTGGGCATATGCCCAGTAGTGGGATTGCTGGGTCATATGGTAGTTCTATTTTTAGTTTTTAAAGGAATCTCCATAGTGGCTGTATCAATTTACATTTCTCCACACTCTCTCCAGCATCTATTGTTTGTAGATTTTTTTGATGATGGCCATTCTGACTGGTGTGAGGTGATATCTCATTGTAGTTTTGATTTGCATTTCTCTAACAATTAGTGATGTTGAGCATCTTTTCATGTGCCTCTTGGCCATCTGTATGTCTTCTTTGGAGAAATGTCTATCTAGGCCTTCTGCCCATTTTTTGATTGGGTTGTTTCCTTTTTTGATATTGAGCTTCATGAGCTGTTTGTACACTTTGGTGATTAATCCGTTGTCAGTTGCTTCATTTGCAACATTTTCTCCCATTCCGAGGGTTGTCTTTTCGTCTTATTTATGGTATTGTCTTGTTGATGACAGTCATTCTAACAGGTGTAAAGTGATATCTCATTGTAGTTTTGATTAGCATTTCCCTGATTAGTGATGTTGAGCATCTTTTCATGTACCTTGTATGAATGTCTTCTTTGGAAAAACATTCACTTAGTTCCTCTGCCCATGTTTTGCTAAGATTTGTTGTTGTTGTTATTAAGTTATTGAATTCCTTATATATTTTGGATATTAACCCCTTATCTGGTATATGGTTTGCAACATTTTTCTCCCATTCTGTATACTGTCTTTTCATTTTGTTGATTGTTTCCTCTGCTGTGCAGAAGTTTTTAAGTTTGATGTATTAATAGTATGATATCACTTGTATGTGGAATCTAAAAAAGCCAAACTGATTAAAAAATAAAAAGTAAAATGGCAAATTCCCTGGCAGTCCAGTGGTTAGGACTCCACACTCTCACTACCGAGGACCTGGGTTCAATCCCTAGTCAGGGAACTAAGATCCCACAAGCCTCATTGTGTGCCAAAAAAAAAATTAAAATGGTGGTTACTAGGGGCAGAGGGATGGAGGAATCGGAGAGATGTTGTTTAAAGGTACAAACTTGCAACTAGCAGACAAATACTACAAATTTAACTGGAGATCTAATGCACAGTATAGCAAATATAGTGAACAATATTGTATTATAGTCATACAACTTGCCAGGAGACTAGATCTTAATTATTCCAACCCCCCAAAAGAAATTATAATTATGTGTAGTGATAGAGGTGTTAACTATCGCTACCCTGGCAATCAAATTACAATATATTGATATAAATATATCAAATCAATATTTTATATACCTTAAATTTATATAATGTTATATGCTAAATTTATTTCAATTAAAATGTATATATTAAATCTGAATCTGTGACCAAAAAGAAAAAAAAAATAAAGTATTTGTTGCTTGACTCCTTATTCCAGTTATGGCCAAATCCAGTTATGGCTCTTTTGCAGTTAAGTTTCTTTAGAAGAGTTGTCTGTTTTCACTCTCTCTGTTGCCTTAACTTCCCTTCACTTTTCCTGACACTCTAATCTGGCTTCTACTCCCATCACAGTGCACAGTGCTAAATTTTTCTTCCTGATGTAGCCAATGACTTTCTTCATGCTTTCTTTAGTTCTTTCTAAAGAAGAACTGTTGGAAATATTTAACACACCTTCTTGACTGTTCTTTGGAAATCCTCTCTTCTCTTGGCCTCTGTTTCACCACTTATTCTTGGTTTTCCTCCTGTCATCTAGCTAGTACATTTTAGGTACTCTTTCTGTATCCTCCTCTTCCTCTTTCTCTACCTTACTCCTAAATATTGAAGTCTCTAAAGAGACAATCCTGAACCTTTTCCCTCTTTCTGGAAATTTCACCTATAAATACTTTCTATGTGCTAGTATTTCTGCAGTCTAGCCCTCTATCATGAGATTCAGGCCCACGTACCCAAATGATTATTTGCACATTCCCTTGCCATCTTAGAGACATCGCTCATTTAACATGTCCAAAATGGAATTATTGATTAAATCCCTCCTCGCCCCACCTCTCAACTAAATATATTTATTGCTCAGTCTCTTTCAGCTCATCCATCCAGGTCCTCATTTAATATACCTGAGAACCCTTTTACCCTTGCCCTGCTTTCCACACCACAAACATCATTATTTTCTACTGATTTCACTAGGTATTCATAGAAACTTGAGTTCATCATCTCCCCTCCTTCCCTTTCATACCTAAACCATTACTAAGTCCTATTGATTCTATCTGTAAATTATTTATCAAATCTTCCAATTTCCCTCCATTTTCATTATATCCACTCTTGACAAAAATCACCATCTTCTCTGGCCTGGATGTGACAATTGCCTTTTAACTGTTC
This sequence comes from Stenella coeruleoalba, assembly GCF_951394435.1. Classification (NCBI taxonomy): domain Eukaryota; kingdom Metazoa; phylum Chordata; class Mammalia; order Artiodactyla; family Delphinidae; genus Stenella; species Stenella coeruleoalba. The sequence continues at coordinate 111,805,848 of NC_137150.1, read as the reverse complement.
CCTCTATTCCTATCCTAGCTTCTATTTATCCATGCTCAAATGGATAAACAAAAACAATAAGGGTTTACAAATATTTTTGAGTAAAACATATGTACTATAATACATATAAAGTATATACTTAAGTACTGATCTTAAGTATACAGCTCAATAAACTTTTACTATTGATCAAGATATAAGATATTTCCTATATTCAGACGTCTCCCTCCTGTTCTTTTCCAGTCACGTCTCCTATCTGAAGAAACTGCTATTTTGACGTCTCATAATCAGTTCTGTCTTTTCCTGAATTTCATATCCACTAAATCATAGGTACTCCTATGTGATTTATGTCTCACAATACAATGTCTGCAGGGTTTATTCAGGATGTTGTTGGTAGTGGTAGTTTAGTGTATTTTTATACTAGGTAATACTCCATTATATGACTATACCACAATTTATTTACCCCTTTTCCTACTGATGGGCATTTGGATTGTTTCCTATCCATGTGGCTATTCTTACACATGACTATTAGATGGGCTTCTTTACAGCCTTATCTCCATCAAAATACATATGTCTCATAAATTCAGGGAAATCTTTATAAAAGCTTGATTTTAATATGCCATTTTCTCTCCAAAAACTTTTTACAGTGTCTGTTAAGTGTTCATCCCATCAGGTCTAAACTTGGAAGCCCAGTCAAAGGCTTCCATAATTGACCTATCTTGTATTTTTCCAGGTTCATTTGCCAACACTCTTCCAGAAGGACACTTTGCCCAACAGACCAGCTTGTACTTTCTTTTCCTCTTTACCCTCTTCTTTTTTTCTCTTATTATTTCCCAGCAATATATTTTCCTAAATGTTTCTTTACTCAAGGATAACTGTGTATCCCTTCTTTTCCTATTCAACTTATGCTGTCCTTTCACTGTCTTTGGTATCTTACTCAAGCCACATTTGTGTTGAGACGTATCCTCTGACTGAGAGTATGGGCAAAACTTCAACTTAGTACTTGACTGTCTGCTTTCCCTTTTCTATTTTATAACTAATCAACTACTAAAGCTAGATAATGAGACCAAACCCTCCATGTACTTTTTAATGTTAAAGAATTCTCCCAATCAAGTCTACCATTTCATAATACTTTGATAGGCATGTTAATTTTGAGATTACATGTCAGTACAGTTTCTAATAGTATTGAAGGTTACATCAAATAACATGGCATCATTTTATGATTTGTATTTGATTTTTTTTTAAGTAGGAATAGAAAGCAAGACCTTGTGGTGTCAGTTCTAGATCTTATGCTGAGGGCCTGAAATAAAGGATCAAGAGATATGCCGTACCAGAGGATGTAGTGGCAAGTCCACCGAGCACTGCAACCGAACACGAGGACACTGTAACTGCTGAACTTGACTGAACAGGCACACTTGGAAGCAGTCTGTTACTGTGGCCACTTTTCCTTTCAATAGAATTGTAAAAACAGAACAGACATGGGATCTTCACCTAGAATTTACAGCTACCATCACCTTCTCAAGAGCACCACTACCTCACACTCAACACCAATTTCATGGTCCATTCTTTAACCTGGAGACCATATATATATATATATATATATATATATATATATATATATATATATATATATATATATATATAACTGAAATTTTGAGAATAGGTAACTGTTATCAGATTATTTTGTAAAATCCTAAACAAACTTAAAATTTTGGGCCTCTTCAGAACAGCATTTATTCTTGAACCAAGCCACAGTCTTTTCTAAGGCTTCAGTTCCCTCATGTGTTCTCATTCATGAAATAGTCTCTTTTGAACACTGTAACTCATGAATATAAGTCATTTTTTAGTAGATCAATCATGAATACCCGTCTGCTTGTTTTACAATCTACCTGGTCTGGATGAGTGGATTTCTTAACTTGTGATCCTATCATACTGCTGCTGACTCTGCCAGCCCTGTAACCCCACTGGACAGCCTTCTTCAGCTCCCATCGACTGGGGACATATTACTAGACCAATGGTCACCTGTGATCTCATGCCTGGCAGATTTCTATCTTTTGGATCACTTAGGGATCCTGCCATTATTTATATCAGTATTATGACATGTTTCAAGTTTTAAAGCAACTCAGCAGTTTCAAGAAAAACATATTCTTAAAGAAGGATAAAAGGGAACAATGTGCTCCTAAAACATATTGAATTTTTGAAATAAAATGTTGTTTTGCTAACGACACTTTATTTATTGGAGTACCATCAATAAAAGGTACATCAATAATTTTTATATAAATAGTCACCACTATTAGTACTCAAAATCCCATAATTGTCCTCACTGTGATTCTAGATAGCAATTTCCTTAATGTATAATTCAAAATATTGTATACTTAATTTCATCATTACTTTTTTATTTTTTAATTGTCATTTAAAAAAAACAGTGGAACTTTAAAATAATCTTACCACTAAGAACATTGAAAACTGGAATGGTTTTACTATATGGAACAAACACTTTCTTTTTACATTGTTAACGTTTGTATGTTTTAATTTTCTTAATACAAATGTTGACCCTTATGAATAAATTATAGAACAATATCTATTCATAATACTAATATTATTTAGTATTACAGTGACCTGAAAAATCCACATTTGACAAATCTGTTGCTCTCACAGGTTTTAAGTTACCCATTAAATATCAATTTTTTTTCATTTGATGGACTGTTAAATTTAAGCCAAAAAATCAGAAGAATAAGATAAATTTAAGCGTATAGTTAGCACATTTTAAAATATATTGACATTAAAGGATTGCCTGTTCAGTAATGAAAAAATTCCAAGATATTTATTTTTCACTCATTGTATTATAAAATTGTCTTCAGTTAAAAACTTGATAATTTTGTTTTCCAAGATATTTTTGTGTTCTCACTGTGCAATGACTTCAGCTGTATCCATTTCTTATTATCCCCTAATGCTTCTTGAATTGTTCATTGATGAAACTGAATGTAGATAAACATGGCAATTTAAGAAGCTGTAAAACTGGAAACTATTTTAAATAGCTTTTAATTTCTAAAATAAATTCTTCTTCACTCAGGCTATTGGTTTAAATGCATACTCACACGCACTGCCCTCCCAGGAGAGGAGCCGTCTAATTGAACATGATATTTTATAGCCGTAAGACATGTTTGTCATACCCAGGATGTTGAATATTTACAGTCATTATAGAAGTGCCTGTGTAATAAAAGTCTCAGAGGATTTAAGACTAAACAGAATCTTGAAGCTAAACCACATTTACACTGTATATATGTGGTACTACATTGCTCCATTAGTCTAATTTCATCATATAACTATGTGAATTGTATTCTTCACAAAATTCGAAAATAAATATTCATGTTGTCAAGTATGCATAGTCCTTGATATACAACTAAACTGTATTACACGAACATGCTTACTAGCTGGTCATTTGGAACTGGGTTATATTTTCTTGTAGAAATTATGATTAAGTTTACTGTGTGGTCCACATATACCTCTTGAACCAAAAATGTGTCTGTAGTAATTTTGAGCCCTTTAGTCTTTCTTTGATATTATGTTTATTCAAATTTGTACAATGTTTAAGGCAAGGGACATTTTCTGGCTCAGAACCACTTTGATTTTGATCCTTATCTCTTTCAAGATGTGTTCATTTTGAGTTCTGCACTATGTCTCTGATATATTAAAAAAGAGCCTGAAGTGAGGTATGGAAATGTTACCATGAGTGTGAGAAAACACTCATACTTTAGAAGTTAGTGACGTGGGAAAGGAGGAGTTGGGTTGGGTGAGAATGCACTGGCAGAGGCTGTTTATATATACAGGTTCTACTGAATAAGCAATTCTTAAGATGCTATTTACCTAAATAGACTTCCTTGGATTTTTTATCCATTAAATTAACTAGCTTTTTAACTAAATAAAGCAAATTTACCTGCTAGTTTAGCATCACGTACAGAGCCACAGTCAAATAAATGATTAAATTGAACAAGGGAGCAATTTTCTTCCTAATTCCAAATCTCTACATGTTTAAAGCACTTTATTTGTTCCCTAATATATCACTGTTGCCCTGTGGTGGATTTTACCACTAGCAAAAGGCTCACCTTACCAAAATATCACCACTGTCTTCCCCAAATAAAAGTGTTTTTCCTGCTAGCAACTTCTATGGTTAAAAAAAAGGGATAGAGGAAAAGACACTACCACTTCACACCCACTAGGATGACTATCACCAAGAAACAGAAAATGATGAGTATTAGGGAGGATGTAGAGAAATTGGAATTCTTGTGCCCTGCTAGAGGAATGTAAAATGGTACAGCTGCTATGGAAAACATTATGGTGATTCCCGAAAAAATTAAAGATAGGCTTACCATATGACCTAGCAATTTCACTTCTGGATATATACTCAGAAGAATTGAAAGGAAGGCCTTGAATAGATACTTCTGTACCCATATTCACAGCAGCATTATTTTTGTTTGTTTTGCTTTGTTTAATGTGAACCCTAACCTCACATTTTATATAAAAATTAACTGACTGATCATAGATTTAAATATAAAATGTGAGATATAAGCTCTGAATATAACATTCTAGAAATTCTTCATTACATAGGTCTTGGGAATACTTCTTTGAGGCAACATTATATGCAGAATCAATAGAAGAAAAAAATCCATTAATGAGAACTCACCAAAATGAAAACAAATAAACATATAAACCAACTTCTGAAGCAATTATACTCCAATAAAGATGTTAAAAAAAAAAACTCTGCTCTGCAAAATAAATTTGTTTTGTACTTGAATTCTCAAATTGAGAACTTTAATATTTTATTTTATAATTTTTTTTTTATACTATGAGTGATTTCTTTCTGAACCTGACCCTTGTCACTTTGTTATTGACTTTGGGTCATGTCAGTTCTCCTGGAGAATGCTGGCTTTCCTTTCTTTGCTTCTTTGGCTGATGTCATCCCAGTCTGAGGCAGACTGCAATCCTGACCCACCTGCTGTTGGCTCTGGCTCCAATGTGAGTTTTGTTTTCAGGTTTTGAAGCACAATTCCACACTGAGGATGCAGTCTGGAATCACTACAGTAGTCTACTGCACGCTGTAGTTCTCAGAAACTTGGTTTTGTGGATCCCTGTCCATCATACAAGCACAGACTAGGAGAGAAGCCAGGTGTTTACACAGAATCGACGGATTTCCTCTGTACTGGCCTATCTCCCTGCTCTCCCCTCCACACTGTGCATCCCAGGGGATTCCTTCCTGTGGTTGTTTCTACAAAACCTAGGTTTTCACTGGTGTTGGTGCTTGTCTGGTGCAGAGCAGAGTGATTCAACAGGTCTCCACGTCTCCACGACCAAAGCGTAGCAGCATTATTTACAATAGCCAAAAGATGGAAGCAACCCAAGCGTCCATGGACAGATGAATGGATAAACAAAATGTGGTACATACATATAATGGAATATCATTCAGCCTTAAAAAGGAAGGGAATTCTGACACATGGCACAACACAGAAAAACCTTGAAGGCATTAAGCCAAGTGAAATAAACCAGTTATAAAAGGACAAATATTATATGATTCCACTTACATGAGAAACCTAGAGTAGTTAAATTCATTGAGACAGAAAGCAGAATGGTGGCTCCCAAGGATTGGGAGGAGAGGGAAATGGGGAGTTACTATTCAATGCATGTAGAGTTTTAGTTTTGCAAAATGAAAAAGTTCTGGAAATGGATGGTGGTGATGATGGCTGCACAACAAAAATGCACTTAATGCCTGTGAACTGTACATTTAAAGATGGTTAAAATGGTAAATTTTATGTTATGTGTTTTACCATAATTTAAAATATATTACTTTATTATTTGCCTAAAGAACTAAAGTATTAATGAGGCTATTTTAATAAGGTGTTGCTAACTGAGGTCATTATGAAACTCCAGATTATCAATATTTAAAAGATTTGGGGATTTTTTTCTTCTGATAATGGAGGCATTTGGATTGACTGAAACTTTATAGAATAGTGGACCACATTGAATTGCCTAGAAAACAAATTTCACATTCAAACACTGATAAAAGTTTATCCTTGAGCACCAAAGGGCTTTGGGAAGCAAGATCAGTTTCCAGTTAACACAGAAGTTCAGATTCTGTGGGTAAGCCTTGTAATTCATACTGTTGAAAAAGGGGATATATACCCTTTTACTAGTTAGTTACACTTTTTGCCTCAAGTGATGGAAACCCAGCTCAGCCTATTTTAAATATTAAAAGAAATTAAAGAAAGAATAGTAGGCTAGCTCTTGGAATCCAAAGATGTGTTCAATGATCATACTACAGGAAGGATGGAATTGTAACACAGGTTTCACTGAGAAGAGTAATTCAAAACAGTAGGATCTTATCAACTGTATGTGCTTCTCTGAGCACTGGCTTCATTCTCTCTCTCTCTCTCTCTCCCCTCCATCCCTCTCTACTGAAGTTCTCTCTCCACATTGTAAAAAATATAGCCACTAACAGGAGGTGCTTTATTATAATATCTTCAGCTCTTGAGAGACTGGTCAACTGTTCTTAGATCTTAGATACCAAAGTCCTAGAGAAGGAATTCACTGAGCTTGCTTGGGTCAAGTAACTAGCTTTTAGATCAATCTATTATCACCAGAATGTGATGTTTTGTGAGAACCTTACACTTCCCATATGGATAAAAGAGTCAAGGACACAATTTCTAAAAAAAAAGTGATGGTGGATACACAGAGGCTAAGCTGAGCAGACAAAACTGTATTTTATTTATTATTATAGTAGTATTATGGTATTTATTTAACACTTTTATTTCTTGCATTTTATTCTTTTTATCTATGATAACTTTTCCTTGTTTATTTCTGATCTCAGGGATTGTTTTCCAACCTTGACTAATATATAGGCATAAATTAAAAGAAACATTCCATGGCTCTTCAGTGCTAACATAAAGTATATTTATGATCATGTCATTTAAATATGTACAAAGTACATTAATTCATTATGCTTATAGCTCATAAAATATAAAACAAAAATTATAATTAAACACAAATGTTAGCAAGCCAATAAAATTAAAATTAAAGGCATTTGATTTAAATTACCTAAATGTAATAGATGATGTTATATTTCTGTAATGAAAATGTTTTCTCAATTTGAATATTATTCTGATGATGGTGAAGCAATGTTTTACAACTTTCATGGATATAATACCATATAAATTGTGATGGCAATTCTCTTACAAATATTATCTTGTACAAACACAGCAAAACTCATTGCTACTTAGTACTATATTGTTATTTGGCCTTCATTCACTCATAATTTCTGTATCATATTTGCCTCTGGTATTTTCACATTGTTGTGTAACTTTTAAACCGGTACTGTTAGTTACTGAGAGGATCAAAAACTGAAACATGAAAGTTATGTGGTACTACATACTTCTAAAGTTGGTTTTTCATATTTTTCAGAATATGGATATATAATTTAGATAATAATTGACATAAATTCACACTGTTAATTAGTTGCTGTACTAAAACATAACACATAAAGTATTACAACATAAAATACATGTCCTTATCTTGAGAAACACAGAAATAAAACTATAGACAAAACAGATAGAGGAGTGGAGATAGAATGAAAGACAATCAAGTATATGTTGGAGAATGAACCTAATTTTCCTCATTTAGCTACACTACTTAATTTGAAGGGTAAATTCAGCTTTAAAACTGACATTTGCTAGCGTTACCATATGCATTACTTACTGACTTCACCAAAATTCTATATTCTCATTGATAATGCACAGCAATTGTTTTTGGATTAATATTACATCCAATGTCCGAAAGGAGAAGAATCTCTCTTTTCTAGAATGTGGCTTGTGTTAAAAGATGACTGAAAAAGTCATCCCAGATTTCCCTTAGATGTCACCACACACACTTTGTTTATTTCAAAAAGCACAAGAAGAGTAATTTAAAAATTATAGTTTTGTAGCAGAAGCAAGAAGAACTACAATCCTGCAGCCTGTGGAATGAAAACAACATTCACAGAAAGGCAGACAAAATGAAAAGGCAGATGACTATGTGCCAGGTGAAGGAAGAAGATAAAACATTAGAAAATCAAATAAATTAAGTGGAAATAGGCAAGATAAAGAATTCAGATAAAGAACTCAGATAAAGAATTCAGAGTAATGATAAGGAAGATGATCCAGGACCTCAGAAAAAGAATGGAGGCAAAGATCAAGAAGATGCAAGAGATGTTTAACAAAGACCTTGAAGAATTAAAGAACAAACAAACAGAGATGAACAATACAACACCTGAAATGAAAAATACACTAGAAGGAAACAATAGCAGAATAACTGAGGCAGAAGAACGGATAAGTGACCTGGAAGGAAGAATGGTGGAAATCACTGCCATGGAAGAGAATAAAAAAAAAAAAAGAAAGAAAAGAAATGAAGACAGCCTAAGAAATGAAGGCCTAAGAGACCACTGGGACAATATTAAATGCACAAATATTTGCATTATAGAGGTCCAGAAGGAGAAGAAAGAACGAAAGGACCGGACAAAATATTTGAAGACATTATAGTTGAAAATTTCCCTAACATGGGAAAGGAAACAGCTACCCAAGTCCAGGAAGAACAGAGAGTCCCAGGCAGGATAAAACCAAGGAGAAACATGTCTAGACATATAGTAATCAAACTGACAAAAACTAAAGACAAAAAAAAATTATTAAAAGCAACAAGGGAAAAATGACAAGTAATATACAAGGGAACTCCCATAAGGTTAACAGCTAATTTCTCAGCAGAAACTCTTCAAGCCAGAAGGAAGTGGTGTGATATATTTAAAGTGATGAAAGGGAAGAACCTACAATCAAGATTACTCTACCCGGCAAGGATCTCATTCAGATTCGATGGAGAAATCAAAAGCTTTACAGACAAGCAAAAGCAAAGATAATTCAGCACCACCAAACCAGCTCTACAACAAATGCTAAAGGAACATCTCTACATGGGAAACACAAGAGAAGAAAATAATCTACCAGAACAAAACCAAAACAATTAAGAAAGTGGTAAAAGGAACATACATATTGATGATTACCTTAAATATGAATGGATTAAATGCTCCAACCAAAAGACACAGACTGGCTGAATGGATACAAAATCAAGACCCATATACAGGCCATCAACAAGAGACCCACTTCAGACCTAGGGACACATACAGACTGAAAGTGAGGGGATGGAAAAAGATATTCCATGCAAATGGAAATCAGAAGAAAGCTGGAGTAGCAATTCTCATATCAGATAAAATAGACTTTAAAATAAAGAATGTTACAAGAGACAAGGCAGGACACTACATAATGATCAAGGGATCAATCCTAGCAGAAGACATAACAATTATAAGTATATATGCACCCAACATATGAGCGCCTCAATACATAAGGCAAATGCTAACAGCTATAAAAAAGGAAATTGATAGTAACACAATAACAGTGAGGGACTTTAACACCTCACTTACACCAATGGACAGATCATACAGACAGATAAGGAAACACAAGCTTTAAATGACACAAGAGACCAGATAGATTTAATTGATATTTATAGGAAATATCAATTAAAACAGATTACATCCGAAAACAGATTACACTTTCTTCTCAAGTGCACATGGAACATTCTCCAGGATAGATCACATGCTGGGTCACAAATCAAGCCTCGGTAAATTTAAGATAATTGAAATCATATCAAGCATCTTTCTGACAACAATGCTATGAGATTAGAAATCAATTACAGGGGAAAAAAAGTAAAAAGCAGAAACACATGGAGGCTAAACTATACGTTATTAAATAACCAAGAAATCACTGAAGAAATCAAAGAGGCAATCAAAAAATACCTAGAGACAAATGACAGTGAAAACACAATGATCCAAAATGTATGGGATGCAGCAAAAGCAGTTCTTAGAAGTTTATAGCAATAAAATCCTACCTCGAGAAACAAGAAAAATCTCAAATAAACATTCTACCCTTATACCTAAAGGAACTAGAGAAAGAAAAACAAACAAAACCCAAAATTAGTAGAAGGAAAGAAATTATAAAGATCAGAGCAGAAATAAATGAAATAGAAACAAAGAGAACAATAGCAAAGTTCAGTAAAACTAAAAGCTGGTTCTTTGAGAAGATAAGAAAAATTGATAAACCTTTAGCCAGACTCATCAAGAAAAAGGAGAGGATTCAAATCAATAAAATTGGAAATGAAAAAGGAAAAGTTACAACAGACACCGCAGAAATACAAAACATCATAAGAGACTACTACAAGCAACTCTATGCCAATAAAATGGACAACCTGGAAGAAATGGACACATTCTTAGAAAGGTATAACCTTCCAAGACAACCAGGATGAAATAAAAAATATGAACAGAACAATCACAAGTAATGAAATGGAAACTGTGATTTAAAATTTTCCAACAGGGCTTCCCTGGTGGCGCAGTGGTTGAGAGTCCACCTGCCGATGCAGGGGACACGGGTTCGTGCCCCGGTCCGGGAAGATCCCACATGCCGCGGAGTGGCTGGCCCCATGAGCCATGGCCGCTGAGCCTGCACGTCTGGAGCCTGTGCTTCACAACGGGAGAGGCCACAACAGTGAGAGGCCCACATACCACAAAAAAAAAAAAAAAATTTTCCAACAAACAAAACTGCAGGACCAGATGGCTTCACGGGTGAATTCTATCAAACATTTAGAGAAGAGCTAACACCTACACTTCTCAAACTCTTCCAAAAAATTGCAGAGAAAGGAACACTCCCAAACTCATTCTACGATGCTACCACCACCCTGATATCAAAACCAGACAAAGATACTCCAAAAAAGAAAATTACAGACAAATATCACTGATGAATATGATGCAAAAATCCTCAACAAAATACTAGCAAACAGAATGCAACAACACATTAAAAGGATCATACACCATGATCAAGTGGGAGTTATCTCAGAGAGGCAAGGATTTTTCAATGTATGCAAATCAATGTGGTACACTGTATTAACAAACTGAAGAATAAAAACCATATGATCATCTCAATAGATGCAGAAAAAGCTTTTGACAAAATTTCAACACCCATTTATGATAAAAACTCTCCAGAAAGTGGGCATAGAGGGAACCTACCTCAACATAATAAAGCCCGTATACGACAAACCCACAGCAAACATCATTCTCCATGGTGAAAAATTGAAAGCATTTCCTCTAAGATCAGAGACAAGACAAGGATGTCCAATCTCGCCACTATTATTCAAAATAGTTCTGGAAGTCCTAGCCATGTCAATCAGAGAAGAAAAAGAAATAAGAGTAATACAAATTGGAAAAGAAGAAGTAAAACTGTCACTGTTTGTAGATGACATGATACTATACATAAAGAATTCTAAAGATCCTACCAGAAAACTACTAGAGCTAATCAATGAATTTGGTAATGTTGCAGGATACAAAATTAATGCACAGAAATCTCTTGCATTCCTATGCACTAATGACAAAAAATCTGAAAGAGAAATTAAGGAAATACTCCCATGTATCATTGCAACAAAAAGAATAAAATACCTAGGAATAAACCTAACTAAGGAGGTAAAAGACCTGTACTCAGAAAACTATAAGACACTGATGAAAGAAATCAAAGATGACACAAACAGATGGAGAGATATACCATGTTCTTATATCGGAAGAATCAATATTGTGAAAATGACTATACTACCCAAAGCAATCTACAGATTCAATGCAATCCCTATCAAATTACCAATGGCATTTTTTACAGAACTAGAACAAAAAATCTTAAAATTTGTATGGAGATACAAAAGACCCTGAATAGCCAAAGCAACCTTGAGAAAAAAAAAATGGAGCTGGAGGAATCAGGTTCCCTGACTTCAGACTATACTGCAAAGCTACAGTAATCAAGACTATATGGTACTGGCACAAAAACAGAAACAGATCAATGGAACAGGATAGAAAGCCCAGAGAGGAACCCATGCATATATGGTCACTTTATCTTTGATAAAGTAGGCAAGAATATACAATGGAGAAAAGACAGTCTCTTCAATAAGTGTTGCTGGGAAAACTGGAGAGCTACATGTAAAAGAATGAAATTAAAACCCTCCCTAACACCACACACTATAGTAAATTCAAAATGGATTAAAGATCTAAATGTAAGACCAGACACTATAAAATTCTTAGAGGAAAACACACGCAGAACACTCTTTGACATAAATCACAGCAGGATCTTTTTTGACCCACCTCCTAGAGCAATGGAAATAAAAACAAAAATAACCAAACGGGACCTAATGAAACTTAAAAGGTTTTGCACAGCAAAGAACACTATAAACAACATTAAAAGACAACCCTCAGAATGGGAGAAAATATTTGCAAATGAATCAATGAACAAAGAACTAATTTCCAAAATATATAAACAGCTCATGCAGCTCAATATTAAAAAAAAAACAAACAACCCAATAAAAAAACGGGCAGAGGACCTAAATAGACACTTCTCCAAAGAAGACATACAGATGACCAAGAGGCACATGATAAGATGCTCAACATAACTAATTATTAGAGAAATGCAAATCAAAACTACAATGAGATATCACCTCACACCAGTTAGAATGGGCATCATCAGAAAATCTACAAACAACAAATGCTGGAGAGGGTGTGGAGAAAAGGGAACCCTCTTGCACTGTTGGTGGGAAGGTAAATTGATGCAGCCACTATGGAGAACGGTATGAAGGTTTATTAAAAAGTTAAAAATAGAACTACCATATGACCCAGCAATCCCACTACTGGGTATATACCCTGAGAAAAGCATAATGCAAAAAGACACATGCACCCCAATGTTCATTGCAACACCATTTACAATAGCCAGGTCATGGAAGCAACCGAAATGCCCCTCAACAGATGAATGGATAAAGAAGATGTGGTACATATATATAATGGAATATTACTCAGCCATAAAAAGGAACAAAATTGGGTCATCTGTAGAGACCCGGATGGACCTAGAGACTGTCATAGAAATTGAAGTAAGTCAAAAAGAGAAAAGCAAATATCATATATTAACACATATATGTGGGAATCTAGAAAGATCATAAAGATCAACTGGTTTGCACGGCAGAAATGGAGACACAGATGTAGAGAACAGACATATGGACACCAACGGGGGGAAGTGGGGTGGTGGTGGTGGTGGTGGGATGAATTGGAAGACTGGGATTGACATATATACACTAATACGTATAAAATAGGTAACAGTAGAAACCTGTTGTATAAAAATAAATAAATAAAATTTTTAAAAAGATGATAGTCATAAAAGTACAGAAATATTAACAAGTTAAAAAAAATATTTTTGTAAATAAGCTCGTTTTTATCATTTTGTTTAGATTCTGCACATCAGTGATACCATATGATATTTCTCTTTCTCTGTCTGACTTACTTCATTCAGTATGACAATCTCTAGGTCCATCCATGTTGCTGCAAATGACATTATTTCATTCTTTTTAATGGCTGAGTAATATTCCATTGTATATATGTATAACTGAATCACTCTGCTGTATATACCTGAATCTAGCACAACGTTAATCAACTATACTCCAATATAAAATAAGAAGTTAAAAAATTATAGAATCCAAGCATAGTGAAGTGTCCAATATACTTTCTTCTTCTAATATTTTAGCTTTATACTTGCTTCATACTGCTGGCAAACTTTATCACTTTTATTATACATAATTTTATCATATGAAATCCTGATATATTGCTACAGAACTCCTACAGTTTTTTTATACCAGAAAGCCCATATCTCTGGAATGGAATACAATCAAAATCCTGGGAGGAAGGAATGTAAAGGGAATGATAAGTAGGAGACCAGAATGAAGCATTTGTTCAGTCTGCAGTTTGCTACCAACCAACTGGCAATCTGTCCTCCTGATCTCAATTATTTTAGAAATTTTCCACAAATTCAATAAGATATATAAAATTCACATTCAGAATTATTGTTCTAATATATGGAAACAACATTTGGTTGGGTGGAAAATATATGTGTGGCATCCAAATCTGATTTGTGATATCTCATCTTTCTAGTCTTTTATTCTAAATGTAAGAACTCAACAAAAATGTTTTTCCTCTCCCAAGTGTGGGATTTAGTTACAAGTAAGAGTATAGAAACTTGGAAATAAAGATTTTAAAGCCTTTTGGAATCAATTATCATCAAGTTGTTAGTAAACTGAATACTCTCCCAGTATAGCTATTAATGTTCACTATCATTTATATGTATACATAGGAGAAATGTGGAGAAGGCTGTCATACAAAAGGACTGAATCTTAGCCTAATATAAGCAGAAGTTTTATTAGTGACAGGTATCAGATGTTCACTAATCTCTCTGATGATATGACAGTGACATAAGGATATAACATTAATGTGAAAAACTATTTTAACAAGAATTTGAATGGTAGGCATAGTTAAGAGAAAGAAAATCAATAGATCCAAATGTATGGAAATTCATGAATTAGGAGACAAATTAATTTTAAAATATCAGATTAAGTAGGACTTTCTGTAGAGAAGAGAAGAAGACAGCCTAGAATACAAATGGTGTCAAATGAATGGTTTCAAAGAGTCAGTGGAAGTAAATATCTAAAATATATAATCTAAACTAAGTACAATGAAAATGTATAGAAAAGAGTTCTTCCCCCACAATCTGCCATAGTTGCCCATAGTCTTTTAAAAATGGCTTCAGCTCTGAATTATATAATAAATTGGGAACATGGAAAAGTTAGAGATATTAAATAAGAAAAATCATAATTATTTTGATTTTGGAATTTGGATAAAAACAGAAAGTCCATAAATCCATTTATATTGCAAGGAAAAGAAAAAGTATTGGAAATTTTTTGTGTCTGAACACAACTATTCTCTGATGCCCCGAGTACTATTCTATTTTCACTAAAACCTGGACAAAGGGAATATAAGGGCATTTGAATAGTTTTCATTTGGGCTGCGTATACCTTGGTAAATTGAAAACAGTGTGCTGGATGAATTTATTCTAACAAGAGATTTGGGGATGGATCATCTGTTTTTGCAAATTTGAAAATAACCCCCAAAAGGAGTCCATAATTATTACTGAAAAACAAAGAGATATTAACTTATTCTTCACATTATTTCAAAATATGATTTTTACTGAAAAGAATAATTAAATATCCTATCATTTATTATAGACAAAATGTTATCATTAAGGTGACTTGAGAATCATTTATGGTAACTAATTAACAAAGAGCATGACATATTTGGGCTTAAGGAGTTTGCGGTATCAACATCACACAGGTAAATAAGTATAATATTAAATAAAATAGCTAGCAAGATGGTAAATTTAAGTTAAAGCATGTAATTAAGTGTAAATGGTGTAAACATGTCAATTAAGACAGACATGGTCAGGCTGGATTAAAAAAGCAAGAACCAATTAGATGACATGTCTATAAGAAATACATAATAAAGATAATAATATAAATGGAATAAAAGTAAAAGTTTAGAGGAAGACATGTCATGCAAACACTAAACCAGTTAAATACGGAATGGCTATACTAATATCAGACATAGTCAGGTTCAGAACAAGCAGTATTACCAGACGTAAAGCGAAAGATAAATGGCTCAATTCATTAAGACAAAAATCCTAAATGCATACATACATACAGAGCAGAGTTTCAAAATGCATGAAAAAAAATGAAATGAAAGAAGAAATAGATAAAAATTCATTAAGACAAAAATCCTAAATGCATGCATACATACAGAGCAGAGTTTCAAAATGCATGAAAAAAAAAATGAAATGAAAGAAGAAATAGATAAAACCACAATAATAGTTGGAGATTCCTGTCTCAATAACACATAGAAAAACAACAAATAACATTAAGAACACAAAAGACCTGAACTACACTATCAACTACACTGCTAACTGATATTTAGAGAGCACTTGATCAAACAGCGAATACACATTCTTTTCAACTACATATGGAACATTTACCAAGATATATCTCATCCTGGGCCAGAAAACCACCTACAAATTGAAAAGAATGAAAGTCATACAGAGGTTTTTTTTCCTAAACAAAATGGAGTTTAAAGAGAAAACACTAATAGAAAGATACATGGAAATTTAAAATATTTGGAAATTAAATATTACATGTATAAATAACTCATGTATCCAAAGAGGAAGTCAAAACAAATATAAAATGTTTTGAATTAAATGGAAAGGTAGCTACAACATATAAAATTCATGGAAT
The DNA here is from genome assembly GCF_951394435.1 of Stenella coeruleoalba. Lineage (NCBI taxonomy): Eukaryota > Metazoa > Chordata > Mammalia > Artiodactyla > Delphinidae > Stenella > Stenella coeruleoalba. The sequence continues at coordinate 111,789,624 of NC_137150.1, read as the reverse complement.
GCAAATAAGTAGTGTTTAGAGTAAAATTTAAAGCATTAAGATAATAAATGGATTTAGCAATGCCTCATGATAAATGATCAAAACCTAAAAATCAGTTGTATTTATATAGTCTAGTAATAAATGGAAATGAAAATATCTTTTAAAACTATGTTTTATTAAAGCATGAAAAAATATAATGTCCTTAAAGATACATTTAACAAAATATGTGAAAGATTTGTATGCTGAAAACTCTAAAATGTTGATGAGAAAAATTGAAAGCTACCATTGTAAATGGAGAGTTATACCAATTCCATAAATCAGAAGACAATGTTATTATAATGTCAATTTTTATCAAATTGATCTATAATTTCATTGCAACCCCAGTTACAATCACTGCAACATTTTTGTAGAAAGAAAGAAGCTGATTTGAAAAATTCACATTGAAAATTAAAGGTAATTAACTAGATTAACTGATGTGGTTCTAAAAAAGAACAAAATCAGAGGATTCAAACTAGCTGATTTCAAGATTCAAAGATCAAGACAGTTTTGTATTGACCTAAGGATAAACATGTAGATCAAAGAAATAGAGAATCCAGAATTAGACTGTACATATGTAGACTCATAAATATACAGTCAAACCAAGGTGATTCAATGGGAAATGGTCAGTATTTGCACAAAAGTGTGTCTTGACATTTACCAAATAAAAAATTAACCCAAGATGGATCACAGAGATAAACATAGAAACTAAAACTATACATATGTACTAGCAGAAAACATGAGAGAATATATTTGTGACCATAAGTTAAACAAATATTTTGACAAGACATAAAAAGCACTAATTATAAAAGAAAAAAATTGGACTCCTTCAAAATGAAAATCTCTTGCTCTTCGAAAGACACCACTAAAACAATGAAAAGACAAGCTAGAAAATGATGAGAAAATATTTGCAAAATAGATTTCTGATAAAGGACTTGGATCCTCAATGCATAAAGAGCTCTTCCAACTCAATGATAAGAAATAAAACAAAACCCCAATAAAAAAGTAAGAAAACATCTTGAACAGACACATTAATGAAGAAGAGATACAGATGGCAAAAAAATCAGATTAAAAAAAAAAGTTCAACACTGAATTATAAAAGAAATACAGAGTAAAACACATTGTTATACTACTACGTACATACTGGTATGACTAAAATTTCAAATAGGGCAATATAAAATGCCATGCAGTGCTATGTACTATAAGAAAAATAGTCTGATTTCTATGTATACCTGTTTGTTCTTATTTCAGAATCACTGGAATAGATGTCTAATTTAATGCAACTGAAATCTAATGTTAACTACAGCTAGTCCTAGTTTTTCTCTCCAAGTAGTAAAAAACCTGGAGTCACATCTAGAGTAAACCCTATATTCAGCATAATTCTGACCCAATAACCCATCCTTAATTGTTAATAGCTAAGGGCTTGGTATCTTGTTCCTCTGGAATAAAACCTTTTATATTAGTACTGGAATGGTGCTTTTAAAAAGAATAAAGAAAAACAACCTCAGATAATCACCAGTCAATTCTCAAAGTTATTATTAACAGATCTCTAATTGAAGCAAAATATCTTTCTTGTTTGGTAAATGTTCCAGCTTCAGCCGCTGAAGCCATGTCTATCTCTGTGGTTCAGACATGTCTGGGCTTGGCTGACAACCCTGTAGGACAAGGCCCACTGGACTCAGGCGCTTCCCCGTTGGGAACTCATTCAGGAAAAGAGCAAGCCAAGTGTGACAAGCCTGACTCAGTACACGTCTAGTCACTGGTAGGAAGAAGTGAGTCTGAATAAAGATTTGGAATATTAACTGAGCTCTGTCTCAGACCTAAGGAGCTTAGGGTGGTGGAGAGAGAAGGCTGTTGCTAATAAGTAGGAACACTCTGTAATTCACTCCAACAGACTGCTTTCTGCAAATTTCTGTCCCTCTTTGCCAAGGAACATTGCATAGTCCTGACATGCCTAACCCTGACACACAAAGGTTCAGGGTATGCACACAAGAGGTGGCACGAAAAGTGGCAACAGTGCTCAGAAAGGGCGTTTGTTTGGGTTCCTCATGGTCAAAGTTCCATCCAGCAGCTGGGGAGCAAAGCAGGAGAACAAGACAAGTGCCAGGCAGTTACCTGGGTTTGTTGATGAATAGATGAGACACCCTGGACTCCCAGTATTTCTGGGACTCTTCAGGGTTGATGATCGGCATCAGAAGGTGGTGACGCAAGAAACAAAAATGGGTTACACTTCATAATTCTGTCAACATTCAATACTCTTTTTTTTTTTTTTTTTTTTTTTTTAGTGGTACGCGGGCCTCTCACTGTTGTGGCCTCTCCCTTTGCGGAGCACAGGCTCCGGACGTGCAGGCTCAGTGGCCATGGCTCACGGGCCCAGCCGCTCCGCGGTATGTGGGATCTTCCTGGGCCGGGGCACGAACCCGTGTCCGCCGCATCGGCAGGCGGACTCTCAACCACTGCACCACCAGGGAAGCCCAACATTCAATACTCTTAATTCATTTCCCCAAGATACAATATCTTATTACTTTAAAGCTCTTTCTTTGAGAATTAAGTAAAATTTTCTATAACCTGGAGAAGAAAGGGTTAAGAGTTATTTAATAACTTCCTTTGAGAATCCTTTTATTACTTATATCTTGTATTTATTTTTACAAAATATTAACTCCACTTTGGTAAATTTTCATTTGGGCCTAATATTAAAAATATAAAGAGGCACAGCATGATTTGTATCTAATCCATTAAAATTCACCATCATAAATTAATTTAAAATTATAAACCGGATGAAAAAAGGGCAGAAGTCATTTAATTTCCTGCGTATTACATCATCTATTGGACAGAAAAACAGTGTTCGTTCTGTGCCTTCAATAATTATAATGCAGTTATAATTTAATCATGTTTTCCCATCATATAGGAGAATGGGAAAATCAGGATGGAAACCGTTTGTATAAAGCCTTCTAGCCCAGGTCCAAGAATTAGCAGTTAATGCTGTATGGTACTTAACATGTATCAGGCACTCTTCCACACTTCACTTCCATCCCTTCAATCCTCATAACAACACTATGATATAGTAGATGGGTTCTTTGAGAATAATTTGAAGTGTCAGACCTCCTGTATGCTCTGTTTCAACAGTCTCAACTTTTAAATGCAGATGCTTGAGTGTGGACTTAAACACAAGTGGCCACATTTTCACATAACTACATTTAACTGACATATTTTACAGTCCCTTTTTCATTAGTAACTTGTGGCGTGGCCTTTGGATTATACTCTGAAGCTACATGCATGATGCTTACATAAGCCATCCAAATAGCAAATTCAAACAGGATGTTAATTCTGTAAACTTGAAAAAAAAATGAAATTTTTGATTTCTAATGTTATGTAAAATGGCATAAATAGAACTGTAATTTTCCTGCTCTCAACAGCCAACATGTATCCCATTATTGCTAGTGAATATGATATCTCTTCCTTCTTACTAGAAAATAGTGAGTTACAGCGCGATAAGTTTTGAAATCATATATGGAATAAGGATTATTGAAAACCATTTTCTGAAGTTACTTAAAACAAATATTTATTCTGAAAAGTGGAGAATATTCTTTGAATTTCACTTTTGTTTCACCTCTGTGGGAATTATTTTCCTTCCTAATATGTTGCAGGATTATTATTACTTTGATTGTTAATAAAGTTGCTCATTGTTAATAAAAGAGGTTAAACTGAGATGTGTACACAGTCACACAAACTAGATGTTAAATCAGAAGGCAGAGATGTGCAGAGAAAAAGGAGTGAAAGAGTGTGAAGGAGTATGGAGGGAAGAGAGAGTTGGGATACTTGGGATTCTTCATTACTGCACTTATTCTTTTAGTTAGTCTCTTGTCTCTTCTAACCACAGCTTCCTGTTAACTAAGGAAAATTAGCAGTAAATAAATATCAATTGAAATATACACACATATCTACTTGGTTACTTTTTCCATAGAATTTTCTTTCACTTATTTTGCCACTTCTATTATGTCCATTATGTTAGTTATCCCTACCTCCATCATTTTAAGTACTTATCTGGTTGAAATCTTAATTAATTTATATATGGAATCCTTTAGAACAGATTTTATATTATAAAATAATATAATGCAGTTAGATTTTATGGAGAATTGAAGCAGAATTTCATTAGAGAAAAAATTCACATGTACTTTGGCTTCCTTTTAAATATGGAAGTCTTGATATTAACATTGAAAGTGATGTCGGGGGCTGTCTTTCATCTTTTCATCAAACACAAAAGTTCCGTCCCTGAATTTATTCATAAGTGTATATGCACTAGAGAAACAACAACCAAGAAACGGTGCAAAATATCTTGAATTTATGTCGAATCTGGAAAAGACAAAAACCTTGTGTATCTATGAATTTTAACAAGACACTCATTAGGTATTCTCCTCAAAGTTCCTGAATACATTGACTTGTTACAGATTTTCTTCTCCCCTATTCTTACACAATCCCCAAGGCAGTCACTCTGCCCGTCACAATATCCTGTCAGAAAGTGATTCTTCTGAAGCTTCCTATGACAACCTCTTACTTTTTTCTTATTGCATTATTGGTGAGGTGTTCCTGGTTCAAGACATTGACGGAACAAGGCTTCCTTCACATATACTTTTTATCTCTATCCTATAAAAGCCTATTTTTAGAAGCTCACTGGATAACACAGGCGACAACAAATGGTTTGCTTCTGACGTGAGTATTGAAGGCACTATGACTTGCTTCAAAGGAGGATTTGAGGCTACAGCAAGGATGTTCCTGAAATAATTTTGCATGACCAGGATTTACAGAAATGACTGAAGCATGTTAGTTACATAATAAAAATCCAAACTATGAAGGCAGAATATTTTATTTTAATTCTACATCTACACTGCTTCTCTACAGATATCAAACATTCTTACCTTAAAAAAATTATGAAACATTTTGATAGCTAAGAAAAAGAGGGACAGCTTTGTTGGACATGATAAAGGCTAAACCCATGAAGAGCAATGAGTTTGTGATCATTAAAATTAAATAAAATTAGAAACTCACAGTAATTTCAAGAGCTCAGCAGCCACATGTGGCTAGAGGTTGTAGTACTGGACAACAGAGTGAATATTTCCATCATCATGGAAAGTTCTATTGGACAGTCCTGATATAGAATAAGTAATTAATATGAAATGGAAATTTTCCAAATTTTGTGCAGCAATCTTGTAAATGTATGTGCTTATTTATGATGTGATCTAAAAGATCACAGTTAAAATACAGAAATCTTTTGCACTTCTATATACTAAAACACAGTATCAGAAAGAGAAATTAAGGAAACAATACCATTTACCATTGACCAAAAAGAATAAAATACCTAGCAGTAAACCTACCTAAGGAGGCAAACGACCTGTACTCTAAAAACTATAAACCACTGATGAAAGAAATTGAAGACAACACAAACAGATGAAAAGATATACCATGTTCTTGGATTGGAAGAATTAATTTTGTTAAAATGACCATACTACCCAAGGCAATAAATGTCAGTGCAATACTAAATCAGTGATATTTAGTGACTTATTTCTACAGATTAAAAAATACTTTTCAAAAGGTTGCATACTGATAAAATGTTAGTAAGATATGGGGGAAGAAGCACATGTAATTTTGAAACATTTATATTCCAAACTTTTGTGTTTTGTTTACTGCTTAATATAGTATACCTTCATTTTATGTATAGCAAAAAACAAATCTTAAAACGTGAGCCTCCTTCACAAACCCCAAGTGCCTGAGAACACTTTTCAAAAGAAAACTTATGTTTGAGTTTTACACTAGAAAAAATGGTCTCTGAGAATGCTTCCAACCTTTAATATGCAATGTTATAAAAAGTTTAAAAATATATGATGAATAAAGCAAAAGTAAGTAATACCGTATGGTGGTTTAGTCTTATTTGCATTTGCAATTTTACAGCTAATGTACAATCTCATTTTCAGATATCTTTAGCTATGTTTACTGTTTCATACTGTATGAGATCTATATAAAGGGGACTGGACTGATCACTCGATGGTTTAACAGGTAATACGATGCTTTATTACTACAGCATGACTTTCGAATGACTCCATTTCCTAAAGGTGTTAGGGCTGTCTTGAGTCATATTAGCAATTCTAAATGAGGCAATAAACAGCACTATCAAGCACTCTGTTTATTCTATAAATAGTATAGTAGCCCTCTAATCTTTTTAAAAAAGAATTCTGACTTGAGTATATTTTAATCTTTTTTCCTTGATATACATATCAAGGCTAGGATGAGAAATTGTTGAGCTTTTTTTCTGAATTATTTTACTGTGACAACAAAAATGAAAAGGAGGGAAATAACCATCCGTCAAACAGGATCAAATGCAAACAGATATGGTATTTTCTAATTTTCACCTAAAGCTTCAGAAAGCTCAATAGACTTGGGCTACATTATTAGGAAAGTAAGATTAAAACACTGGAACGGCAGCCATTGAAATTGGCATAGGCCGTGTAACAGAGTATTAGTGATATTTAACACCATTCAAATGAAAAACAGCCATGTTTAGTACTGCAAAAGATCCAGTATCAGAGAAGCCTCATCTGTCAGATTATATGTGCAAAGGCAGGAAAAAGTCGTCTGATTTTCCCTACAGTAATTCTAATTTATTTAGTGTGAATCTCACTTCCTAACTTGCCAAAATACAACCATGTGTATCTTCTTAATTATATCATGGTCTGATTTTTGAAGAACCTGGCAAGCAGACTAATTTCTGTATGAGGAGATAAGTCTCATTGTTTTTCCAAGAAAGAGTAAAAGAACAGAATTAAGGACTCCTTGAAAGAAGGAAAAGCTTTTTCAATTTTAGAGCTTGACAGATGCAGATGAAATACTCTTCCTTTCCTTACCAAGCTGGGAAACTCACTCACTAAGCACGGAAGTAAAAGGTGCTTCTTGGTTCTTTTCCAATCTTCCTTCCAATCTGGTCCCACATAACCCAATATTGGCACCATGGAAAGAACCATGTGCCTGAGACCCTTGAGATTCAAGAGAAAAATTCCTTGCTTTCAGAATATCAAAAACCACCATGCTGTAAATTTATCTTTGTTAAATTTGTTTTTTAAAAAATGGTAATATAAAATGGAAGAAGATATAGTGTTTGAACAGCTATATATATATATATAAAATGTCCACTGGCATCAAATCAATGGTTTCCAGAAGAAAGTTTCTATATAAATTTGAATTTTATCTGAAAATTATAACCTCAGTTTCAGATTGCATTAATAATTCTATAGGTAGCATTTTAGGTTTTAATATTCTAGAATACACAATCATACACAATCAAATGATATTCTTGAAGTATGTGATAGTTTAGAGATAGCACAGCTAAATTAAAAGGTTTTATCCAGACAGTGCCCTTTATTTCATTATGAGGAATGTGTTTCTAAATGTATCTTGATGCATTAATTTCTGATACCTTCCTTAAAGTGAAAAAAAAAAAAAAACCCTGTCTTTTCAGAAGGACTCTGTAGTATATATCTATTTTGAAGTGCAAACAATATTCAAACTATGTAATTAAGTAAACTGTGAGAATAAAGGATATTTTCCAGAAAGGCATAAGGCAGTAGCATTTCACATTAAATAAAACTAGGCTGAAAAAAAATTCATAAGCAAATGGCAAGGATTTTCTCTACCTTTGATTCATACTACAAGGGAAATGTTTGGTATTTACCTGGATATGCTACTAGTGTTGATGTTGTCTTCTCTGCAGACTCAACTATCACTTAATGATCTTTATCAATAAAGTAAAAGTAAGTTTTTCAGGAAAGAAAAAGATATCCTGAGTATTAAAATGGGACTGCTAGCTAGTGCCCCTCTCATTATTATGGCATGGCTATTTGAGAGCGTTCCTAATTTCTCCTAAATTATTGAAGTAATACATTTTCATAGGATTTTAATCATCCATCCTTCCAGAGGTTTCAATGATTTGATTCCTTAATATTTAGTGAGCATACGCATCAGTAGCTTTTAAGAGTTAAAATGAGTTTTCTTCTTTTAGTATGTGCATATTAAAGTTCTCTTTGCTCCATCACCCAAAGAGAAAGAGAGAGAAATAAGAAGTGTAAAAAAAATTGGTATTGAGCCAGCAATTTTAATACCATTGCCATTGCAAGAACAACACTATGAATTTAATCTACTAACTTTCCCTCTCTCTCTCTCTTTCTCTCTTTCTCTCTCAAGTTATTTAGAAATCAGGAGACAGTTTCAGGGACCTGTGAAGGAATATTTACAGAATATATATTTGATATGAGAAGAATGTCTACATTTTTGAAAGTAATAGTCATAGCATTAGCTTTAAAGTTATTAAAGACTCATTTTCATTTGGTGTTATGCATAAAATTGGTTGTTTTCTTTAGAATTATCAGAAGTGATTGGTTTTACTTGAGCCATCTTCAATCTATATAAAGGCAAAGTATAAAGGCAAAGTAGTAAAATCTATATAAAGGCAAAGTAGTAAAAATACTTTTTTGTATTTTAAAAAGTATAAGATTAACAGTAGAAACTTTCTTCTCCTTTTGCTTATTGTTCAAATGTAAAGTGCTGGTTAACTTGAAAAAGCCCTGCACACACCAGAATTTTTACAGTTGTAAACTCATAAAATCAAGAATGGTTAAAGCCTATGATGAGAAACATTTTCAAAGAAAGAAAAAATATAAACTCTCAGTAATTTAGAATATTCTCGGATTCTTCATGGTTTCATTTTATTTTTCTCTTCATTTACTCTCCAGTCATTGTCTTTCACTGGGGAATTGAAGAAAATGCAGACAAGGCACATGATAGATGTATAAATACTCTGCCAAGCTTTTCCTACTATGGAAATAGTGAACTCCTTTAAATGGTACTTAACCCTGCCCAAAGATTAGGAGACTAGATCACCAAAGTGCTTGAAACTACTCAACAGAAAGGTAATCAATACAAATCATTATTATAAGTGGATTCTCACATTAGCATTTTGAATCTTTTCTCTGGAAGAAAATTGTTCATCAAACAGAAGTGAATGAATGCTTTGAGATGAATTTCCTAGGATTCTGAATTATTTGGCCTGGACCTTATCTCAAGTGAGATATTTTTTAAATGGAGATATTTGTCCAAAGCAATCTGATAAATCATAATGATGGCTTTTAACACATATTGGTAACCAGTTTAAAAATACTTCCAGTTTCTAAATCACTTGGAAGTACTTTGATTTTAGAATCTATACCTTAAATCATTTCTTTTCTTTCACTACTTTTATCTATTGATACCTCTGGCTCTTATTATATCCCTTTTCCATGACTTTTGTTTTTGTCTGATTTCACTTATAACCCAATTCAGTTTTGATATCAGTGATCAGTCATCTCAAATACTAATCACCCTTCTGGGTCTGACTCATATACTTCAACTTCAAGGAAAGCTTCCTTGAATGTTCTATCTTTATTCAGTTCCCATGCTACACTGTGGCACTATTCTACAATATCATTGACATCTGCCATTTTGTTTTGTTGTGATTTCTGTTAATATCACAGTCCTCTACTGAACTGCCACGATAAACCCCATTGAGGAGTCATTTATCCCCCTGGGTTTTTTCACCTCCTAGGGATCATCAATATTGAAAGTCAAGAAAGCTTAACTCCTTGGCTCACTACAATTTCTCAAGTTATAACCGCAACTGAACTTCCAGAGAATATACCATTGGATTTTGTCTTCTTAGGTTTTGCATTCCTCAAGTTTTCTTTACTGATATGCCTGAGACTGTCCTCAATAACTAAAACTAAGCCTGCCTTTACTCTTGTCCAGGTCGAATGGGTGTAGGGAAGGTGTACTTCCTCCAACCTGTATGGGATATTTAAGAATGGTCTGTGCCACAGAACAAAGGGGGTAGTGATGGTAGTGTGGTGGCTTTGTTCATGGGATAACTTGAAACAATTTCCTCAAATTTTCTACTGATGAAGAGTAATGAGGGAAGGTATCTGATTAGGTATTTAATTTTTCCATGAAATACGCTGCTCAGAATGCCTTTTTCATCCTCCATTTTTACTAGTCAAAATCTTATATTATGCTTTGAGACAAAGCTTAACTGGTATTACTTTAAACCACTGCTCTTCAACCTCACTTACCAATCTCCTTCTCTTTAAATATCTTAAAATACCTAGCTTAAATATGTAGAATTTTTCACATTTTAAAATATTTTCTGTTTTTATTTTTAAATTATCTGATTCATAATTTCCATGAGAGTGAAATAGTAGGCACTGTTTTTATATCTAAAACCATATAGGAAAACCATATAGCATATGAACATATAGCATATAGCAGATGAACAAAAATATTTCATATAGCAAAATATTTCAGCGAATAAAAATATTTCAGTGAATAAATTTTTCAGTGAATAAATATTTCAGTGAACAAAAATATTTCAGTGACTAAAAGGTTCAGTTGTTCAGTGAATGACTATATTATGACATGATAGTCATTTAGGGGAGATAAATCAACAAACCAATATGCATTCCATTGATACCATCACTTTAACATTCATAAACTGGCAAACTATAATATCTGAGTCTGGTTGGGTTTACTATAATCAAATTAGATAAGTGACAAGTGGTAATTAGTAAAAAAGAAATAGAATAATAGTAATGAACTAAAAAAATAGAGGAGCTAAGCTGTTTATTTGATTGTAATCACAGAGCTAGCTGGAGGTAGAGCCAACATTTAGAATCAAGGTTATCTGACTCTTCAGCTGTGTCCCATCATAGTAGATAGCATTTGCTGTATTGGAACTAGAACACAGGTGTTCTGTCTAATCATGCTTATCTAAATACTACATCAGAATTACATGACCAATTAACCAATGGTCAAAATTTATCTTCTTGTCACATTATTTCAGATTAAAATATAATTTAAAGGGCTTCCCTGGTGGCGCAGTGGTTGAGAGTCCGCCTGCCGATGCAGGGGACACGGGTTCGTGTCCCAGTCCGGGAAGATCCCACATGCCGTGGAGCGGCTGGGCCCGTGAGCCATGGCCGCTGGGCCTGCGCATCCGGAGCCTGTGCTCCGCAACGGGAGAGGCCACAACAGTGAGAGGCCTGCGTACCGCAAAAAAATTTAAAAAAAAATAATAATTTAAAACTCCAGTTTTGACAATATAGAAAAATTAAATAACTGAAAACTCCCTTTCTATAAAAATTCCCTCTACAGACACTAGATAGAATATTATTAGACCTCCTATTAAATATGTAACTGAGCTCACAAGAAAGTAAGGGGAATTTCTAGGAGTTGTAAATAAGAACCAACTGAAAACCAGAACATTAAGTACATGAGCTAATTCAGTCATGAGGTTGCTCTAGAGGGCTTGCTGATCTCAATGATCTGGGACAGTGGTTCTTAAGTGGGGAAACTTTGTCCTCCAAGGGACATTTGGAAATGGATGGAGACATTCTGGTTGTCGCGACCGGGAAGGGGTGTATACTACTGGCATCTTGTGGGTACAGAGTAGGACTGCTACTAAATTTTTCACAATGCACAGGATGGAAGCCTCCCATCTTTGCCCATCACAACCACCACTAAAAATTACCCATTCCAAAATTCAGTCAACAGTGTTAATGTAGAGAAATCCTGCTCTACAGCCTAGAGATTGACTCCTAGTTGAAGAAGGGAAAGAAATTGGGCTTATTGGGCTAGTAAAATTAGGGAGTTAGAACTGAGACACCTTATGTTACAAAGTTAAGACTTTTTCAGGGCTAACTCTAAGTAAAATAGAGAACTAGAAACAAGTCTACTTTTCAGACAAAAGGGGATTTGTGTGCTTTGTCCTGGGACTGAAAATTTGTAGCCATGGTATGCTTCAGGCATGTCTGCATTTCAGGCATCCTCTGTTACTAACTCCTAGATAACTCCCAGGCATAAAACTTATTCTATTGTAGTAAAACACTTGGGATTCCAACAGAAGCAAGTGTAAAGAGCAGTGGAGAAAAGTATTTTCAACACAGCCACACATACCTAAAGGCTCACTAAAGATAAACTCATAATCTAAACCATAAAACACACCAAGAGCAAAAGAGTTCACAGGTAATACAACAGGATAAAGTCCTTAAGCACTCCAGATAACAGATTTCTTTTTCCACACAGATATATTTTTCAAACACGTGTGTTCAAAATAGTTAAATATATAACCTAAGGTTTAGAAATAAATGAAAAGAAGAAAGCACTATCTTAAAAAATTAACCTGGACAAAAATGAGTTGGATGGTATTCAAAGAATGAATGGCTGAATTTTATTCAGTTTTGATAAAATACATGAATCCTTAGATTTAAATATTATGCTAGTCTGAGAAAGTGCTGAAAAATACAAATATCACGTATCAACAGACATGATAGTGAAACTACAGAAGACCAAAAGTAGACAGAAATTCTTAAAATCAACTAGAGAAGTAAAGGCAAATGCCCAGCAAAGAACAATTATCCCAACTGCAAGTTTCTCAAATGAAATACTAGAAAGTAGAAGACAACACAGTATCTTCAAAGTGCAGCAAGAAAGTAACTGTCAACCTGGAACTCTATGTCTTGGAAACCTAATGATATTTTCAAAGGATATTTGAAAAACAACTTCGCAAATGTTCCTTGCTGAAAAGACTACAAGAACTTGCTTTTCAAATCCTGCTGACCATTAACATCATTTGGAGGACTTTTAAAAATTCTCAATATCAAGCCACAGCTCAGATTGATTAAATTAGGATCCCTGTGGGTGGGACTGAGTTACCTGGTTTTTTTCTTTTTCTAAGTTCTGTAGATAATTCTAATATACAACTTGGTTGAGAACCACCCGTTGACATGTATTGTAGCAAGAAAGCAGTCAAAACCAAAAGGAAGGTAGAAGTAAGCAAGAAACTGGCAAGTAAGTAATTGTTGAATATATGACAATCCATAACAATAATAATGTTATTTAATCTTCTGTATGTATATATATATATACACGCATATATAATATATAACATATATTCATGTCACAAAGTAAATATAAAAGAATAATAAGACTTGCCTCTTATAGACCATGTTTTCTGACTGTAATATAATAATTCAGAGTCTAAAAAAGTAGCCCAAAATACACATATTTAAGAATTTCAGAACCAAGTATCTGAAAAATGTCCCCCAAGTAATGTTAATGGTCAGCCAGAGTAGAAAAACAAGCTTTTGTAGTCTTTTCAGCAAGGAAATTTGGAAAGTTATTAAATTTTAAGTTTTAATTTAAATATATATGTAATAGAAATATGGTATATCCAAACTACAGATGGTTATTATCTCTTCAAGTTTAGGAAGAGATGGAAATTTCAGGGAGGGGGTTGTAGGAGTCTTCAACTGTATCCCTCATAACTTATTACTTCCAAAAATTTTAGAAGTGATAAAATTACGGCAAAATATTAATTTTGAAGAGCTGATTGACAGTATAGAAATAGTCACTATTCTTTTCTGTGCACTTTTATAGGCTTATAAATACTTCCTAATATTTAAAAAAAGAACACTGCTATTTTATAAAAAGCACCTATGACTAAAATTATGTGTAAGAAAGTTAATTTCGGAGCAGCACAGATATATAAATATTGTTTGTTCAAATTTACTTCACAACTGGCAGGTTGAAAACCCACTTCCTAAAACTGAAGTCAACTGATTTATTTGCAGAACTCATCGGTGCATCGTATAGTCAGCCACCTCTTAGCCCTAGTCTGCAACGTGAGTGCCCCAGGAGACCAGCCACTGTACCACTTCCCTCCACATTAGGTCTGGAGAGCCTGAAGCGTTCATGGGTGAAATGGATACATCTAGAGGCTCTCCTTGGCATGGTTTAATGTTTCATTTGGTACCAAAAAGTATCATATTTTCATTCCACTTACATTCTTCTTCTATTTGTGCATGACCGAAAAATCTATTAAATGTCAAAAAAGATCACTGAAAAGAAACTAATATTGCTCAAAATAAAATCTATTTTACCAGAATTCACCAACATTTTTCCTCCTCCTGCATTATGATTGAAATCTAGGTCACAGTACAGTTCAACTTTTACTTTGTAATGCCAAATTTTTATAGATAGCAAAATGCTCAACTCTCTCTCCATGGATTAATTTCACATGTAAAGTCAGACATGTCAGTGAAACAGAAGCCCTCAAGTGTCACATTCAGTATATTAGTGATTTATTATTGTACTATTTTATTCTCAACCTGATTTTTCTAGTGTATTTTTAAATGTGCCACACTAGTTCCTTAGAATACAATGGACATTCATCTTTGTAAATCACCATTTAACAATTGGTGGGATTCTTCACGGGAAATTTAAAGCAGAATCATTTAAATCCTCTTTAACGTGACTGAGCTCTTATGTGCTCACATGAATGACTAAGGTGTGTCATTTCATCTCTCTTGCATCCCATCTCTAAAAACTATTTCCATTCTCATACCTCATCCACACTTGTTAGCATTCTACTACTTGCTAAAGGAAGTAGCTGCCAGTGTAATCTTGGATATGTAACCTACCTGCAAAATTATTATGGGGTCTAAAATTGTTCAGATGACTTTGGAATTTTGTTTTGGTTTTGCACAATCACAACTGCTTTATAGTACAGGATTAAATAGTAGAGTCTACTACACAAGACTTCTATGAAGCTTCAGTAAAATAATCTACGAAGGTTACTTGGCTCAGGGTTTGGCATATATTTTCTATGCAATAAATGTTACCTTTAGAAGGAGCTTCAGTGTTAGTGGTATTCATAGTGATAGTAATAGTAGTAGTGGTGGTGGTGGAAGGTGTATTTGTTATTATTTTAATAGTAATAAGATGCTAATAACAAATATGAAAAATTATGAAACAAACTGTCCCATAGGAAATATATTTGTTGTGTTACTTTCTGAATTTGAAATTATTCTAAGAGTTCCCTTTCAAGTATTCTTTTTCAGAATGTGTAGCCATAAATAAAGAACAGATAGTCCTTATTAAGGAAAATAATAAAGCTTAGCTCTGTTACTATAGCATTTTATTTGTGCTGGCTTAAGCAGACTTGCATATTACCCCAGTGAATACTAAATATATTTATTTACCTAATCAAAGAAACCATTAAAATGTTCCTGACTAATTAGGAATTTTTATTATTCTTTGAGTTTAAATACTAAAAAAAATCAATTCTAATTCAGGAGATAATTTATTGGAAAATTATCATATATAAAATTACTACACATGTGCCTATATCTTACATATATATCCATATTTAATAATCATGTCAGTATTATTTCAAGAAAATATAAGAAATAAATTCATTTAATAATAAAGAATGATTTTTGTTTATTGACAAAACAGAAAACTGTTCTGTCAAATATAACTCTTGACAGTGAAACCTATCTCTTAAGAAGCTAAAAACCCACGTCTACTAGTTAGACACATTTTGCTTCTCTTGTTCAAGTTCATTTCCCAGGAAGCTGAAACCTCTCTCATATTTCACTGCCTTTAAATTGAATAATAAAATGTTAATTTGTATTTTATGATTTTATGCCAAGGTTTTTTTTTTTCTCCACAAAGGATTTTGCATTGATGTGAATAGTCATTATACAAGGTCCTTCCAAGAACCATACAAAAGAAATACTTTTCAGGCATTTGACTAAGATCTCAAGTTGAAATGATTTGCATTCCCATTAGGGCATCTTTTCTAAAATGCATAGATCAGTGTCTCAGATTGTTCAAAGGCCATCAGAAGATCTTCTTTTGTGTAACGTGTCTGGAGAAGGCCCAGCAAAAGGCAGTTCCTAGGGTAAGAGATTGTTCAATAATGTCAGGTGAATCTCTTGAGTCTTGCGCCCTGTCACATTATTTTCTGCTAATGTTGACACAAACGGAATAAATCTTCAGTTTCTATTCATCTATACATTATTATCAAAAGGGACAGCTGATAGCTATATCAACATGGTAATTTAAGTTTGCAAATTGTAACTGGGAGTGGTTCCCTAAACGTCTACAAAGTAAAGGTTAAGAAAATCATATTTTGCTTTGTAAAAAACACAAAGCCTATCTGTTGAAAATTGAAGCTATCAATTTGTGATTTTAAAGACAGCATGATATGTCAAGGATTGAATTTGAATTTTACCTTGTATGTCTGATATTAAGTACAGAGATGGGCCTAGAAATAAGTGATAAGCACACTGATAAAATATTTATTACAAACATAGATATATTAGTCCATCTGTTTATGAGAGGATGCCTTGAGTTTATGGATATAACTTGATATTTAAGGACAATTCACATGAAATTAATTACCAGAGAAGAATGAGAAATCAAATATAGCATCACAAACAAAGATTACTAAAAGTTCTCACAAATTACAAAATAAAACACTTAAAATGACTATACTTATGAAGGATGGAAAGTTATTTCAGTACAGTGGAAAATCATGTTTCATGGAATCATGCAAATTGGAGACCAGAAGCAAATAAGATGGGCATCTATTCCAATACTGTCATTTTCTATAAAAGAAAATTGAATGTCAAAGATAATAAGTGACTTCCTCTCTCAATATAAAATAAAATGATTTTTAATTAGGTTTACCTATAAAACAACCACAGTGAAAAGTAGAAATTGCATTCCATATATTTGGAGATATATGTTAAAATTTTGTATTAAAGAACAACTTTAATTTTTCTATTTATTCAACTTCCTTTTAAAAGATGCATATAAAAACAAAAATTTTCACATTTACTCACTTGCAGACTATCTTTCTATTTCATAAAATAATTAACATATGAATTCCATTCCATCTAGCTTTTCCTTTTATATCAATATATGTTTCTTCCATTTGCTCACACAGGGCACATTTTCTTTAGCCTCTCTATTATCATTTTGATTTAAGTCCTTTGCTTTCTTGGATTGACTGCTTCTGATAGACTATTCCTACTTCACCTTTTCTGTTTGGCTCTAATTATCCACAGTAATTTTGTAGCCTTTGTTACATCACCACCTCTTAGGTCTGGGTAATGAGGTATGCAGTGCCTTCATTTTTTTCCCCTTTATGGTTCAATCCTAAAGTATAATGTGAGAAGTGAAATTGGTATTTTGTTAGTTAGGAAACTCATTAACAGCCCACTGCTTTATAAACTGTCAACTGTCAACTGTCACAGGAAAATTTGAGGGTAATTGTCCTACATAATTATTCCCTCCCTTTCCTTTAATAACAAAGCAATTACTTAAAAATATGAGTAAGTCTTCTTAGACATTTTATCACCAGACCATATAAAGTGAATCCCAGGACATTAGCGAATATTCAAAATCAAAAATATTATCGACATCAGTTTATCTGGTTTGCTACCACATCATCTTAATGACAAATGCTATATATTAAAACTTGCTCAAGCCTGGCCTCATTTTCACTGAGACTAGCAACAGAGACTTTGCTTGTATAAATGGCAGACCACTGTTAAACATAAATACTCTTCTAACTGAACGTATTTCTGACAGAAGGGAATGTAGAAAATAACAGTCTATCTTCAAAAAGGAAGTTTAAAAACATGTACTGTTCTGACATGGAAGACCAGTACAGTTTTAAGCCTGTGAAATGCATATTGGAGTATAAAAATCCATCAATTTTTAGAACTCTGATAAAATTTTCAATTAAGTTCTGGACAACATTAAAGGCAGACATGTAGTTTAATACCTCATTTGTCTTAAGATCACTTATCTGGCAACATCAACTATCCAGAACACAGTTGAGAGCAAAGAAGGAAATAGATAATGCTTGAATGCTTAACATGTACCACAACTTTAAATATATATTAAACTTCACAAGAATCATTTGATATATATATATAGATAGATAGATATAGCAGTAGAAATTAAATCACAGCAATTAAATAACTTGTCATGAACATAAGAACAACAAATTTCATAGTTAAGACTCAAATTTAGGTATTTTGACTCCAAAACCTATACTTAATGTATATAACTAACCTGTAACATATACTTAACCTCTATAATGTAAGGAAAAAAATAATCTTCAAACATACACACATAAAATAAAGCAAATGCTAAGATATCTGAATAAAAGTTAAAAATTCCTTGTATTAAATGTTTGCCTTTTCAACACAGGAGCTCTAATACTAACATTATTGGCTCATTTCCTGCCACTGTGCCCATTGATAATATATACTTCTCTATACAGCCAAGTTTAATTTACAGTTTCTTACACGTAACATAAAACTGCTCCTAACTCTTGCAGATTATTTTTTACCTTTGCCAAGACCCAAGACTTCTTAGGGTGAAAAAGGTAATGCATTTACTAATCTAAACATTTACATCAAAAACAATCCATGTAGAGTTGTAATTCTAAGAGGTGGGCAAGAAGAAATAAGTGGTAAGGGGCGAAAATGTCTGAATCACCCGAACTGGTTTTTCAAACCGGTCAACCCCTCTTTCTTTCTTGTCCCAAGGTGATCTAATACTATCCACCACTTTAAATAAACATTATGTGTCAGAGATTCTTAGAGAACCTACTAGAACTGAGTGTTGGTTCATATATTTGCATTTGCCTCCTAACTGTTGACATCACCCATACCTTCAAAATTCATATATTGAAGACCTAACCTCCAATGGGATGGTATTGGAAGTGGGGACTTTGGAAGGTGATTAGGTTTAGAAGAGGCTTGAGGATGGGGCCCTTGTGATGGGATTAATGCCCTTATAAAAAGGGGAAGAGACAGGATATCTCACTCTTTCCCTGTCTGTGTGCATGCATGCACCAAGGAGAGGTGATGTGAGGACGTAACAAAAAGACTGCCCTCTGTAAACCAGGAAAGGGCTCTCAGCAGAGACCTTGATCTTCTACTTCCCACTCTCCAAAACTGTGGAAAATGTTTGTTGTTAAACATGGGAAATGTTGTTATTAAGACACCTAGTCCACAGTATTTTGTTAGAGTAGCTCAAGCTGACAAAGACAGCCCCCTACCTCATTCCCAAGTCTTAAATTTTTATAAGTCCACAAAAATTGTTCTTTTGTAAAATATAACTGTTCTCAGTGGTTGTTTCCAGTTTCAGATAAATTCTAGATGTTCTCCAAATTAGCAGTTGGCTCACCCTCTCACCAAAACCACAGAACACTCTTTGGCAAGCACCTCATTTGCTTTTATTCAGCTCTCAATGGGGTTCAGAGTTGACATTTGATTTCAGTAAAAGTACCCAGACCCACCTGATAAAAATTCAGCAGCCAAGAATGATGGATCCATGCTATGGGTCATTTATTGATAACCTCGGGTAATCCTTGACTTCTCTCTTTCTTTCAAACCCCACATCAAATTCGTAAGCAAATTTGGTAGATTTCATCTTCAATGTATCTCTACAATCCAGCCATTTTCACCACCTCCACATTGCCACTATTGCCCAAGGCACCATCATCTCTCACCTGGTTTTATGCAGTAGCTTCCTAACTGCTCTCCCTGTTCTTTTGGTGCCCTGCCCCCAGTCTAGCTTATGTTTAAAACAGCGGCAGCTGAGTGTGTGTTCTTTTTAATACAAAAATCAGATCATCAGAATATGTCCTCTGCTCAGACCTCTCCAGTACTTCCTATTTTACTCAGAGGAAAAGCTTACATCACTAAGCCTTTATATGTCCAGAATGCCTGTTGCTTCTATGACCTTATATTCTTCTTCTCCTTCCACATTTGCTCTAGCCACTATGTCTCCCCCATGCTGTTTCTAGAACTATGTCCTCTGCCCTGTACCTTTAGACTTGTTCTTTCCCTTGCCTGAATTTTTTTTTTTTTACCAGATAGCTGTGTGGCTTTTCCCCTTTACTCTTCAAACATTATCTTCTAGTGGAGAAATTCCTCACTGCCTTATTCAAAATTATGAATGACTTCCCTACACATACATACACACGTGCCTCCTTATGTTTCTACATCTGTCTGATACTGGACTGGATTAGAAACACCCATTGATGACAATCTCATTCCTACCCCTGCATTTGCCTTCTAACTCTGTTTGACATTACCCAATACCTTCCTCTAGCATTCTTCTGTTTACCTAAATCCTTTCATCCAAGTATCCTAACTAGGTATCACACACTCAGGGATGATGTCAAAGAAATAAGTCCCTATATTTATATCATATCTGCATTCCTATTTCTGGGTTGCTGGCATCTGTTTTTCATATCCCTCGATTTAGTTTTCATATTCATCATGCTAATTTGCCTGATGTTTCCACATACTTAAAGGGAACAGAGCCAGCTCAGACCCAACCCTCAACTAGTTTTGCTCCAGTAACTTAGGACTGGACCCTACCCCAGATAGGGTGGTGATGGTCACTGAATGAAGGGGAAGGCCTGGCTCACACCTAGCTCTGGATCTAGCCCCTCTATCTCCATCCAGCCCCATCTCCTACCAAGGTGATAGCTGTCAGCACACCCTGAGGAAAGATGTGACTTGTGTTCATGTCAAATTCAGCAAAATCCATGTCAAAGCTAGGCAAAATGAGAAAACAGAGGAATTGGGCTCAATTGAAAGAGAAAGAGAAAACAACTGAAAAAACAAATAATGAAACAGAAATAAAGAATTTACCAGACAAAGGATTCAAAACATTAGTAATAAGAATGCTAACTGAATTAGGGAAAAGAATAGATGAACACAGTGAGAATTTTAACAAGGAACTAGAAAATTATAAAAAGAACCAGTCAGAACTGAAGAATACAATAAGTGAAATGAAAAAGCACAACGGAAGGAATTAAGAGCAGACTAGGTTTTCCACACACGAGGAAGCCCCTCTGTGGGCGGAGACTGCGGGTGGCGGAGTGGGTAAGCTTCACAGCCGCGGAGGAGAGCGCAGCAATAGGGGTGCGGAGGGTAAAGCGGAGGCATTTCCACACAGAGGATCCCCGCACAGAGGATCCCCGCACAGAGGATCGGTGCCGACCGGCACTCACCAGCCCGAGAGGCTTGTCTGCTCACCTGCCGGGGCGGGCGGGGCTGGGAGCTGAGGCTCGGGCTTCAGTCGGCTCCCAGGGAGAGGACTGGGGTTGGCTGCGTGAACACAGCCTGAAGGGGGCTAGTGCACCACAGCTAGCCGGGAGGGAGTCCGGGGAAAAGTCTGGACCTGCCGAAGAGGAAAGAGACTTTTTCTTGCCTCTTTGTTTCCTGGTGCACGAGGAGAGGGGATTAAGAGCGCTGCTTAAAGGAGCTCCAAAGATGGGCGCGAGCCGCGGCTAAAAGCGCAGACCCCAGAGACAGGAATGAGGAACTAAGGCTGCTCCTGCAACCCCAAGAAGCCTGTGTGCGAGCACAGGTCACTATCCACACCCCCCTTCCAGGGAGCCTGTGCAGCCCACCTCTGTCAGGGTCCCGGGATCCAGGGACAACTCCCCCAGTAGAACACACAGCGTACCTCAGGCTGGTGCAACGTCACGCTGGCCTCTGCCGTTGCAGGCTCACCCCGCATCCGCGCCCCTCCCTCCCCCCCGGCCTGAGTGAGCCAGAGCCCCCGAATCAGCGGCTCCTTTAACCCCGTCCTATCTGAGTGAAGAACAGACGCCCTCAGGTGACCTACACACAGAGGCGGGGCCAAATCCAAAGCTGAGCCCCTGAGAGCTGTGATAACAAAGAAGAGAAAGGGAAATCTCTCCCAGCAGCCTCAGAAGCAGCAGATTAAAGCTCCACAATCAACTTGATGTACCCTGCATCTGTGGAATGCATGAATAGACAACGAATCATCCCAAACTGCGGAGGTGGACTTTGAGAGCAAGATTTATTATTTTTCCCCTTTTCCTCCTTTTGTGAGTGTGGATGTATACACATCTGTGTGAGATTTTGTCTGTATAGCTTTGCTTTCACCATTTGTCCTAGGGTTCTGTCCATCCATTTTTGTTTTTTACTTAAAAAAATTTTTTTTCTTAATAATTATTTTTTTAGTTTAATAACTTCATTTTATTTTATCTTATCTTCTCTCTTTCTTTCTTTTTACTTTTCTCCCTTTTATTCTGAGCCGTGTGGATGAAAGGCTCTTGGTGCTCCAGCCAGGAGTCAGTGCTGTGCCTCTGAGGTGGGAGAGCCAACTTCAGGACACTGGTCTACAAGAGACCTCCCAGCTCCACGTAATATCCAAAGGCAAAAATCTCCCAGAGATCTCCATCTCAACACCAACCCCCAGCTTCACTCAACGACCAGCAAGCTACAGTGCTGGACACCCTATGCCAAACAACTAGCAAGACAGGAACACAACCCCACAAATTAGCAGAGGGACTGCCTAAAATCATAATAAGGCCACAGACACCCCAAAACATACTACCAGACGTGGACCTGCCCACCAGAAAGACAAGATCCAGCCTCATACACCAGAACACAGGCACTAGTCCCCTACACCAGGAAGCCTACACAACCCACTGAACCAACCTTAGCCACTGGGGAGAGACACCAAAAACAACGGGAACTACGAACCTGCAGCCTACCAAAAGGAGACCCCAAACACAGCAAGATAAGAAAAATGAGAAGACAGAAAAACACACAGCAGTTGAAGGAGCAAGATAAACACCCACCAGACCCAACAAATGAAGAGGAAATAGGCAGTCTACCTGAAAAAGAATTCAGAATAGTGATAGTAAAGATGATCCAAAATCTTGAAAATAGAATAGAGAAAATGCAAGAAACATTTAAAAAGGACCTAGAAGAACTAAAGAGGAAACAAGCAATGATGAACAACACAATAAATGAAATAAAAAATACTCTAGAAGGGATCAATAGCAGAATAACTGACGCAGAAGAACGGATAAGTGACCTGGAAGATAAAATAGTAGAAATAACTACTGCAGAGAAGAATAAAGAAAAAAATGAAGAGAGCTTAGGACAGTCTCAGAGACCTCTAGAACAACATTAAACACACCAACATTCGAATTATAGGGGTTCCAGAAGAAGAAGAGAAAAAGAAAGGGACTGAGAAAATATTTGAAGAGATTATAGTTGAAAACTTCCCTAATATGGCAAAGGAAATAGTTAATCAAGTCCAGGAAGCACAGAGAGTCCCATACAGGATAAATCCAAGGAGAAATATGCCAAGACACATATTAATCAAACTGTCAAAAATTAAATACAAAGAAAATATATTAAAAGCAGCAAGGGAAAAACAACATTAACACACAAGGGAATCCCCATAAGGTTAACAGCTGATCTTTCAGCACAAACTCTGCAAGCCAGAAGGCAGTGGCAAGAAATATTTAAAGTGATGAAGGAGAAAAACCTACAAGCAAAATTACTCTACCCAGCAAGGATCTCATTCAGATTTGATGGAGAAATTAAAACCTTTACAGACAAGCAAAAGCTGAGAGAGTTCAGCACCACCAAACCAGCCTTACAACAAATGCTAAAGGAACTTCTCTAGGCAAGAAACACAAGAGAAGGAAAAGATCTACAATTAACAAACCCAAAACAATTAAGAAAATTGGAATAGGAACATACATATCGATAATTACCTTAAATGTAAATGGATTAAATGCTCCCACCAAAAGACACAGACTGGCTGAATGGATACAAAAACAAGACCCATATATATGCTGTCTACAAGAGACCCACTTCAGACCTAAGGACACACAGAGACTGAAAGTGAGGGGATGGAAAAAGATATTCCATGCAAATGGAAACCAAAAGAAAGATGGAGTAGCAATTCAAATATCAGACAAAATGGACTTTAAAATAAAGACTATTACAAGAGACAAAGAAGGACGCTTCATAATGATCAAGGGATCGACCTTATAAGAAGATATAACAATTGTAAATATTTATGCACCCAACATAGGAGCACCTCAATACATAAGGCAAATACTAACAGCCATAAAAGGGGAAATCGACAGTAACACATTCATAGTAGGGTACTTTAACACCCCACTTTCACCAATAGACAGATCATCCAAAAAGAAAATATGTAAGTAAACAGAAGCTTTAAATGATACATTAAACAAGATGGACTTAATATTTATAGGGCATTCCATCTAAAAACAACAGAATACACATTTTTCTCAAGTGCTCATGGAACATTCTCCAGGATAGATCATATCTTGGATCACAAATCAAGCCTTAGTAAATTTAAGAAACTGAAATCGTATCAAGTATCTTTTCCAACCACAACGCTATGAGACTAGATATCATTTACATGAAAAGATCTGTAAAAAATACAAACACACGCAGGCTTAACAATACACTACTTAATAATGAAGTGATCACTAAAGAAATCAAAGAGGAAATAAAAAAAATACCTAGAAACAAATGACAATGGACACACGACAACCCAAAACCTACGGGATGCAGCAAAAGCAGTTCTAAGAGGGAAGTTTATAGCAATACAATCCTACCTTAAGAAACAGGAAACATCTCAAATAAACAACCTAACTGCGCACTTAAAGCAATTAGAGAAAGAAGAACAAAAACACCGCAAAGTTAACAGAAGGAAAGACATCAAAAAGATCAGATCAGAAATAAATGAAAAAGAAATGAAGGAAACGATAGCAAAGATCAATAAAACTAAAAGCTGCTTTTTTTTTTTCTTTTTCTTTTTTTTTCTTTTTTTTTTTTTTTTTTGCAGTACGCGGGCCTCTCACTGTTGTGGCCTCTCCTGTTGCGGAGCACAGGCTCTGGATGTGCAGGTTCAGCGGCCATGGCTCACGGGCCCAGCCGCTCCATGGCATGTGGGATCTTCCCAGACCAGGGCATGAACCCGTGTCCCCTGCATCGGCAGGCGGACTCTCAACCACTGTGCCACCAGGGAAGCCCAAAGCTGCTTTTTTGAGAAGATAAACAAAATTGATAAACCATTAGCCAGACTCATCAAGAAAAAAAGGGAGAGACTCAAATCAATAGAATTACAAATGAAAAAGGAGAAGTAAAAACTGACAGTGCAATAATACAAAAGGTCATGAGAGATTACTACAAGGTACTCTACGCCAATAAAATGGGCAACCTGGAAGAAATGGACAAATTCTTAGAAATGCACAACCTGCCAAGACTGAATCAGGAAGAAATAGAAAATATGAACAGACCAATCACAAGCACTGAAATGGAGACTGTGATTAAAAATCTTCCAACAAACAACAGCCCAGGACCAGATGGCTTCACAGGCGAATTCTATCAAACATTTAGAGAAGAGCTAACAACTATCCTTCTCAAACTCTTCCAAAACACAGCAGAGGGCAGAACACTCCCAAACTCATTTTACGAGGCTACCAACACCCTGATACCAGAACCAGACAAGGATGTCACAAAGAAAGAAAACTACAGGCCAATATCACTGATGAACATAGATGCAAAACTCCTCAACAAAATACTAGCAAACAGAATCCAACAGCACATTAAAAGGATCATACACCATGATCAAGTGGGGTTTTTCCAGGAATGCAAGGCTTCTTCAATATATGCAAATCAATCAACGTGATACACCATATTAACGAACTGAAGGAGAAAAACCATATGATCATCTCAATAGATGCAGAGAAAGCTTTCAAGAAAATTCAACCCCCATTTATGATAACAACCCTGCAGAAAGTAGGCATAGAGGGAACTTTCCTTAACATAATAAAGGCCATATATGACAAACCCACAGCAAACATCATCCTCAATGGTGAAAAACTGAAAGCATTTCCACTAAGATCAGGAACAAGACAAGGTTGCCCACTCTCACCACTATTATTCAACATAGTTTTGGAAGTTTTAGCCACAGCAATCAGAAAAGAGAAGGAAATAGAAGGAATCCAAATCAGAAAAGAAGAAGTAAAGCTGTCACTGTTTGCAGATGACATGATACTATACATAGAGAATCCTAAAGATGCTACCAGAAAACTATTAGAACTAATCAATGAATTTGGTAAAGTAGCAGGATACAAAATTAATGCACAGAAATCTCTGGCATTCCTATATACTAATGATGAAAAATCTGAAAGTGAAATGAAGAAAACACTTCCATTTACCATTGCAACAAAAAGAATAAAATATCTAGGAATAAACCTACCTAAGGAGACAAAAGACCTGTATGCAGAAAATTATAAGACACTGATGAAAGAAATTAAAGATGATACAAAGAGATGGAGAGATATACCATATTCTTGGATTGGAAGAATCAACATTGTGAAAACGACTCTACGACCCAAAGCAATCTACAGATTCAATGCAATCCCTATCAAACTACCACTGGCATTTTTCACAGAACTAGAACCAAAAATTTCACAATTTGTATGGAAACACAAAAGACACCGAATAGTCAAAGCAAACTAGAGAACGAAAAATGGAGCTGGAGGTATCAGGCTCCCTGACCAGACTATAGTACAAAGCTACAGTAATCAAGACAGCATGGTACTGGCACAAAAACAGAAATATAGATCAATGGAACAGGATAGAAAGCCCAGAGGTAAACCCATGCACATATGGTCACCTTATCTTTGATAAAGGAGGTAGGAATGTACAGTGGAGAAAGGACAGCCTCTTCAATAAGTGGTGCTGGGAAAACTGGACAGGTACATGTAAAAGTATGAGATTAGAACACTCCCTAACACCATACACAAAAATAAGCTCAAAATGGATTAAAGACCTAAATGTAAGGCCAGACACTAGGAAACTCTTAGAGGAAAACATAGACAGAACACTCTATGACATAAATCACAGCAAGATCCTTTTTGACCCACCTCCTAGAGAAATGGAAATAAAAACAAAAATAAACAAATGGGACCTAATGAAACTTCAAAGCTTTTGCACAGCAAAGGAAACCATAAATAAGACAAAAAGACAGCCCTCAAAATGGGAGAAAATATTTGCAAATGAAGCAACTGACAAAGGATTAATCTCCAAAATTTACAAGCAGCTCATGCAGCTCAATAACAAAAGAACAAACAACCAAATCCAAAAATGGGCAGAAGACCTAAATAGACATTTCTCCAAAGAAGATATACAGATTGCCAACAAACACATGAAACAAACACATGAAAGAATGCTATTATTAATCATTAGAGAAATGCAAATCAAAACTACAATGAGATATCATCTTACACTGGTCAGAATGGCCATCATCAAAAAATCTAGAAACAATAAATGCTGGAGAGGTTGTGGAGAAAAGGGAACTCTCTTGCACTGCTGGTGGGAATGTGAATTGGTACAGCCACTATGGAGAACAGTATGGAGTTTCCTTAAAAATCTACAAATAGAACTATCATATGACCCAGCAATCCCACTACTGGGCATATACCCTGAGAAAACCATAATTCAAAAATAGTCATGTACCAAAATGTTCATTGCAGCTCTATGTACAATAGCCAGGAGATGGAAGCAACCTAAGTGTCCATCATGAGATGAATGGATAAAGAAGATGTGGCACATATATACAATGGAATAATACTCAGCCATAAAAAGAAACGAAATTGAGCTATTTGTAGTGAGGTGGATGGACCTAGAGTCTGTCATACAGAGTGAAGTAAGTCAGAAAGAGAAAGACAAGTACCGTATGCTAACACATATATATGGAATCTAAGAAAAAAAATGTCATGAAGAACCTAGGGGTAAGATAGGAATAAAGATAGAGACCTACTAGAGAATGGACTTGAGGATATGGCAAGGGCGAAGGGTAAGCTGTGACAAAGTGAGAGAGTGGCATGGACATATATACACTACCAAACGTAAAATAGATAGCTAGTGGGAAGAAGCCGTATAGCACAGGGAGATTAGCTCCGTGCTTTTTGACCACGTAGAGCGGTGGGATAGGGAGGGTGGGTGCGAGGGAGACGCAAGAGGGCAGACATATGGGAACATATGTGTATGTATAACTGATTCACTTTGTTATAAAGCAGAAACTAACACACCATTATAAAGCAATTATACTCCAATAACGATGTAAAAAATAAAAAATAAGAGCAGACTAGGTGATATGGAAGAATGCGTAAGTGATTTAGAAGACAGAATAATGGAAATCACCCAATTAGAAAAGCAGAAAGAAAAACAAATTTTTAAAAATGAGAACATTTTAAGAGATCTTTAGGATAACATGAACTGTTCCACCATTCTCATTATAGCGGTCCTAGAAGGAAAAGTAGGAGAAAAGGGGGTTGAAAATATAGTGGCTGGAAGATTCCAAAACCTGGGAAAAAAAAAAAGATACCCATGTACAGGAAGCAAAGAGGGTCCCAAACAAGATGAATCCAAATAGACCCACACCAGGATATATCACAATTAAAATGGCAAAATTGAACAATAAAGAGAGAATTCTAAAGGCAGCAAGAGAGAAACAGAGTCATATATAACGGAATTCCCATAAGACTATCACCTGACACAACAAAGGAGGCAAGAATATACAATGGGGTATAGACAGCCTCCTCAGTAAATGGTGCTGGGGAACATGGACAGCTATATTCAAAAAAATCAAACTGGACTACCCTCTCACACCATGCACAAAAGTAAATTCAAAATGGATTAAAGACTTAAATGTAAGACCTGAAATTATACAACTTCTAGAGGAAAACATAAGCAGTAAGCCCTTTGACATCAGTCCCAAATATCTTTTTGGATATATCTCCTTAGGCAAGGGAACCAAAAGCAAAAATAAACAAATGGGACTACATCAAACTAAAAGCCTTTTGCACAGCAAAGGAAACTATCAACAAAATGAAAAAGGCAACCTACTGAATGAGAGAAGATATTTACAAACAATATATCCAATAAGGGGATAATACCCAAAATATACAAAAACTCATACAACTCAACATCAAAAAAACAAAAAAATACAATTAAAAAATGGGCAGATGATCTGAATAGACAATTTTCCAAGGAAGACACCCAAATGGCCAACAGGCACATGAAAAGATGTACAATGTCACTAGTCATTAGGGAAATGCAAATCAAAACCACAAATGAGATATCACCTCACACCTGTCAAAATAGCTATTATCAAAAAGACAACAAATAACAAATATTGGCAAGGATGTGGAGAAAAGGGAACCCTAATGCACTGTGTGTGCATGTTTAAATTGGTATAACCACTACAGAAAACAGTTTTGTGATTCCTCAAAAAATTAAAAATAGAACTACCATATGATCCAGCAATTCTTTTCCTGGGTAGTTATCTGAGGAAAACGAAAACAGTAATTAGAAAATATATACACAGCCCTGTGTTCACTGCAGCATTATTTATAATAGCCAAGATATGGAAGCAACCCAAGTGCTCATCAATAGATTAATGGATAAAGAAAATGTAGTATATACATGTACAACGGAATATTACTCAGCCACAAAAAAGAATGAAATCTTGCTATTTGCAATAACATGGATGGACTTAGAGAGGTTATTATGCTAAGTGAAATGACCCAGATGATAAAGACAAATATTGTGTGATTTCACTTATATGTGGAATCTAAAAAGCAAGACAAATGAACAAACATAACAGAACAGATACAGAGGTATAGATACAGAGAACAAACAGATGGTTGCCAGAGGGGAGAGTGGTGTGGGAAGGAAAGAAATAGGTGAGGGAGATTAAGAAGAACCAACTTCCAGTTTCAAAATAAATGAATCAGGGCTTCCCTGGTGGTGCAGTGGTTGCGAGTCCGCCTGACAATGCAGGGGACACGGGTTCGTGCCCCGGTCCGGGAAGATCCCACATGCCGTGGAGCGGCTGGGCCTGTGAGCCATGGCCACTGAGCCTGTGCGTCTGGAACCTGTGCGTCCGGAGCCTGTGCTCCACAACAGGAGAGGCCACAACAGTGAGAGGCCCGCATACCGCCAAAAAATAAATAAATAAATAAATGAATCACAGATACGAAATGTATAGTGTGGGGAATATAGTCAATAACTATGGAATATGTTTGTATGCTGATATATCATAACTAGACTTATTGTGATGATCATTTTGAAATACATAGAAATATTGAATCACTATGTTGTGCATTAGGAAGTAACAGTGTTTTAGGTCAATTATACTACAAAAACAAGCAAACAAACAAACGAACTCATAGAAAAAGAGATCAGATTTGTGTTTTACCAGATGGTGTTGTGGGGAGGGAGAATTGGATGAAGGCAGTCAAGGTACAAGTTATAAGACAAATAAGTACTAGGTATGTAACATGCAATATGGTAAGTATGATTAACACTGCTGTATGTTATATATGAAACATCACAAGAAAAAATATTGTTTCTATTTCTTTAATTTTGAATCTATATGAGATGATGGGTAGTCACTAAAATTACTGTGATAATCATTTCATGATGTATGTAAGTCAAATCATTATGCTGTACACTTTAAACTTATACAGCACTGTATGTCAATTATATCTCAATAAAACAAAGAAAAAAGAGGGAGAGAAATAAATAAAACATTAAACTTATATTTGGTAAGATTTTAGAGGTTTTAATAAGGATTACAATACTATTTATACTAATAGGCATAAATAGGAATTTTAACTCATAATAATGAAGCAAAATACTTAAAATGAAATCATAGTTTCCCTTTTCTAATATAGATTGGTAAGTAATATAAAAATTTCAAATTTCATCAAATAAATACAAAAGAACTGGTTACCAACACCAATTGCACAAGTCATACTGTGAAAATAATCAGTAGATATTCTTATAGCTAATTCTGAATTATATATGCAAAATTGATTTTAGTAGGCTTCCCTACCCTCCTTCTTTGGAACAAGGAGAAACGTCTCCAGTTTTTAAATGCTGCATGGAATATGCATACACTGTAGAATGTTTGACACTTACTCTGCAGAAGCCAGAAGACAATAAATATGAAGATCAAAGAAAACAGACTTTCAATCTGGCATCTGTGGGATGGCACTATATATATATATATATATATATATATATATATATATATATATATATATATATGTAGCAGTTAACAAAATAGTCCTTCCATTGTTTGACAGATAGAAGGATGACTTTGCCCTAGCTAATATTAAAAGAGGTGCAGGGCTTCCCTGGTGGCATAGGTTGAGAATCCGCCTGCCAGTGCAGGGGACACAGGTTCGATCCCTGGCCCGGGAAGATCTCACATGCCGCGGAGCAAATAAGCCCATGTGCCACAACTACTGAGCCTGCGCCCTAGAGCCCGCGTGCCTGGATCCCGTGCTCCACAAGAGAGGCCACGACAATGAGAAGCCCGCGCACCACAACGAAGAGTAGCCCCCACTTGCTGCAACTAGAGAAAGCTCGCACACAGCAATGAAGACCCTACACGACCAAAAATAAAAACAAATGAATAAATAGATTTTTAAAAAATAAGAGGTACAACGTCTCATTCTACAGTATATGGTAAGGATCTAAGCAATCAACATATTTTTTTGATAAATTCTATATGACAAAATGAATCCCTATATTGCTTATTTCATTATGCCACTAACTCCAGGTTAAATTATTTTTTATGTTTCTTAAAATTGGGAAAAGAGAGTAGAGGCAGAAGGATTGGGCCCATGGGTAGGAGTTGACCTTTGTTAAGCAGTCGAGTCCTTTGACTCCTCTTCCTGAGCTCCCTTACATTGCTATCTCCTTTTCTTTTGAAGTGTCATATACTTGAAACCAAGAGAACAATCAGTCCTCCATATCTGTAGGTTCTGCATCCCCAGATTCAATCAACCTTGGATTGAAAATATTTGGGAAACAAAAAATTCCAGAAAGTTCCAAAAAGGAAAAATTGAATTTGCCATGTGCTGGCAACATTTCACATAACATTTACATTGGTATTAAGTATTATAAGTAATCTAGAGATGATTTAAAGTACATGGGAAGATGTGCATAGGTTATATGCAAATACTATGCCATTTTATAGAAGGGACTTGAGCTTCTATGGATTTTGCTGGTAGGAGGGGCTGGGGGGGGAACCTGGAACCAATATCCTGCAGATATCAAGGGAAGACTGTATCTTCAGTAGAATACTCAACATTTGCATTTCACAGAAGCAGGATATGCCAGGAGCCTAAATAGGATCATCAAAAGGATGATTAGCTGCTATAGAAAGATTCTACATATTTGTTTTTGAAATAAGGGGTTAAGGGATATATCTCAAACCAAGGAAGGTACTGATGGAACCATGTTTACCGGTGATATGTCCACTAGAGTATTCTCAAAACCTGATCCAGCCATTCCAGCAGCTGTCCTTTTAACCTGTTAGGGTTATTATTTGATGTTTCAGTAAAATGATAGTACATTTAGTACATAAATAGTACATAAGTGTAGGAATTTGAGGATTCTGTGGAAGAGGGGGAAGATCCCAACTGAATCACTGACTTCTATATTCATTAATTAGTCAGTTAACAGTTTAAAACTTTTTTATTTGTAAAGTGAGGATAGAAACAACTCCTAGCATGAGGACTGCTTAATAGTAAGTACACAAAATATTTTTTCTATTATCTTCTGCAATGATTTTAAACCAGTTTTTATCATGTGTAGTTAAATATTGGAAAGGAAAAGTGATGCTGTTTTGGTTTTCATTTTTATTTTCATAAATAATACAAAAAATATTAAGTCTGGTAAAAGATGATTTTTTTTTGAAATAATGATGGTAAAATTTCTACCCATTAAGACATACAGAATTGGAAAGAAATTGTAGAGTTTTAGGGTATCAGGAAATGCTTTACAAATGTTTAGGAGAATTAACTATTCTTTCTAATCGTCTATATGAATACAAAGAAAAACTAGAAAACCAATTCATAAAATAACAGTGTACATTATTTTTATAATTTATTAATTTTAAAGAAATAAACTAGTTGATATTGAATGATGGGAAATGGTAGAATAAAACTGAACACAAAAAGGACAGAGAGGGCTTCCCTTGTGGGGCAGTGGTTAAGAATCCACCTGCCAATGCAGGAAACGTGGGTTCGAGCCCTGGTCCGGGAGGATCCCACATGCCATGGCTCACCTAAGCCCGTGTGTCACAACTACTGAGCCTGCGTGTCACAGCTACTGAGGCCTGCGTGCCTAGAGCCCGTGCTCCACAACAGAAGCCACCGCAATGAGAAGCCAGCGCACCTCACTGAAGAGAGCTCCTGCTCGCCGAAACCAAAAGAAAGCCTGCACGCAGCAACGAAGACGCCATGCAGCCAAAAATAAATAGATACATTTATTTTTTTTAAAAAAAGGACAGAGAATGGCACCACTTATGAATATTTATGATCACTTATATAAGATTTCTACATAAACAATTGCTGAGTTTAAAATTTACTTGATAATGTAACTTAGAGGCATTCCTCCTTTTGCTTATTTTTCTATCTAATTTATATTCTTAAAGATAAAGGGAATCGTATCTAACTTTTGAATGAATCCAAGCACTAGTAGACTTAATTTGGTCTTTTGTTGCTTGGAACCTGATTTGAAGCTTACATACTGACGTATTGCTCCAGGCAGCTTATACTCCATTGATGGAATTAGTAAGTCAATCTACCCTCTATGACTTGAGGGAACCATAACAAACATCTATCAATGACGGCAGGCAATGAAGGAAAAATTGTATGTAATGTCAGGTGGCTGAATACAGGAAAAAGATATATGGTAATTACAGTACAGGCAGACAATTGCAGGTAAGAAAAAGAATTACTTAAAATGCTAGTCAAAGTAAAAATATACACATTCGGCCATCACAATTTACTTTCTTTGATTGAAAAGAGAAAATCTTATGTCCTAAAAATAATGTTTAGATCAAATTTGACAGCTTGAATAATGAGCACTTCATATAGTAATTCTAGATGACTTGATGAAGTACCCCTATGTCAATGATGGAATTCTAGATGACTTGATGAAGTACCCCTATGTCAATGATGGAATAGTTTGAGAGAATAATTCTCTACATCACAATATCCTTGACATCACAGAAGGAATGGTTAATTATTCCTTTATAGTAATAACGGGAATATTTCTAATGATGAGGTTGTAAAAATGTAAGCAGGATACTAATTTTCTAAACTTCTGATAAATTTAAATATCTTTATTTTCTATGACAAGAAAATATTACCAACTTCTACCTCCACATTTTTGCTTTCCAGTGCAGCACACCATGGTATCATTCAGGCTTCACTTGCCATTAATGCATTCGTTGTGTTTTTAGGTGCCCTATTTTTTAATAATGTCAATTAAAATAGCATCAATAAGTGTTCATTTTCATATGTGCATATCATAATATAATTAGCAAATTTAAGATCTGAAATTTCGTAGAACTTGTTTATGTTAACCATCCAGTTTACTCAAAGTACACTTACATTTTAAAAGATTAACATATAATACAAAACGTAATGTTTAAAAATCATTATTAAAAGTTCAAAGGTATTGAAATTTTAGGACACAGGCATCCTGAAAACCTTACTTAAGATGCACTGATTTAGACATATAACTGTCAACTAAATTAGAGAAGAGTTTTAATAATTAAAATATACTGTAAATAGACAGGTTTTTAGGATTTAGATTTAATGACTTAGAAAATTCAAATTAAACGTAAACATGGTTAGAATTTATTTGTGTAGAAATTGATTTCTTTTGGAAACAGTCACCCAAAATAATGGTCTAATGATTTTCAGTGGCCAAGCACACTTCCTTAAATTGGATAAGGCCCAGTAGGCCAATTTTTTTTTCCAATTTTTTTTTTTTTTTTATATACAGCTAAACTTGATTCAAAGAGCTTTGATTCAAAGAGCTCTTGATTCAAAGAGCATTTGTCAAACAGCTGCAATGTACAATGGACTTAGGGTTCAGAAAAAAACACAATTTTTAGGTTTGATGGACCTTACAGAAAAAAATTCAGCACTAGTCTTGGATAACAAAGAAGTGTAACAGTACCTTGGGTTGTGTGCTACCTACAAAGTAGGTAAATTAAAATTAATGTTACGGCTGATGGATGGACACATGGGAGTATGCGTAAAGTGTGATGACCTCTGTTTCTTATGTTAATGTCTACCAGAGAGCATCTGCCACGAGAGAGACATTAAACCACCAAATAAAATTACTTGACCAGTTGATTTCTCACCTTTGTCACTGGCCACCCCAGTGCTGGCACAATCCATACATGAGTAAAGGGATCATGGTGTCAGTGATTGAGACTATGCATAAGCCCAGCAATAAAAGCAGAGATAGCAAAGCAGATCTAGCAATGCTGCTGCCAAAGGCCCAACCTTCCAGAGAACGAGACCAATGTTCAGTTCCCAATGAGACCACATGGTCACTTAGTGGGAATCTGATTATACTGAGCAAAAATACATTCTGGCAGGAGGAGATATGTCATCAGATGTGCACTGTTTCATTTTGTCTAATGGGCTTCAGTTAGCATCACTCTCCTGGGACTTACCAAATGTTTTATCTACCAGAATGGAATCTCACATCATACTGCATCAGACCAGGGGCCTTCTATATAGCAAAGAAATATGAGACTAGGTCCCAAAACGTAGGATCACATATCACACCATCCAGAAGCTGCAGGTCTGAGAGAGCTTTAGAACATCCTGCAGAAGGCACAACTGAAGTTCTAGATTGAAGACCATACTTTAGAGGATGAGAAACCATATTCCCAGAAGTAGTGTATATTTGAAATCAGACACTGATATGATGTTATTGCTCCATAAGGCAAAACACATGAATCAGAGAACCAAGGAATCGAACCAAGAATTAGAAGGAGTAGAAGCACTGCTTTCACTTGCATGACCTCCTTGGGAAGTTGTGCTTCCCCTTCTATTACATCTGGGCTCTGATAGTTTAGATGTCCTGATCCCTAAAGAGGGAGCAAATTTCACCAGGGGATACAGCAAGTGACTAATTCAGCTATAAGCTATGAGCATCACCTGGGAACTCTAGATTTCTTTTGCTAAGGGACTAGATGGGAAGAAAATAAAGCTCTCTCTGGTGGGGATAATTGACTATGATCATCAGAATAACAAAAGTCTGCTATAACAAATGGGGCAGGGAGAAATATGTTTAGCACCTACGTGATCCACCTATGTGCCTCTTTGGTACTCCAATCCCATATAGACAAGTATAGCAACCTCACCCTGAAGAAACCACCATGACTTGGGATTCAGACTCCTCACCATGAGAGGCTGTGTCATGCCACCAGTAATTACCAAGACCATCAGAGGTGCTCGCTAAGCATAAAGGAGATCTAGAATGAATATTGAGGCAGACAAAAAATATCAGTTGTGGACCCAAGATAAGCTTCAGCATTGTGGGCAATAGTTTATCACCCTACCCTTCCTCTTTTGATTTACCCCAGGGAAGACAGCCCTCCAGATACCCTGAAGGATCTGCTGCAAGAATTTATGCTAAGAAGTAGAGAGAGCAGAACAAGGGTTAAACTTTGGTGAATGTTACAATGTGCTCACTATCTATATGTCCCTTCTTTGAAGGACTATTTTGTCCTACCTCCTGGGAGTGCTGTCAGAAGCCAGCTTTCAGCTGTCAATGTCTTCAGGAATTACTTGACTTCAGAGCTCCACTTCACCCAAGGTCATACACTTCCCTGGCATGGCCCAAATCAAATGACTGATGGCTGTAGAGGTTATTAAAGTTCTTTCTGGCTATTTGCTCTTTTTTCCCCTGGCTTCCACAAGAGTTTATCTGAAAAGTACAACCTTAATAAGCATCCTGCACACCATATTCTGACTCAGAGTCAGCTTCTCAGGGAAACCAGCTTGCAATACTGCTTGATTACCATATTACAGGTTATTTTAGTCTTATTAAAGTGTTTACTGAATTGCAATCCAAGAGTTCTGCCCATTCAATTTAACAGTCACTCTTTGTATTTATCCTTATCTCTTTTCTTTCTCTTCCCTGCCTCCTTCTTCCTGTTTCTTTCCTTCTCAGCCTTCACTGTATTTTTCTTTTTTCCTTCAACAACCAGTATTCCTTCATTCTTTATTCCTCCCTCCCTTTCTCTCCTTTCTTTTCTTTCTTTTTATATTTTACATTTTTACAGAAACAAGGGTACATTTAGAGATTTAACAGATTAAAAAAATTTAATAATTAAGTTTTTTAATTTAAAATTGCCATAGATACCTATTTTGCCTGCAAGAAAATTCCTTGTTCCAAAGCAATGTGTCTTCTTTATCTCATTTTACATGTTGAAATTTCATGTCTTTGAAAATAACTTAGATGCCGTCAGCTGGTTAACAGCAGGGAATGTAGCAAATACCCCAGTACAGAGACAACGTGAAACGATTTTTACTGCATTTTTCACTGTACTTGTTTATATTTTTTCTTTTTGTCTCTTTCAATGCCTAACCATAACAATCCTCTTCTGTGAAAACTTAAAATCTGAGCAGTGCCTCTGAAGTTTAAAATGCAAACAGCAGTCTTTTTTTTTTTTAACAGGTTTTCTATGATAATATTTAGAATGAGTCACTCATCCTGAAAGTGGTCTTCTAAATTACTGTGAAACAACCATGGATGCTATTACAGACACTTACAGATGTGATTTAAATCCTTTGGAACTCCTCTGCACTTTGAATGAGAATTAGCAGCTTTGAAAGATTTAACTTCACATTGAAAAATGATCAAAGCAAGCAGCAAAATGGACTTGAGATAATTCTTCAGGATTGAGATCTCCAACGCTTTTCTTGCCAACTTGTAACCTCCGAAATGTTTTCAGTCTCTTGCAAATTTTGCTCCAGTATAGGTAATTTGACTGTCTTAATCAATCCCTGTTTAATCATATCATTAAACTTTCCTTCTTTGACTATCAAAATCCTGTTTTGAAAAAATCCAAATCTCAAAAGGAGAGGGAAGGAGAAGCTTCAGTACTATTTTAATTAGTGCCAGTGGAATTTCTACCTTGTAAAGGGAGCTGCCTTCGTCAATACTCAGGAGGCTTCATCTAGGTATAAGAAGAATTATAGGATCAAAAACCTGCCATTTGAAAGAGACTTCATAAACATCATCATCTGATATTTCTTCTTGCCTGGCCTTTCCCCTCAGCCTCTTAGATTCCCACTGGGCCCCAACACCATCATAATTTGCTCAGCTAGTAAGGTCGCTTGGAACAATGGCAAGGAATAGGAATACAGGTATACAAAGCTGTGCCTTGGAGTTGCCACACAGCTGTGGCAGAAATGAGTGTCTTTAAAAGACTGTCATTTACAGTCCTGTGGGAGCATCTGAAAGGAAGTTGTGAGTCCAAGAAAATAACATGACATTTTGGCAGAACTGCAAGATGAACCAAAGGAATTACTATATAAAATCATCATGGCATATAAGGTGGTACTTATCACTGACTACTAGAAAGAAAAAAACAAACAAATAAAATGTGATGCTAGAACTTAGAAGCTATAATTCTAAGTAGAAACAAATAAATACAGAGATTTTCTTTGTAAAAATAATTTCCACTAATGTGGACATAATTCTGTTTTAGATTGTGGGGTATCACTTCCTGAATTCCTGGTTTTCTACCATTTTATTTACTCCACAACATACTCTGATAATTGTTACACTGCTCATTGGAAAGAGCCACACCACTGTCATTAATAAAATTATTACAGAAGTATTTTCCATGAAAAATGCTGTGATATAATGGAAAAAAAATTATTTATTGGATTATATTCTTGTCAGAAGGCAATGCTCGCAAATCTTTATTGATATGAACATATACAATGGTGCCTCAGATTTCCCACCTAAAAAATTTAAAAACATTCTATAACTGGTAATTCCTCTCATTTTCTTCCTAGTCTTGCTTTCATATTGTCATCTGCCCATTACCAATTCTACTACATGCTCGCTGAGTTTTCTTAATCCACAACCTTTCCTCTTTCATGCCTCCCTAGCAGTAGCCTATGAGCATTTGCTATAGTCTGCTTAGTTGTATCATTTTATAAATGATGACATTGTTGACTGTTCTGTCCTAGAAAACATCTATTCCTTGGTTCTCTTCCAACTTCTTTCTTTGTTGGCCCCTTCACTGTTTTTGTTTTCCAGAATCCTGCTCTTGTATTCTTCTTTTCTCAATCTGTGTCAATTGTCTTATACTATCGGCTTCAAATATCCTAAGATAGGTCCAGAATCAATATCTTCCTTACAAACTTGCTCCTCCCCTTTGTTCTAGTATCCACCGATAGCTCAAGCTAAACATTCTAGATATACTTTTGAATTACTTTTCTGTATTTCTACAAAAAGTTGAAAGTTGTATTGATTCACAGAACAAAATTTTTAAATACTCACCACATTGCAGGTTTGCTCTATGTGCCTCTGGTATCATAATGAGTTACAGTTATTTTATTTGCATGTCTCTTTCCTCTATTAGTCTGAAAATCCCTAGGGGCAATGATGTCATCTTAGTAGCTTTTGTTTTTTCGTTTTTAATTCCAATGACCTGAATCTTCTAAATTAGACTGTAAGCAATGGAGGGCAGATATTTATCTTTATATCAGTAAGCATCATGTCTCATGTCTTGCAATTAGCAGATAATCAGTACTTGCTGGATTGTGTCAGTCGCATACATGCTACTATCACCATTTGAGCTCCACATAATACTCAGTGTATACATGCCACAGGTTCCACTGGCATCTAAATGTATCAAGTGAGTTTCTTCATCAAGAGTTTTTACCCTTTCCATTCCTTCATGCATTTAATAGACAATTACATGCCTTATGTGTGCCAGTCCCAATCCTAGATATTCAGGATTAATGATGTGTAAATACACACACAATCTCTCACAGAGATGAAATTTAGCTGGTGGTTCAGAAAATGTTTTGTGCTGAGAACTGAAGAACCTGGAGAGAAGCCGAACTTTATATGACTTTTTAGAGCACTGATGATGGCCCCCTGAGCCCAGCCCTCTGAAGAAGATAGTCTTGTTGTTTCTCCCAGTTTCTCCCTTGCTGGTTCTTCTTGGGAGCCTGCCTTGGTCTACATCTTTCCCTCTTCATTTACTGACAGGCACATCCTTCAGTATCTCATGCCAGCTAACATATCTTCTAGGATTGGGTTTAATTTTTTTTTCCATAACAAGGCACAATTTCTTCTCCACCATTTGAAGCTATTTTTTTCCTAGCTCCCTCAGAGTACACATTTTATGGTTACAATACCTGAACAAAACTGTACAAGAGAAGGTATGTTCCATGCATTCTTGGGGTGTGTTATACTCTAGCTCTGTGCTGTGATGGACTGTTATGTCCCCTTTGCTCCTGATATCTTTAACTCTCCACTAAAATTTTCTACGGAAACAAAAACTAAGAATAAATATTCAGTGCCTTCCAGGACTGTAGGCAGTATTTCTGAAGATTAAAGGTGCCATAATGATAAGCATTCTTGACCAACAGATTGTATATCTATCCCTGAATGGAGAATATTCGATGCTCTCTATGTTATGTCATATAAGAAATATAGAAGCGCAATAAATTTAATAAGTATTTCCATTATTTTTGC
This sequence comes from Stenella coeruleoalba, assembly GCF_951394435.1. NCBI lineage: Eukaryota > Metazoa > Chordata > Mammalia > Artiodactyla > Delphinidae > Stenella > Stenella coeruleoalba. The sequence goes on along the minus strand of NC_137150.1, from coordinate 111,749,224 downwards.
ATATATATTACAACTACTTTGATTTTCTAAAATAACGTCTCAAATTGAGCTACATAATGAGAAATGATGAATTTGAATATTTTACTCTTCAGTTATGTTTCCATTCATTAAGATAAGATTAAAAGATAATTGTGGTAAATATGCTGGATATGGATTAAAATATAATTACAAAACCATATTATAGGACTATATTCAGCATTTTATAGTTGTGAAATACTGCATAAGTCGAGAATAGCTTTGTGTGTATTTATAAAGTCAAGGATTTCGTATGAGATACATATGATTTCATATACTGTTATAGATTACATTTAGTACTTTGTTTTGCTGTGGTATTTTATTTAAAATATCCTCCTCAAGATGTCCAGGGAGGAGATCAAGATGACGGCGTAGGAAGATGTGGAGCTCCTCTCCCCACAAGAACACACACAAATACATCTACATGTGGATCAATTCTCACTGAAAACAAACTGGAGACTGTCAGAAAGACTCTCCTACAACCAAGACTATAAGAATGATCCACAATGAATCAGGTAGAGAGGGAAGAGGAGGGATCAAGTTAGGACCTGCACTGCTGGAAGGGGAGGGATTACACAGGCTCAGAAATCTTCCCTGGGGAGTGTTTCAAACCACATGTTGGGTGCCCCATCCCTGGGGTCTGACACCAGCAAAACTAGGGTGAAGTCTGCCATAGCCAAGGAGAGTGCATGGTTGTGGGGGACAGAACTGACCCGGATCAGACATGGCCTCCAAATGGGCGAGAGTAGCCATTAATGGTGCTCACGGGGCAGCAGATCAGGAGTGGTCTGGAGCTCTGAGTGGTTTCGGGAATGCCCCAGCACATACTCCAGCCCAAACCAATTACCCAGACAGGCCCCTTTTGCTCTGTGGTGTAGCTCTCCTCTAGAGCAAAGGCTGCTGCCGCCAAGGAGAATGCACATTTGTGTCAGCTCAGACATAGCAGAGCATCTGAACAAGGGTGAGGGCACCTGTTACTGGTGCTCAATGAGGGGGCAAATCTGGAGCAGCCGTAACTCTGACTGGCATGCCTGGACCACCCCAGTGAGTGTCCTTGTCTACAAAAGGTGCTCACTCCAGCATGGCTCTTCCCTGTAGCAAAAGTGAAAATGCTGGGAGGGGATAGAGCACACACTTAGAGGGAACAGAGCCAGCTTGGATCTGACCCTCAGGGCTTCTGTTCCAGCAACTTGGAATCCGACCCCACCCCCATAGGGTTCTGTTGGCCACTGAGCAGAGGAGAAGCCATGGCTCACACCAGGCTCTGGCTCTAGCTCCTCCCTCTCCAGCCCCACCTCCCACTAAGTTGAGAACTGTAGCACACCCTGGGGGAAGACATGACTAGTGCTCACTTCATATCCAGACCTCCCACCAAAGCCACTGGGCACAGGTAGACTACCCAGAAAAGCTCCCACATGAAGACACCCCTCAAGACTGGGATAGGTAACTAAACTAAACTAGGGAAAAGAACAGATGAACAGTTTCTTGTTAAAATACAAGAAACTAGAAAAAATGTAAAAAAAAAAAAACAAAAACATAACTGAAGAATACAATAAATGAAATGAAAAACACACTAGAAGGAATTAACAGCAGATTAAGTGATATAGAAGAATCCATAAGTGATCTGAAAGACAGAATAATACAAATCACCCAACCATGCAGCAAAAAGAAAAACAAATTGAAAAAATAAGAACTGTTTAAGGGACCTCTGAAAGAACACCAAGCATACCAACATTTGTATTATAGGGGTCCCAGAAAGATAAGAGAGAGATACAGGGGTCTAGAAGGTATTTGATGAAATTATGGCATAAAACTTCCTGAACTTGAAGAAGGAAACAGATAACCAAGTGCAGGAATCACAGAGAGTCCCAAACAAGATGAAACCAGTGACACCCACACCAAAAATTAAAACGGCAAAAGTTAAAGATAAAGAGAGAATTCTAAAGGCAGCAAAAGAAAAACAAATAGTCACATACAAGGGAACCCCCCATAAGGCTATCAGCCAATTTTTCTGCAGAAACATTGCTGGCCAAAAGGAAGTGGCATGATATACTTAAAGTACTGGAAGGGGAAAACCTACAACCTGGGATACTCTACTCAACAAGATTATCATTCAAAATTGAAGAAGAGATAAAAGAACTTCTCAGACAAGCAAAAACTAAGAGTTCATCAATACTAAACTGACCTGAAAAGAAATGTTAAAGGGTCTTCTCTAAGTGGAAAAGTAAAAGCGCCAACAAAAAGTAAGTATTTATTGCAAAGGAAAAACCCCACTAATAAGGGCAAATATAGAGAAAAGACTGTGGATCAACCAAGTAAAGAAACTAGTATGAATATTAAAAGACAAAAATCAACTATAACTACAATAAACAGAGAAGGGATAAACAAGTAAATGTAAAATATGACATCAAAGACACAAAATATGGGGGGAGGGAAGTAAAAAATGAAGATCTTTTAGAATGTATTTGAACTTAAATGACTACCTGTTTAAAATAAGTATACAAAGTATAGGGCAACATATATGACTGCTATGTTAACCACAAATCAAAAACCTACAATAGATATACAAAAACTAGAGAGAAAGGAACACAAGCATAGAACTAAAGAAAGTCATCAAACTACAGGGAAGAAAGTAAAAGAAAAGAACAGAGAAGAACTACAAAAACAGCAAGAAAACAAGTAACAAAATGGCAATAAATGCATACCTGTTTAAATGTCAATAGACTAAACGCTCCAATTAAAAAATAAGGTGGCTTATTGGATTTAAAAACAAACAAGACTCATCCATATGCTGCTTACAAGAGACTCACTTCAGAACTAAAAACACACATAGACTGAAAGTGAGGGGATGGAAAAGGGTATTTCATGCAAATGGAAATGACAAGAAAGCAGGGGTAGCAATGTGCACATAAGACAAAATAGACTTTAAAACAAAATCTATAACAAGGGGCTTCCCTGGTGGCGCAGTGGTTGAGAATCTGCCTGCTAATACAGGGGACACGGGTTCGAGTCCTGGTCTGGGAGGATCCCACATGCCATGGAGCAACTAGGCCCGTGAGCCACAACTACTAAGCCTGCACGTCTGGAGCCTGTGCTCCGCAACAAGAGAGGCCATGGTAGTGAGAGGCCCGCGCACCGCAATGAACAGTGGCCCCCGCTTGCCACAACTAGAGAAAGCCCTCGCACAGAAACGAAGACCCAACACAGCAAAAATAAATTAATTAATAAACTCCTACACCCAACATCTAAAAAAAAAAACTATAACAAAAGACAAAGAAGGGCATTATATAGTGACAAAGGGAGCAATACAGGAAGAGAATATAGCATTTGTTGACATATATGCGCCTATATTAGTAGCACCTAAATAAAGCAAATATTAACAAACATAAAGGGAAAAAAATGACAATGACAGAAAAATAGTAGGGGATTTTAACACCCCATTTACAGTGGATAGATCATCCAGGCAGGAAATCAGAAAATAGCAGTCTAAATGACATATTAGCACAGTTGACTTAATAGATATGTACAGGACATTCCATCCCAAAACAGCAGAACACACATTCTTTTTAAGTACACATGGAATGTTTTCCAGGATAGATCACATGCTAGGTCACAAAACATGTCTCAAATTGAAAGGACAGAAATTATATCAAGCATTTTTTTCTGACAAAAATGATATAAAACTAGAAATCAATCACAGGGAAAAAATAAGGGAAAAACACAAATACGTAGAGAATAAACAATATGTTACTAAAAAACCAATGGGTCAATGAAGTAATTAAAGAAGAAATCAGAAAATACTCAAGACAAACGGAAATGGAAAAAACTTTCCAAAATCTATGGGATGCAGCAAAAGCAATTCAAATAGGGAAATTTATAGTGATACAGGCCTACATCAAGAAACAAGAAAATCTCAAATAAATAACTTAACCTACAATATAAAGGAATTAGAGAAAGAAGAACAAACAAAGCCCAAACTCAACAGAATGAACAATATAATAAAGATCAGAAATAAATAAGAGACCAAAAAAAAAAAAAAAGAAAAGAAAAGATCAATAAATCCAAGAGCTGGATTTTTGAAAAGACAAACAAAGATTCATAGCCTTTAGCCAGGTTCACCAAGAAAAAAAAGATATAGGGCCCAAATAAACAAATAGAGATATGAATGAGGAGAAATAACAACAGATATCACAGAGATACATAAAATCATAAGAGAATAGTATGAACAGTTATATGCCAACAAATTGGACAATATAGAAGAAATGAATAAATTTCTAGAAATATACAATCTTCCAAGACTGAATCAGGGAGAAGTAGAAAATCTGAACAGACTAATCACTAGTAGTGAAATAGAATCTGTAAAAAAAACAAAAAAACAAAACAACAAACAAACAAAAAACCTCCCAGCAAACAAAAGTCCAGGACCAGTCAGCTTTACAGGGAAATTCTACCAAACATAAAAAGAAGAGCTAATACCTGTCCTTCTCAAACTATCCCCAAAAATTGAAGAGGAGGGAACACTCCCTAATTTATTCTACAAGGCCATAATTACACTAATACCAAAACCAGACAAAGAAACTACAAAAAAAGAAAATTACAAGCCAATATCTTTGATAAATATATAAAAATCCTCAACAAAATATGAGCAAACAGAATTCAACAATATAGAAATAGGGTCATACACCATAATCAAGTAGGATTTATTCCAGGGATGCAAGGATGGTTCAATGTCTGCAAATCAATCATGTGATATACCATGATAACAAAATGAAGGATAAAAATCACACAATCATCTCAATAGATGCAGAGAAAGCATTTAACAAAATTTAACATCCATTCATAATAAAACACTCATCAGAGTTGGTTTAGAAGGAACATATCTCAACATAATAAAGGCCATTTAGGACAAACCCACATCTAACATCATCCCCAATGGTGAAAAGTTGAAGCTTTTTCTCTACAATAAGGAAGAAGACAAGGATGTCACTCTCACCACTAGTATAGTATTGATTGTGAATCTTCTCTGAGAATGACTAGTTCAGACAATTTATAAAATCTGGCTAGAAATTGAAAAGCAAAAACTCGTTTTTGTTTTAGTGGTCAATCTAATAAATTTAAAGCAAGAACAATTTAGCATTTGACTAACTTCTATTGTACCACATTTCCCTGTGATATAACTAGACTTCTCTCATTTCTTTATTTATTACCAGTTTATCAGCGTTCATTTTCCTTCTCTCATCTGGTTTTTATTTCACCTTCATCCCTGTGACTCCATTGTCTTTAATTTTAGATACATGAATTTAAAAAAATTGTCAGTTACTTATATTAACTTGGTGACAAAGTCACCACTGAGTAAGGTAATAAATTAACTGTGTTTATGTTCTCAAATATTATAATTCTAATAATACTATTACTAAATGTTTAACCAAACTGTCCTAAAATGATATAAAAATCATGAAATACCCATGTTTATTACAAATCCTTTTTATTCTGCCAGTTAGCAGATTATATATGTCAGGCTGGTAAATGACATATGTCACCTAGCTCTCTTGATTTTCTATTTCACATCAATATGCCACAGAATGAAAATCTATATACCTTTATAAAACTTAAAATATTTTAATACAGTATTCCATTTCTTAAAAATGTCCATGAAGTATTCTTTCTCAAAAGATACTATACCATCTCTTTCCACATCACAACAAATTCAAAATGATATACTGGGAATCCAATGAACACTGTTTTATTCTAATCTAGTTTGTTGCTAAAGTAATTGCTTCCTGAGATTAAAATGTTATTATATATTATAACTAAACAATGTTCTTTGAGATTTTGGATATTTGAGTAAAAAGAATTCACAAGGATTTGGGTTGTAAAAGGGTTGTCTTAAGGGACACTAATGCAGCTTGAAGCACTAACTCTGAACATCATTTTAAAAATCTTAAGACCACTTGAAAGACGTGAAAATTTTTTACTTTTGAACATTTTTAGTGAAACAAGATAACTATTTTTTTTAATGTAGGTCCTATTTGTTACAGAGGTGATTTGATATAATCAAGACAGCTGGATTCATAAAGATATCAGAGATTTTTATCAATGATGTCATAATGAAGCAATCACTGCCATTATGTCATGTTTTGAGACTTCTTAGACTATTAGCTTGATTTGTATTTTCAATCCTTATGTAAAATTAACTTTCAAGTAAAATTTTCCGATTTCCTTAAAATCACTTATTTTTATGTTTAAAAATTATATTCCTTCATGAAAAAGTTCTTATCTGGCAATTGAAAAGAACTCATACTTTCCATAAGGAGAAAAATGTTGTACATTAGGAATTATGGCCTATTGCCTTTTAGCTCTTGTTGATCTTAGTTATGACCAAGAGTTATTTCTATAAAACCTTCAGATGAACACAGCTAATTGTTTTGATTGCTGCCAAATTGACTGATGCTATTATGACATAATGGATTGTGACCAAGTAGGTGATATTAATAAACCTTTCTTTTAAATGCATAAGTTATGATAAAAATCTTAAATACAGAATATTTACAAGGCCTTATTTTCTGCTTTACTGTAAATTTTAGTATGAAGAAATTTTGAATTGACTTTCTATGTGTAGGATATTTTTCAAAATTAAATGCTGAGGTCAAACTGGGTTCCACCATTTGGGAAGCATGACCCTTTCAATGGAAAAGGATAGCTTTCCATACTAAAAACACTCTTTTTTTTTTTTCAGTTATTCCTCTTTTTTTCTACTGTGGTAAAATATACATAAATCATATTTATTTTAACCATTTATAAATACGCAGTTCAGTGGCATTAAATACAGTCACAGTGTTGTGTAACCATCACCACTGTCTATAACCAAAACTTTTTCATCATCCTCAACAAAAACTCTATAACCATCAAACAGTAACAACCCCATTTTCCCTCCCACCAGCCCTTAGTAACCTCTATTCTATTTTCTGTCTCTATGAATTTGCCTATTCTAGGTACCTCTTGTAAGTGGAATCTACAATATTTATCCTTCTATGTCTGGCTTATTTCACTAAACCTAACGTTTTCAAGGTTCATCCATGTTATAGCATGTAACAAAATGCCATTCCTTTTTTGGCTTAATAAATCCCACTGTGTGTATATACCATATTTTGTTATTCATCAGTTGATTGACACTTGGATTGTAAAAACACCCTTTTAAAGGATGTTGGTTTTTTTTGTTGTTTAACTCAATAGTTCTCTGAATTAAGATTATTGACTAGATTAGAATGAAATCTCTGTGAAGCGAGAAATAGCCAGTGAAATAAAAATGTGAAAAGATTCCAAGCAACATCTCAAATATATTTTTTCAAAAATATAATACATTTTACTATATTAAGACTCTATTTTCCTTTAATGAATCAATGGCTTTCCTTATATTAGAGGACATTCATCACCCAAGGGAAAGACCAACACCCCACCTCAATCCAAAAACAAACACACAAATAAGCAAACCAGAGAAATCAAAGTAGTAAATTGAGTTTTATATATTTACATATATTAAATATAGATACATATATTATATATATATATACAATTTATATATGTGTGTAACAGAGTCACTTGGTAGCCTAGAAGCTTTCTTTTTAGGATAAAAAAGAGACTCTGAGTTGTATAATTTGTGTGGCATGGATCAGCCTTGGGCACTTCAGCTTCAAAGAGAATGCTGTAGATATTAACAACCACAGACCAATGGTGAATACGCTGTGAACAAACTCCATGATGAGGGAATAGACACCTTTTGTACAATTACAGTATTATATGTAAGAGACTCTAATCCCTATCACACCTAGTAGAAGAAAAAGAGAAGAGGAAGAAAAAAAATTCCTGGTTGATCTAATAACATACCAAATTAGTGAGAAACCATCAACACTTTTGAAAGAAAGAATGACTTTTCCTGAATTTAACCAAAAGAAACTTTTAAGTTTTAACCAGATAGTGCTTGAGTTAGAGAAAATAAATGTTTGTTTTACAGTTTTGTCCACCTGAGTTTGTGTTTTTGTACATTTATCTCTTCCACTGTGTGAGATTTAGACTAGAAATTCTCTCAAAATATAAAGTGTTCAAAGAGAGTAAATTTTCATATATAGCTTTATATTCCAGAAGATACAACCGGTTTTTTTGTGTTTTTTTTAACCAATAACACACTGAAGAAGGTAACCAAATTATGAGCAGGATTTTGAGTAAAATGTTTTAGAAAATGTTGCTTCATCAGGCAAGATAACAATCCACATTCTTACCAATAGAGATGCTATAAGGAAAGATATAGGATAGTTTCATAAACTATGTTTCACCTGTAGTCAGATAATTTAAAATAAGTCATAATTCACACTCAGCTGGTTTAGGAAATTTTCACAAATATATACCTTTTACACTTCACATCAGTACATAAAATAGATTTAAACCTGTCAGAAATATAGTAAAATAAAGAGAAGTATCGTTAATGGTCCTTCATATGAGAATGGGCAGCAGCATCTTAAGCAAAAACTTCTATCCATACAACAAAACAGTATTTCAAGTTGTAATTCAGACACATATAACAGTTAACTGATGATTCATGGTCATATCCAAAACAGTCTATCAACTAGCACTATAACCTTCACCTCTAAGGCACTGATCACGGATAACGTTATAGACTCCACTGTAGAAACTGCCACAGCTAAACTATCAAAGTGATCTGCTGACCTCTATTTTTTGACAAAAGCAGAGAACATGTTTGGCACACATTCACTTAATAAGCCGACCTTTTAGGTGAACACTGACATTTTTCAGTAAAGACTTACGAAGCACAGGGCACGTACAGGCCTCACCATTTAAATTGAAGTGGTTTGGCTAGAATCAGGACAGAAAACCACATATGGCTACTTAGTCCAGTCAGATAAATATAAAGAATAGATTAAAAGGCTATAGAAAATGTAAAAAAATTAGTTAGGGCTCAAATCCCTAGAGTGTATTTGGTAGCAATTTATTGAAATATTTCCAACTATATTGATTCTAAAACTCACAAGGAGCAAAACACAAGAAGAAATAATATAACTGCTTCAATTAAGTAGTTTGGTTTTGACAACAAACTGACTCACTCAGATTATTTAATTAGCTTTCTATGCTTCATTTCATATCATGCGTACATACACTGTGGTGGGAGGGTGACTTCTAGTTAACAATGAGGCAGGTATATGGAATTAAAATAGTCAATATATTGACAGTATAGAAATGGGATACTGATATATGTATACTGTTTAAGACTTAGCACCTGTAACTCATGCTTTCCTGGTGATAGGTAATTAACTGCATAAATTATTTTTTTAAAAACGGTTAAATACAGTGTTTTTGAGTTTGTTATGAATGTAATGGAATATTACAATAAGGGAATCAAGGAAAATGTTGCAGAAATAAATACTCCTTTAAATAGAAATCTTCTACATAGAATAAAGGCACTCTAGCTGTGAGAGAGACTAAAAAATATCATAGACACTCCCTGAAACAAATAAGAATCTCAGATAAAATTTACATGGAAGCCTTTTTTACTAAATTCTTTCTTTGAAAATATAGAAATAGGATAATTTATAAAAGCTTGAACTCATCCAGAGTTTGACAAATTTACACAGTTCATGCTTAGAAATAGTTTACATGGGTAATATTCATTGTATTGAGTTGGTCCATAAAACAATGGTATTTATTTCTAACAGAAACTTATGGTTAATTTTAAAACAACCAAAATATACTTAGAATTAAAAAAGAAGTTGAACTTAAATGGAAATATAATTTATATATGGTTAAGTTTCTTAAGTTGGTCATAATATCAAAAGTACAAAAAAAGTGTACAAAGTACTGAAATGTATTGGCAGAATTTAAAGATCATCTGTGTGTTCCATATTTGTTCTTAATTTTCATATATAAATATATATAGTAAACAATAACAGATGCCAATTAGCATAATTGAGTGTTCAGAAAAATAAAATTAATGCCTTTATTACTCATAATGTATTCACCCAAAGGTTTCATTAGCTTCCTAATGTAATATTAATGAGGAAAATAACTAAATTATGCTGGTCCCCAAAACTGTGACCTGTAAGCTAATCATGAAATCCCTATTCTCGTTTCACTTAAGTTTCTTCTGCACAGGTTTTCTCTTAGATTCTCATTCATAGATCACAAAAGAACAATTTGGGTTACTTCAAGAATTAATTAGACATTTGTGTGAAAGCCACTAGAACAACTGTTCCCCTTGCGAGTTCATAAAGCTGTTAAATTTGCTCTTGTCTTTTCACTCAGAGAAGCTGGCAACACCTCAATAAAGCACAGTGTGCACAGGCAGTAAGCCAAATTTCTGCCTGAATTGTTCACTTGCATTCACTCTGCTCTTTTAATAGGCACACACACTAACACCTTTTAACCTTACCAGTGACACAGCTGAGGCACATTTCACTCAATGAAAACTGATTTAGGATAATGTTCTCCCAGCCTATCTTTGAAGAATAGTTCAGTTAAAGTTATAGTCTTTATTTGGAAACAGTTTAAGTATCTCTCTCTGCCTTTAGATAGAATTCTAACATTGATTTACCCAATGTTTTAATAACTCACCCAATGAGTTTATTTCTTAGATTTCATTTAACTCAAGAAAGATGTGCATTCTAATATCTTGATATTAAAGCACATAGGATATATTTCAGATTAAATTTAAACCCTTTTTATTTTTATTTTTTAAACTGGAGGACTGACCTTGGGATAATTCCATTCTACTATTATACTTTAAATTTTAGGGACATAAGAATACATCTTATTAGTAATTCTGTAGTCATTGCCCATCAAACACTTCAACCAATATGAAATCCTAAATAATGCCTACTATTATTCCTCACGAGGATGAAATGACCTCAAAAATTGCAATTTGACTCTCAAGGAAAGAAATCTAGTTCCTGACACTTGAATGTAATGACAATATTGTCTCTGTGTCATGCCAGCACCTGGGCCCATCTGTGAGACAGGCACTGTGCCATGCAGAAGGTAGAACATCAATTTCAACAGCATGTAGATGCCAATATGTGGAAGTCAAAGTGATAGCCTGTGGGACTCATCAAATAGCTGATCTTTTGTAAGAAAATCCTCTCAATAGCAAGCAACGCCAAAAGAGGGCCAAATGCTTCATTACTACTCTTCCCAGCTGCTGATGCTTGTGGGCATTCATAACATCAAAGAATGTTTCTTCCTCTAGTTCTGTTTCCAATCTACTTGAGAGCCAGTCATTTTACATAAAGGAAAAAATGATGGGATTATTTTCAAAAACAAAGACATTTTTATTTGTCATGTCACGTGACTTCTTTCAATTCCTTAATATTCTTGCTAAATGGCAGATTTAACAATTAGTGGTAATGTTTTCATCATGCAGTAATAATTTATATAAATTCATTAAGAATTCCCTTGTGAATAATATATGGATATTTTATATGTGTGTGGGTGTGTGAGTGCATGTAAAATTTTAGGTTGTAATTAACACATTAAAAATGTGAGAATCTGACGTCCTAGAATTGGCTTATGTAGGTCAGGTATCATGGGTAAGTAACAAACCCAGACCCAATTCAACTTGAGTAGTAATGAACAAGGCTAGTGTCAATATAAGTTCAATTTGTTTAGGCTAAAGATCCAGTCAAATTTCATTTTAGTCTTGATTTCCTGTTTGGGAGGAAAAGTAGTTGAGAGTTTAGAGAAAGAAATGAATGGGCTTTGTTTCTGGAAATTACATTAGGTAGAAAATCTGGTTCTTTATTTGTGAAGAGCAACAATCAATTTAAGGTTTTCTTGGTCTGAGGCATCTTTTTTGGCTTTTTTTATTTCAACTATTTCTGAGCCAAAGTCTCTTGCAGTCTCATTTCCTGTATCTGAAGGTATTTATAGTTTTCCTCAGTAAGTAAAGTCCCCTTCAGGGGCTGAGGACTCTGATTCTGTTGCATCCTATGGGCTACACACCAGTCACTGGATTACCGTAAACTCAACTGTAAAGAGAGACAGACACAAAACCCTCTCCTTATTTTCAATTTTCCCAATAGGCAAAGTCTTTATAACCTTATATATTTTTTATATAAATTTTATATTTATATAAATATAAATTTTAATAACAAATTAAAATTTTCTTCACAAGGAATTAGTAGTTACAATTCAAAAACCCCAGAAAGTCCTTTCATCACTAATAAACAAAAATCACATGACAATAATTCACTTCTTTCCTGAAAATACAGTATTGATATTTTATGAAACAGCAAGTGGCTAAAGTTTCTACTAAGCATTCAGAGTAACTAAGAACATGCATTTGAGACTGACAGCTCTGGGAAAATACACAGGTTATTTAAACTATTTTTAAGCCTCAGTTTTCTCAACTGTAAATGGAAATGACCTTATAAGAGTTGCTGAGAGAACAGAAATTGTGTAATGTTTTAAAGTACTTAATACTAAGCCCAACACGTGACTGTTCTCAACACGTGTAAGCAATCAATATTATTAAGCCAGCAATCCACTTTGACCTTCATGTTGTCTTTTTAAATAGTATTTTTTATTTTAGAAATTAATATATTTGTTGCAAGAATTTTGGAAAATAGAGAAATACAAAAAGTGAAAAGTAAAATAACCCATAATCGTACTACACCGATATGAAAACCGTTATGAAAACCATAATATTTTCCTTATGTTGCATAGTCTTTTGCTCCTTTTCCCTGACCCCCTCCAGAAAGGGTCAGTTTGAATATAATTTCTTATCATCATAAAACTTATAATTTTTTGCACAGAGCAAAATGAAATTTGGGCTCACTTTATCTGTATGTAAATACTTCATTTCCCAGACAATGAGTTAAAGAATATCCTATATTCTTTGTATAAAGTAACATTTCTGCTTTGCATTCTGAAATTGTAGCAAAAATACAGCTTATCTATCTATATCTGCGTATGCATTCCTATGTATTTACAGAAAAGAAGAAATATCAATCAATCCAAACAATGCTTTTAGTTGGAAAGAACCTGGTAATTCACAGGGATACAGTGTTTATAAAATTTTAATATCATAATATTCTTAAATTAATTCCTGCTGAAAATTATATAAGAGAAAATGAAACTGATGTTTAAATTCTAATTCTGTTTGCATTAGGTTGAGCATGGTGTTTCTGTTGATATCATTACAGATATTTAATGATCTCAAATTTGAGCCAAATTTTCAAGTGGCTATGGGAAAACCCATTAAAAGGGCATTTGGTCATTGGAATACTGCAGTATGTGTATGAGTCTGTACATCCCACAAAACAAGAGGGAATGAGTATTTTCTATATGTTTGCTTTGAAATTTTACATACTTATATTAGCTTAGTGTTAAATATTCAAGAATGCAAAAACCTCTCTAAGATACATTGAATCCAACTCTCAATTATTCAGTTTAATGGGAGGTGGGGATCATATGGATAATTGACATTCACAGACAATAAAGGTGTCAGAAAATAGTTGCTCACTCTTCCCTCACAGCTGCATTTACAAGAGCTGCTGTTAAGATAGATTTGAGTTTCTCCTCCTCTCCATGAACGTGGACAGCTTCCAAGGGAGAAGGCAAATGACAAAATGGCAGTTAGCTGGAGGCTAAAGAAAAATACCAAGGTGATCTGAACAATCTATACGTGAACAATCAGCACTTCCTAACAGAGAGGGACCTGATGGAGAAAATATAGGGATAACTTATAATTAATATTCTAAAATTATTCCCCTTGACTGCTGAGAAAATGGGGATAAAAACATGTTTAATCTTACAGAACTGTAAGTGACTGATACCAAGAAGAAAATGTTGACTACATCTTCTTTTGATATTTACAGAAAAAATTTTAAATTAAAATTAAAAAGCCTGTGGAGTATTGTTATGGGGAAGAAGGCAAACTGTGAAGATGGACTAAGAAGGTTTAAGTCCCTGTTTTGTCACAACTGCCTTGGTGACTATGGGAAAGTAGCTTAAGGTTTTCTGTTACCTTTGTTATTGCAACTACACAATAGCTATAACAATAGTTCTTACCTCGATGGGTTGTTGCGAGAATTAATGAGACTAGTACATATTGTATTCTCACCTACTGCTGTGTAACGAATTACCACAAATTCTGTTGCTTAAAACAAGCATTTTATTTTCTCAGTGTTCCCATGAGTCTGGACTCCAGGCACAGCTTAGTTAGGTCCTCTGCTTAGGGTCTCACAAGGCTGCAATCAAGGTGTCTGACAGGCTCGTCTAGAGGCTCAACTGAGGAATAACCAGCCTCCACCTTCACTCAAGCTGTTGACAAAGTTCATTTCCTTGAGAGCCCTGGCTTCATGCTACCTATTGTTTGAAGGCTACCCTCAGCTGGCCATTGTTTTGCTGCCCTCAGCATCTTGTCACATAGGTCTCTCAACATGGCCTCTTCCCTCTTCAAACACAGCCAGGGAGACAAAGTCTCTGGAGCAAGGCTGCCAATCAGTTAGCCTTTTATCATGTCATGCAGTCTTGGTAATAACACCTCAACACCTTTGCCATATTTTATTATTTAGAAGCAAGTTACAGGTTTTGCTCATACTCAAGAAGGGGGCAATTACACAAGGGCATGAATACCAGGAGGCAGGAAGAATGGAGAGTCAACTTAGCTTTTGACCACCACAGATCAAGAGGAACCACACCTGAAGAAGCTCACCCGTGTCTTGACCTGACTTGGATGTTGAGAATTTTGGACTTTGAGCAAATACTGTAATGTGTGGATCAGACTCTTGGAAACCATGAGAAGGGATGAATATATTTTGCATGTGAGAGAGATGTGAGTCATTTTGGTTCAGAGGGCATATTGGGATGGACATACTCTAATGGCCCTCCCATGATTCCTAATTCCTAAAGGTCACACATCTGTGAATTCCCCTTCCCCTGAATGTGATGAGAATCTATGACTTGATCCTACAATACAATACAGCAAAGGTAAAAGGATGTCACTCCTATGACATTACATTTTATATAAGACTATCTTGCTAGCCAGATTGCTCTAGAGACTCCTCCTGCAGGTTTGATTAAGTAAATAGCCATGTTAAATAACCCACATAGTGTCTACTAAGTGTTAATGCAGATGCCCTCTAGTAACTGGGGCTGACCAGTAGGAGATGAGAGTGGCTGACAGCCAACAAAAAGCCAATATCCTCAATCCAACAACCACAGAGAAATCAACCTTGACAACAAACTGTGACAACTTGAGAGTGGATTCATCCCCAGTCGAGCCTCTAAATTAGAACATAGCCAGTCCAATACCTTGGCTACTGCCTTGTGAGATCCTAAGCAGGGGACCCAGCTAAGCTACGGCTGGACTCCTGAGCCACAGAAACATTGCCATGATGGATATGTATTGTTTTATTTTTACTTGTAAAAATTTATTTATTTATTTATATTTTGGCCACACAGCACGTGGGATCTTAGTCCCCCAACCAGGGATCAAACCCGCACCCCCTACAATGAAAGCCTGGAGTCTTAACCACTGGACCTCCAGGGAAGTCCCAGATATGTATTGTTTTAAACTGCTAAGTTTATGGTAATTTGCTACATGGAAATAGATAAATATTGCACTTGAAAGTTCTTTACAAAGTGAGTTCTCATCATAAGAATTCAATAAATATTAGCTCTTGATTCTATTTTCCCCACAGAGGTAGTATAATATCAGGATTCAGAGAGTAGATTCTAGAATGAGACCCTGAGTTAAAAACTTGGCTCTAACATTTATTAGCCCCTCAGCAGTGGATAGGTAACTTCTCTGAGCCTTGGTTTTCCATCTGTATAAGGGAAATAAAAGCAGCGCATACCACGTACAGTTGAATTCAAAGATCTAGCAAGTTAATAATGTAAATCGCTCAAGAATCCTGTATACATACAAAGTCCCAACACCTTAAAATTACTGTTATGTGGATAAAGATTTATTATAGTCACTAAAGTAGCTCTCCCTGTAGTCTTTCTTAACCTGTCTTTTCTAATAGAGAAAGTATTAGATAAGATAGTTCTTTGCAATAATTTGAAGGTACTTTAAGGCAGCAGCCCCCAGCCTTTTTGGCACCAGGGACCGGTTTTGTGGAAGACAATTTTTCTGCGGGGGTGCGGTGGGCGGGGATGGCTCAGGTGGTAATGCGAGTGATGGGGAGCAATGGGGAGCAGCAGGTGAAGCTTCTCTTGCTCTCTGTTGCTCACCTCTGTGCGGCCTGGTTCCTAAGAGGCCCGGACAAGCTGCCAGACGGTGGACTGGGGCTTGGGGACACCTGCTTTAAGGAATACTAGTAGTACTTATTTTAAAAGTGTCAGGTAATTAAAAATCTCCAATTCTTGTTTCAGATAGGAATTCCTTGGGGATTTTAGAATTCTTCAGGAATTCACAAAAAAGAAAAGTTTACACTTTTAATATTTTAGTAGTAGTTTCTTTGGTTTCTCTGAAGTACTAGGAAATGTTACAAAAGGCATTTGCTTTCCAGGGCATAGGGTAAAACTTGGTAGAAATGATACCACAATGCGGTAGGCACAGATTGCAAGTAATTATAGTTTCAGAAAGGGGGCAATGCTTAGTTCTACCATGAGGAATCTACAGCCACTGTAGAATACCAGGCCAACCAATTGCTTTGATTATCATCTGTAATACAATCCAGTATACTTTGTTCCACACTGTTTTCTAAGACATTTAAGAAAGTGTTACAAAATGAACACTTAATGAATATTACTGGAAGAGGTAATTTTTACATGCTATTTTTTCTATTTTTTTAAATTACACAACTAGTGCATGAAAATATTAAAACAATATGGACAGATGGAATAAAGTAGAAGTCTCATTTTACTTGGATCCCACAAATTACAGTACTTCCTCTAATTAACAACTGGTAACTTTTGATAAGATACTTGAACATTTTCTATACATGTATGTGTGTGTGTATTGAATACATTATATTATGTGAGGGTAGAGAAACATTTAAATTGTGAAAAGTTCATGCATTTTGAAACATCATATCTTTGAATTAATTTCATACCAGATATTTTATATTTTCCTCATTCCTTTTTAATTCTAGAGAGTATTCCATATTATAGGTATGTCATGATATACTAATCTCAATTGATGAACACATTTTTAAAAATTAATTTACTTTTGGCTACCTTCGGTCTTTGTTGCTGCATGCGGGCTTTCTCTAGTTGCAGTGAGTGGGGGCTACTGTTCATTGCAGTGCATGCACTTCTTATTAAAATGGCTTCTCTTTGTTGCAGAGCACGGGCTCTAGGTGCACAGGCTTCAGTAGTTGTGGCACGTGGGCTCAGTAGTTGTGGCGCACGGGCTTAGCTGATTCGTGGCATATGGGATCTTCCCAGACCAGGCCTCGAACCCGTGTCCCCTGCATCGGCAGGTGGATTCTTAACCACTGTGCCACCAGGGAAGTCCCTCAATTGATGAACATTTAGGTGATGTCAATAATTTTCTTATTTAAGTACTTCATGATGGACACCCTTTATCAGATATGTTACTGAACAACTGTGATATTTGCTGTAAGATTCTGTAAGATGTATTAATGTTGTACACAATTTTAGTTAAGAAGGATATATGTATATGTTTAAATAAGAACTAAAACTAAGTGCTCAAATTTAATATTTTTCTCTTCTCCATGTTAATTTAACTCAATTTAACAAGTAATATACTTAATAGGGTAATTTTAAAATCATCTTTTGAATCTCAATTTGTTCTTCTCTGGGAAGAGGCTCTACAGCCCTGATGTATGCGATGGGAGTAGGGTAGGGGGAATAGAGAGTGAGAACAGTTCTCCTCAAAAGCATTTCTATCACTGATGTTCAGAATTGCTGGCTTTGGTCAGTTTTACTATCGCTTTTACATTTTTTGTTAGAAAATATACTGCCTTATTGTCTGAATGCAGGGATGGCTGCTCCCACAAGTACCCAGTCCATCCCATCCCCACCCTAACTGCCTCCACACACACACCTTGGTATACCACTGCTGTGTGGTTTGGCTGCAAGCAAGAAAAAAGTGTTTGCTAAGAGTTTTCTCAGCACGTTCTCACTGATTGTACACATTTTTCAAGAATATGACTTTTTTACAATTAAAAGTGGAGGAATGGTGGGAGAGCATGGACAACTGCAAAGGGATCACACTATAGATCCTAAGCAAGATAATTTCATTCATGGCCCAGTAGAAGCAGTGAGCCCAGGCACATCTCTAACATTAGCATAATAGATGACAGCCACGGATTAACAATGAACACATTGATCATTTGCTCCAGCATTAAATTTGCTATGGATTTTCTGTAACATTGTCATCCGTATGATTTTGACATTTGTCTGATGATGTTTTATTTCAGGAGCACAAGCATTCATGAAAAAGGTTTTTCTATTAAATAGTTCTTACCTGTACAACAAATTCATATCACAGCAATTGTACGAAATTATTTGAATTAAGAGGTTTTCCCATGTTGGTCATTATTTATCATGGCAGCTAGCTTTTCCTCTCTCACAAAAATAACATTAGCAATGGTATTCTAAAGACAAAACATACCACTATTAATTGTGGGTTTTAGATTTAACCCAGTGAACAAGGCCTTGCTCAGTAGGATTTTTTTCTTTTTATGATAAATAAGTTTTGTTTAACAGTATTAAAACTTATTGCTATATAGTTGTGTAAATTTTCTAGCATATTTTGTTTTTCTGATTTATTTCATAATACGATTCCTTATTAAATCACTACTTCCTTTATTTTAATTTAATGGTCACTATTATTAAAGTTATTAATTTTATAGCTATAATAGCTGATATAGCTGTCTGAAATTGTTCTGAAAATGTTTTAAAAACCAGTTTTAAAAAGAAACTTTTCCTTAAATAAAAGGTAGCTTTATAATATATAAAGGTATTTGTCTTTCATTATTTTATATAATGTATAAAGGATTTATTTAAAATACAAAATTTAATTAAATAATGAATTGCTGATATTCAGTTAAATTCTAGAAATGTCTATTAAAGGATTCAACATGTTAGGTATTCCCAAAAAGCAGTTGTTGACATTCACAGCATTGTTACTGTGTCAAAATCTACAATTTAGCAATGAGAAGAGCCAAAGATTTATTAATCTCCATTCCTACCGAGGATGAAAACTAATTAGCAAAATTAAATTATCACCTATTACAACTAATTAATCTTTTTTGAAAATGACACATAACTATGGTTCTTGTCATCATGGCAAAAAAATATAAAAGACACAGCATCTTACATGATGTTGTTAAAAATCAAATTTCAATATAAAACACAATCCTACATATATTAACATGGAGATTTTGTAGGTATTTCTGACATTGTAAACTTTGTAGAAAGAAATCATTAGGCCTTAGAATAGTTAGTGAAAGCACCACGTTTAAGTGGGAACAGTTTCACTTTACCTTGATAAACAACATTTTTTATAAGTAAAAGGGAGGTAATTACATATTTGGGTGATGGTGATGGGAAAGATGAGGGGGAGAGCAAAAGTTAAAGTATACTAAAACCTTGTCATGTTGAGAAAATCATTATAGATATTGATTCCTCTTATTTGAATTGGTATAATAGACATGAACATATATGTTTGTGACATGTGTAGGTGCAACTTTATATAACTAGAAATAATGTTCAAGCTGTTCAAACAATTGGAATAAAAACAAGAACTATATTAAGAAAAACAGATCAATCTAGTAAAACTAAGAAAAAAATGGATGGGAATAGGAAACAATACATCAAATGGAAGATAACATAAATAAACCCATAAATATAACTTATTAAATAACTATAGATAGGTTTAAATTTCTTATAAAGTTAGGATTTAATTCAGTATCAAACAGCCAACAAAAATCTTGAGTAAACACTTTTTTAAAAGAAATAAAACAGATGACAGCAAAACTTTCGAAATTAAAGGTGGAAAATACATACAAGATAAATGCTTACAAATAGAAATCATGAGTGGCAATATTCATAGTAAACAATCTAGAATCAGGATAAAAAATGGGATCAAGAGATATTTTATATTGTTAAATGTATTGATAGACAATAATCTATAACATATGTTTGCAGCATTCAACATAGAATTGAAATATATTAATCATGATGTATTAAAAATACAAAAAGAAAGTTATAAAACCACATAATGGCAGAAGATAAAATTAAATAAAGAGACATAATAAAAGATTAAGTGAAACTGTGTCTAAAAGAGTCAAGAGAAAGTGAGACCCTCAAAGATGCAAGAAAGAGTGAATTTAAGCTTCTGCACTGAAAGTTTTTGCTAAAATGTTTAGCTTGATTTTGGTTTTCAATTTCATTCTATAGATTGGTGGGAAGCTAGAGAAACTCCAGTGTCTGCCAAAGGTGACAAATTTTGTGGAAATGCTTCACAAGAGCTGGACTGTTAAGAGCTACTCTTAACATGAGTGAATTAGAAATGTTCCTACACCTTGTAAGAGATCTGATGCAAAATACTCTTTTCAAACTTATTGCTGAATAAAGAAATGTATTTCATGAGATTTCATAATTACAAGCTACAAGAGAATGTCCTGAGTGTATTTAAACTAAATGAACACTACCAAGATAGTCAGAAAAACTTCAAGCATATAAATTGGTTTAAAGTCTTTCTGAGCTGTTAATCTCCATGAATGTATGGTACAAAAAATATTAATACTTTCTTAAATAAAAATAAATTTTGATTTCTGGCCTCAAAGAATTTCCACAGAAAAATTTTAAGTGGTTCTAAAATTAAACAACACACACACACACGGCACCATGACTGAAAATGAACAGAAACCCCAGATATTTAAATTACCAGCTAAGGTTTCAATATCTTTTCATAAATGAAAAATAATGAAAATATGAGTAAGCATTATAGAAAAGTACAGAATTTCCAAAAAGTTTCTTTTAAAACCCACATAGAAGGTCTAGAAATTTAAAAAAAAAAAGCCGTTGAAGTCTAAAGCACACTTGAAAACAGAAAGCACAAGAAATAACCACCAAAGGATAATAACATTATACATTATCCAAAGCACAAAACAAAAGATAAAGTTTTAGAAAACATAAATATATGTCAACAGACAGGACAGTCAGAGTAAGGAAGTTTACAGTAAATCTATTTGGAGTTCCAAACCAAGAGGAAATAGAAATTTGGACTGAGGTATTGTTTAAAAGTGGAATAGCTTGAAAATTTTCAGAAATGACTAAAAATACCAAAAATATAAGTTTTCAATTAATAAAAAAAAGTAATCCAAACTTAGCCAGATCATGGTGATACCTCAGCACACTAAAGTCAAACAATTCTTAACACATGCCAGAGACAAAAGACAGATTCCCTTCAAAGGTGATCATCTGATGTTCAATTTCATAGCAGTAGGAAATGAAGACAGATGAAAGTGGAATCATATTTTCAATATGCTAAGAGTATATCCCTATCAAGCTAGAATTCTGTACTCATTGGAGATAACTATCATGAATGAGGAACAACAAAAAAGGGATTTTTACAACATAAACTGCAGGTTTTATGGAAATAATTCATTAATAAGGGAACGTAAATAAGATAATGCAGGCTATCAAGGGGAATATTGCCAATACTCTTAAATGTAATAGAATGGGATTTAAACATGCGGTGTTTCCATTTAGAAAAAATCATAGATATCAATTTAGCACAGATGGTGTTTCAAACAACCCCTAAATTCCAGTGGCTTAAAATGAAAAGTTTATTTCTTGTCTGTGCTATATGTTAAACACTAGCTGGCGGGAGGTTTTGTCTTCATCATGACTACACTCATGGAATAGCCATTACTTAGAACATTCATCAAATCACAAGGAAAGAGATCTCTGAGGGCCTCCATTGTCATTAAGTGGTCTGGTCTAGAAAAGGAACATACTATTTTCATTCTCAGTCAATGGCCAGAACTAACTCATGGACCCACCCATCCCTAAGGGATTATTAATCACATGTGCTCAGAGGAAGAAATAACACGAAATCTTGGAAAACATTATTAATGACTACCACACATGGACAAGTAATGTATTTAACAGGAAGAATGTCAAAGAACAAACAAAACATATGTTGATACATATGTAGATGTGCTGGCGAGTTCTAGTGGAAATTTTCTCCTGATTGCTTCATATGAAACAAGATTACCATCTGAGATTGAAGATGTATGAAGCATTAGACAAGAGAGGAAAAGACATGAAATAGAACAGAAAAATAGGGTAAATGAACTAGAGAAATAATTATGATTTTCAGTCAGCATAAAGTACTTACATGATATTAAAAAACATAAATTAAATGGGCACAATTAACTGAATTGTGTGCTTTTCCCAGTCACATTCAACTGGTACAAAAAGAGGGAAAGTTGTATTTAACAAGGCTACAGATTTACCAAGACAGCATGCAAGGGAGAAGGAGGCAAACAAGTTGAGAGTGTATGCATTTTTAAAAAAATTATTTTATTGAAGTATAGTTGATTTACAATGTTGTGTTAGTTTCTGAGCGTGTATGCATTTTAATGATAAACCACACACACACACAAAAATTCCCTGCGAAAGAGGGAAAAAATGCATGAGGATGAGAAGGGTGAAAAATTTTAAAAGAACAATTATGAGGTCCTTGGGGGTCAAAGATTTTATGGAGTTGAGATGCCAGAGAAAGTGAGATGGAAATTGTAGAAATGGTGGTTAGAGAGTGAGATGATGAATTAGTTATTGTTAATGACTGGAAGATAGTGGTTGGGTGCAGTACAAGCAAGATCTCTGGGGGTAGATGAATTCAAGGAATTGAGAGGACAGTGTACTAGAAGAGTCCCTTAGTTATGTCTATACTAAAATCACTAAGGTTAGAGATGGGACAGTATAAGAGCAACTGATAGTGAGAATGTGCTAAAATCTTCAAAAAAGGAAGAGGATTAAGAGATAACTGATAAAGGAGTGAGTGGTAGCTAGTTTGAACATATGCAATTCAAAGATATGGGTAGGAATGGCTTTAAAAGTGACAAAGAAGAGCAAAGAGGACTCCTATACCACCTCCAAGCTCAGTGATAGGAGAGGTGTAGGAGTGAAAACAGGCACAGTCCATTTTAGTGACCTCAGGGGATATCCAGATTTCCATTACAGCTAGTGAGTATATAGACAATATTGGTGACAATGGGAAATAAGTGACAGAGTCCACTGTGAAATAACTCCAAAAGTTGGAAATGAGTGGGAGATAGAGGTAGAGGTAGAATAAGAAAACATGAAGCCATATGACATTTAAAGAGTGAAAAAATAATGGAGGCATGGAATTTGGGTGTTAACTGGCATTAAGGGAGATAAAGGATATAATCAGATTAGTTCTGCTGAACTGCTGGCAGATAGTAGTGGTAAGGTTGGGAAGTAAAGAAAAGTGAGTGTTTAGAGCCCAAAACCCTTTCAAAGGAGACATGGAGGCCTGGAGATTATTCTGTGGGAACTGGGCTTCCTCTTCACTCTTTCAAATACATATAAGGAAACTCCTAGGGGGTAGCGTTTTTCACAAACAATGTAAGAGACTAAGGTTATCATTCAAAATCATGAAAACAGATCTTTACTTTACCAAGAAGAGTATGTCATATTATTTTTATTTAATTATATCTGTGCGCCTGTTGGAAGTAAAATATGAGTATTTTTTTCTTCTATTATATTTTTACAGCACATATAAATCACTTTTACCCGAAGAGTATTTTAAAATTCAAACATAGGGGGGTTTATAGGGGTTTTATAATCTAAGCATTTAGCAGAACATGGATCAATCAAAGAAAATGTAATTTTCTTCTTTAAAAGTAAATCTCTGCTTCAGGCATTGAATATTCTGCTTGAGTTTCCAGCCAATAAATAATAAACTAATACTATATCTTCAATTAAGCAGACACATTCCTAAAGGGCATCTAGGATAGATGACATTACTCTTCAGAAACTTATTTTCTATGGATGAAAAAACAATCCAATGTACTAATTTTCATGCCTGAATCATTACCATTTTTAGCTCTAAAACTGATGCAACTAATACACTTTCTGGAATTTTGAAAAAAGTTAGAAAGCACAGCCTTTGAAAAAACGGCAGTGACTGCCTAACATGAAACACGAATAACAGCATATGATTTCCAATAAAGGCATAGCCTTTCTCCAGTTTCTGCTCTCACTGATTTTAACATGGCTGGCTAATTCAGCAAGAAATGGCTCACAGGAGGTGAGCATTAATGGAGACAGATTATGTACACAATTCTACATCATAGATTCGTGGGATGACATATCAAATCCATCCAGCAATAGTCAATATGGGAATAAATGGACCTTTTCTTCATCATTTGTACTGAAAACTCTATTATTCCTTCTAATGTCAACTGTCAATTTAAGAAAAGTACATCACCCAAATATGGCCTACTTTTTCTTATATATACACACACACACCCCAAACTATACAGGAAGTTTATAGTAAATGGCTCTAAATACTAAGAAGAAAAATAGAACCAGCTCATGATTTATTGCCCCTACAGGGGCATAACTGCATCTCTTACATTTCTTCTATTTTTAAGGTTTTTAAAGAATATAGAGATACCTCAAAAAGTTTACGATGTTAGCCAGTGAAAGAGTTGGAAATACTAAATCTCATAATTCTAAGTTCAGAGTGGCTTCAGGTTGCTGCAATGCGGTTGTCTTGAAGAAAGTGAGTTAGAAAATTGAGAATCAAATTTATGATCTTATTCAAAATGTATAAATGTAAAATAGTTTTAGAAATATATTTTTACCATATTAGCCATAGTTTAAAAAAAATACCATGCAGTCCCATTTAATTTATTTGTCTGCTCATTTAACATGAAGGTATAATTTAAAATGTTTGATTTTTTCTATCCCCAGTAAACCAACAAACTCTCGCATTTCAAGTGGACAAAACATAATAGTTTGATGTCTCCAAATTTAATGTGCATTGTGTTATCCATGTAATAATTGAGAGATAATGGCAAACTGTCCCTCTCCTAGTTCCTCTCCTTCCTCTTCCTTCCCCGCCCCCATAAAGTTACAATATAATGGATATATATTTTTAACTTTTGTTTGACAATCCTTATTTCATAAAAATGAAAACAAAAATCTAATACAATTTTAAACCTGATTATACTGATTAAATTTCATATTGTATATTCTATAATCAGAATATAAAAAAAGAGATCAAGTACATGTGATATTAAACTGATAATCAGAATATTATTTTTATGATATACCTAACATAATATTAATTCACCCTTTTAAAGTTTAAAACTCAGTCATTTTTAGTATATTCACAAAGCTACAAAACCATTGTCATGATCTAATCCCAAAACATCTTCATCATCACGAAAACAAACCTCATACCCATTAGCAGGCATTCCTCATTTCCCCCAACCACAGCTACCTTCTGGAAATCACTAATCTATATTCTGTCGCTATGGATGTGCGTATTCTGGATATTTCACATAAATTAAATCATGAAATATGTGGCCTTAAGTGTTGGCCTTCTTTCACCTAGCAGGTTTTCAAGGTTTATCCATGTTCTATCATGTATCAGTACTTCATTCCTTTTTATGGCTGAATATTCCATTGTATGGCTATATGTAATTTGTTTATCCACTCATAAAGTGACTAAATTCAGGTTGTTTCCAATTTTTGTCCATTGTGAATAATGCTACTATGAACATCCATGTAGATGTTTTTGTGAGGACATATGCTTTCAATTCTCTTGGGCACATACCTAAAAGTAGAATTACTGGTTCAAAATCAGTTATGTGGTCAAACTTGGAAATTAATTGTTGTGATATATGTATATATATATATATATATATATATATGAAATATATATACACACACATGTATGTGATAGACAAAAGTAAATACAGTTGACCCTTGAACAACATGGGTTTGAACTGTGATGGTCCATTTACAGGTGGATTTTTTTCACTAAATACCTAATACAATACTACATGATTCTGCAGTTCATTGAGTCCATGGATGCAGAACCTCAGGTACGGAGGGCTGACTGTACAGTTATACATGGATTTTTCAACTGTGTGGAGGGTCGGTGCCCATAATCCCTACGTTGTTGAAGGGTCAACTGTAAAACCTCTATCATTTATCATATATCATTTCATTTACCCTTAATTTCCCCATTACTTTGTGATGCTCTCTCTCTCTCTTTTTTTTTTAATAATTTTTAGTTTCCTGAGTTGTCATCCAACTATACCAAGTTTCAATTTCCCCATTATATCATTTTTGATTAAGGAATGTACATCTTTTACATATGATCTTCCAGAGATTAATTTAATTTGTATTAACTTATAAAGCAATGAATGGAACTTGCAAAAAAACTATTTATACTTAATACAGGATATCAAAACTTTAAGTATTTATATAATCATTTAAAATTAATAAATGTTCCAGAAAACGATTTGGCATCATAGACAGCACTAAAAAAAAAAAATGTTGTGCTGTAGAATAATTACATGCTGTGGTTTACTGGGAAAGCTGAAGTTTAGGAACTTTATAAATAAGAGATTAATGTCATCTACATCACAAGTCTTACAATATTCAGTTAATCTCTTTCCCCAATGTTTCTTCATCATTTAAAGAGGAATAAGAAATTTGCTATATGAGACTGATATAAGAATTAGGTGAGATATATAGTCCAATATAGTTGCATAGTAAACATTAATCACCATACTCTCGTTTCCCCATGAGGCAAATAAAACTAATCAGGAATAGAGTCAACTGCAGCAACAGTTGCTAATCAACCAAAGAGAAAAATATATGAATCAGTAGAGAATACAATTAGTTCAATACATTCCAGAAAAGCATCTAGCCTTTTCTTCTCATATTTCTACTTCCAATCTATTATACAACAGTATGTTAACAGTTTTTCCCCAAAGTATCTTTACATTTATGAAGTTACAAACTCTCTGTTCATATGTACCTAGTTTAAAACATAACTTGGTAATATTTAACAAGGACATACAAGAACTAAAAAGCAAACAAACAATGATGAACAACACAAAAAATGAAATTAAAAATTCTCTAGAAGGGAGCAATAGCAGAATACCTGAGGCAGAAGAATGGATAAGTGACCTGGAAGATAAAATAGTGGAAATAACTACTGCACAGCAGAATAAAGAAAACAGAATGAAAAGAATTGAGGACACTCTCAGAGACCTCTGGGACAACATTAAATGAACCAACATTCGAATTACAGGGGTCCCAGAAGAAGAAGAGAAAAAGAAAGGGACTGAGAAAATATTTGAAGAGATTATAGTTGAAAACTTCCTTAATATGGGAAAGGAAATAGTTAATCAAGTCCAGGAAGCACAGAGAGTCCCATACAGGATAAATCCAGGGGGAAACACGCCAAGACACATATTAATCAAACTGCCAAAAATTAAATACAAAGAAAACATATTAAAAGCAGCAAGGGAAAAACGACAAATAACACAAAAGGGAATCCCCATAAGGTTAACAGCTGATCTTTCAGCACAAACTCTGCAAGCCAGAAGGGAGTGGCAGGACATATTTAAAGTGGTGAGGGAGAAAAACCTACAACAGAGATTACTCTACTCAGCAAGGATCTCACTCAGATTTGACAGAGAAATTAAAATCTTTACAGACAAGCAAAAGCTAAGAGAATTCAGCACCACCAAACCAGGTTTACAACAAATGCTAAAGGAACTTTTCTAGGCAAGAAACACAAGAGATGGAAAAGACCTAAATAACAAACCCAAAACAATTAAGAAAATGGTATAGGAACATACATATCGATAATAAACTTAAATGTAAAAGGATTAAATGCTCCCGCCAAAAGACACAGACTGGCTGAATGGATACAAAAACAAGACCCATATATATGCTGTCTACAAGAGACCCACTTCAGACCTAGGGACACATACAGACTGAAAGTGAGGGGATGGAAAAATATATTCCATGTAAATGGAAATCAAAAGAAAGCTGGACTAGCAATTCTCATATCAGACAAAATAGATTTTAAAATAAAGACTGTTACAACAGACAAAGAAAGACACGACATAATGATCAAGGGACTGATCCAAGAACAAGATATAACAATCAAAAATATTTATGCACGCAACATAGGAGCACCTCATTCACAGTCAGGGATTTTAACACCCAAATTCACCCAATGGACAGATCATCCAAAATGAAAAAAAATAAGGAAACACAAACTTTAAATGATACATTAAACAAGATGGACTTAATTGATATTTATGGGACATTCCATCCAAAAACAACACAATATGTATTTTTCTAAAGTGCTCATGGAACATTCTCCAGGACAGATCATATCTTGGGTCACAAATCAAGCCTTGGCAAATTTAAGAAAATTGAAATTGTATCAAGTATCTTTTCTGACAACAACGCTATGAGACTAGATATCAATTACAGGAAAAGATCTATAAAAAATAAAAATTCATGGAGGCTAAACAATACACTACTTAACAATGAAGTGATCACTGAAGAAATCAAAGAGGAAATAAAAAAAATACCAAGAAACAAGTGACAGTTGAGACACGACGACCCAAAACCTATGGAATGCAGCAAAAGCAGTTCTAAGAGGGAAGTTTATAGCAATACAATCTTACCTTAAGAAACAGGAAACATCTCAAAAAAACAACCTAACCTTGCACCTAAAGCAATTAGAGAAAGAAGAACAAAAAACCCCAAAGTTAGCAGAAGGAAAGAAATCATAAAGATCAGATCAGAAATAAATGAGAAAGAAATGAAGGAAACAATAGCAAACATCAATAAAACTAAAAACTGGTTCTTTGAGAAGATAAACAAAATTGAAAAACCATTAGCCAGACTCATCAAGAAAAAAGGGAGAAGACTCAAATCAATAGAATTAGAAATGAAAAAGGAAAAGTAACAACAGACACTGCAGAAATACAAAAGATCATGATAGATTACTAAAAGCAACTCTATGCCAATAAAATGGACAACCTGGAAGAAGTGGACAAAACTTAGAAATGCACAACCTGCTAAGACTGAACCAGGATGAAAGAGAAAATATGAACAGACCAGTTACAACCACTGAAATGGAGACTGTGATTAAGAATCTTCCAACAAACAAAAGCCCAGGACCAGAAGGATACACAGGCGAATTCTATCAAACATTTAGAGAATAGCTAACACCTATCCTTCTCAAACTCTTCTAAAATATAGCAGAGGGAGGAACACTCCCAAACTCATTCTACGAGGCCACCATCACCCTGATACCAAAACCAGACAAAGATGTCACAAAGAAAGAAAACTACAGGCCAATATCACTGATGAACATAGACGCAAAAATCCTCAACAAAATACTGGCAAACAGAATCCAGCAGCACATTAAAAGGATCATAAACCATGATCAAGTGGGGTTTATTCCAGGATTGCAAGAATTCTTCAATATATGCAAATCAATCAACGTGATACACCATATTAATAAACTGAAGGAAAAAAAAACATGATCATCTCAATAGAGGCAGAAAAAGCTTTCAACAAAATTCAACACCCATTTATGATAAAAACCCTGCAGAAAGTAGGCATAGAGGGAACTTTCTTCAACATAATAAAGGTCATATATGACAAACCCACAGCCAACACCGTCCTCAATGGTCAAAAACTGAAACCACTTCCACTAAGATCAGGAACAAGACAAGGTTGCCCACTCTCACCACTCTTATTCAAAATAGTATTGGAAGTTTTAGCCACAGCAATCAGAGAAGAAAAAGAAATAAGAGGAATCCAAATCAGAAAAGAAGAAGTAAAGCTGTCACTGTTTGCAGATGACATGATACTATACATAGAGGATCCCAAAGATTCTACCAGAAAACTATTAGAGCTAATCAATGAATTTGGTAAAGTAGCAGGACTACTTTATCAAACTACCACTGGCATTTTTCACAGAACTAGAACAAAAAAATTCACAATTTGTATGGAAACACAAAAGACCCCGAATAGCTAAAGCAATCTTGAGAATGAAAAATGGAGCTAGAGGAATCAGGGTCCCTGACTTCAGACTATACTACAAAGCTACAGTAATCAAGACAGTATGGTACTGGCACAAAAACAGAAATATAGATCAATGGAAAAGGATAGAAAGCCCAGAGGTAAACCCACGCACATATGGTCACCTTATCTTTAATAAAGGAGGCAAGAATATAGTGGAGAAAAGACAGAATCCTCAATAAGTGGTGCTAAGAAAACTGGACAGGTAAGTGTAAAGTATGAGATTAGAACACTCCTTAACACCATATACAAAAATAAGTTCAAAATAGAATGAGGACCTAAATGTAAGGCCAGACACTAGGAAACTCTTAGAGGAAAACATAGGCAGAACATGCTATCACATAAATCACAGCAAGATATTTTTTGACCCACCACCTAGAAAAGTGGAAATAAAACCAGAAATAAACAAATGGGACCTAATGAAACTTAAAAGCTTTTGCACAGCAAAGGAAACCATAAACAAGACCAAAAGACAACCCTCAGAATGGGAAAAAATATTTGCAAATGAAGCAACTGACAAAGGATTAATCTCCAAAATTTACAAGCAGCTCATGCAGCTCAATAACAAAAATACAAACATTCCAATCCAAAAATGGGCAGAACACCTAAATAGACATTTCTCCAAAAAGATATACAGATTGCCAACAAACACATGAAAGGATTCTCAACATCATTAATCATTAGAGAAATGCAAAACAAAACTACAATGAGGTATCATCTCACACCTGTCAGAGTGGCCATCACCAAAAAATGTACAGACAATAAATGTTGGAGAGGGTGTGGAGAAAAGGGAACCCTCTTGCACTGCTGGTGGGAATGTAAACTGATACAGCCACTATGGAGAACAGTAAGGACGTTCCTTAAACTACAAATAGAACTACCATATGACCCAGCAATCCCACTACTGGGCATATACCCTGAGAAAATGATAATTCAAAAAGAGTCATGTACCGCAATATTCATTGCAGCTCTACAATATCCAGGGCTTGGAAGCAACCTTAGCGTCCATCGAGAGATGAATGGATAAAGAAGATGTGGCACATATATACAATGGAATATTACTCAGCCATAAAGAGAAACAAAACTGAGTTATTTGTAGTGAGGTGGATGGACCTAGAGTCTGTCATACAGAGTGAAGTTAGTCACAAAGAGGAAAACAAATATCGTATGCTAACACATGTATATGGAATGTAAAAAAAACAAAAAAGGTCATGAAGGACCTAGGGGCAGGATGGGAATAAAGATGCAGACCTACTAGAGAATGTACTTGAGGACACGAGGAGGGGGAAGTGTAAGCTGTGACAAAGTGAGAGAGTGGCATGGACATATATACACTACCAAACGTAAAAGAGATAGCTAGTGGGAAGCAGCCGCATAGCACAGGGAGATCAGCTCGGTGCTTTGTGACCACCTAGAGGAGTGGGATAGGTAGGGTTGGAGGGAGAGAGATGCAAGAGGGAAGAGATATGGGAACATATGTATATGTATAACTGATTCACTTTGTTATAAAGCAGAAACTAACAAACCATTGTAAAGAAATTATACTCCAATAAAGATGTTAAAAAAAAAATGTCTGCCATCAAACAAAGCCCAGGACCAGCTGGCTTCAGAGGCAAATTCTATCAAACGTTTAAAGAAAAGCTAACATCTATCCTTCTCAAACTCTTCCAAAATATAACTCTTCCAAACTCTTCCAAAACCACTAAGATCAGGAACAAGACAAGATTGCCCACCCTCACCACTATTTTTCAACGAAGTATTGGAAGTTTTAGCCACAGCAATCAGAGAAGAGAAAGAAATAAGAGGAATCCAAATCAGAAAAGAAGAAGTAAAGCTGTCACTGTTTGCAGATGACATGATACTATACATAGAGAATCCTAAAGGTGCTACCAGAAAACTACTAGAGCTAATCAATGAATTTGGAACAGTAGCAGGATACAGAATTAATGCACAGAAATCTCTTGCATTCTTATACATTAATGATGAAAAATCTGAAAGTGAAATGAAGAAAACACTCCCATTTACCACTGCAACAAAAAGAATAAAATACCTAGGAATAAACCTACCTAAGGAGACAATAGACTTGTATGCAGAAAATTATAAGACACTGATGAAAGAAATTAAAGATGATACAAATAAATGGGGAGATATACCATGTTCTTGGATTGGAAGAATCAACATGGTGAAAATGACTACACTATCCAAAGCAATCTACAGATTCACTGCAATCGTTATCAAACTCCCTCTGGCATTTTTCACAGAACTAGAACAAAAAATTTCGCAATTTGTGTGGAAACACAAAAGACCTCGAATAGCCAAAGCTGTCTTGAGATAGAAAAATGGAGCTGGAGGAATTAGGCTCCCTGACTTCAGACTATACTACAAAGCTACAGTCATCAAGACAGTATGGTACTGGCACAGAAAGAGAAATATAGATCAATGGAACAGGATAGAAAGCCCAGAGATAAACCCACACACATATGGTGACCTTATCTTTGATAAAGGAGGCAAGAATATACAGTGGAGAAAAGACAGCCTCTTCAATAAGTGGTGCCTGGAAAACTGGACAGGTACATGTAAAAGAATGAAATTAGAACACTCCCTGACACCATACACAAAAACAAACGCAAAATGGATTAAGGACTTAAATGTAAGGTCAGTCACTATCAAACTCTTAGAGGAAAACATAGGCAGAACATGCTATCACATAAATCACAGCAAGATCCTTTCTGACCCACCTCCTAGAGAAATGGAAATAAAAACAAAAATAAACAAATGGGACCTAATGAAACTTCAAAGCTTTTGCACAGCAAAGGAAACCATAAAAAAGAGCAAAAGACAACCCTCAGAATGGAAGAAAATATTTGCAAATGAAGCAAATGACAAAGGATTAATCTCCAAAATTTCCAAGCAGCTCATGCAGCTCAATATCAAAAAAACAAAAAAAACCAATCCAAAAATGGGCAGAAGACCTAAATAGACATCTCCAAAGAAGATATACAGATTGCCAACAAACACATGAAAGAATGCTCAACATCATTAATCATTAGAGAAATGCAAATCAAAACTACAATGAGGTATCATCTCACACCAGTCAGAATGGCCATCATCAAAAAATCTAGAAATAATAAATGCTGGAGAGGGTGTGGAGAAAAGGGAATCATCTTGCACTGTTGGTGGGAATGTAAACTGATACAGCCACTATGGAGAACAGTATGGACGTTCCTTAAACTAAAAATAGAACTACCATACGACCCAGCAATCTCACTACTGGGCATATACCCTGAGAAAACCATAATTCAAAAATAGTCATGTACCACAATGTTCATTGCAGCTCTATTTACAATAGCCAGGAGATGGAAACAATCTAAGTGTCCATTGACAGATGAATGGATAAAGATGTGGCACATATATACAATGGAATATTACTCAGTCATAAAAACAAACGAATTTGAGTTATTTTTAGTGAGATGGATGGACCTAGAGTCTGTCATACAGAGTGAAGTAAGTCACAAAGAGGAAAACCAATACCGTATGCTAACACATATATATGGAATCTAAAAAAAAAAAAAAAAGTTCATGAAGCACGTAGCCGCAGGATGGGAATAAAGACACAGACCTACTAGAGAATGGACTTGAGGATACAGGGAGAGGGAAGGGTAACCTGGGACAAAGTGAGAGAGTGTCATGGACATATATACACTACCAAACGTAAAATAGATAGCTAGTGGGAAGCAACCGCATAGCACAGCGAGATCAGCTCAGTGCTTTGTGACCACCTACAGGGGTGGGATAGGGAGTGTGGGAGGGAGGGAGACACAAGAGGGAAGAGATATGGGGACATATTTATATGTATAACTGATTCAATTCGTTATAAAGCAGAAACTAACACACCATTGTAAAGCAATTATATTCCAACAAAGACGTTAAAAAAAAAAAAACTTGGTGACAGAATGGCTAGATTAGAATAACACACTTTGAGAAAGAAATATTTCGAAATGAAATCCCAAACTTAAAATCTCATTAATTTAGAATCGGTTAAAGGGAGAGTCTGTGTAAAGTTGAAATAATTCTGAATTATCAAATAATTGTTTCTTCTGTTGTAGAAAGAACAGTGATTATTGAATGAGGATCCAGACAAACCAAATTGATTTAAATTATAAACATCATCTGCTATTAATCAATATTTTATTTGGATTCTGGAAAAACCATAACACTGCCTGTTTGTTCTGATCACCCCCAGAAACTTTTACAAAGCCCCTCGTGCCCTCCCCAAAAATGTCTGTATCCTAATGCATGGAACCTGTAAATATGCTACCTTATATGGAAGAAGGTCTTTCTAGATGTCATTAAGTTTAAGGACTTTGAGATGGGGAGATTCTCCCCAGATTACCCAGTTGGATCTAAAATAATCACATAAATTCTTAAAAGCAGAGACCCTTTCTCAACTGGGGACAGACAGAGAGATGTGATGATAGAGGAGAGATGGCAGTGTGAAAAGAACTCGACCTGCCATTGCTGGCTTTGAAGAAGGAGGAATAGAGTCACCAGAAGCAAGAAAAGGCAAGGAGACAGATTCTCCCCCTTGAGCCCCCAGACAAGAACACAACCCTGTCTACAACTTGATCTTAGCCCAGTGAGACTGTATCAGGTTTCTGACCTACAGAACTCTAAGATAATAAATTTGCATTGCTTTGAGCCACTCAATCTGTGATAATTTGTCACAGCAGCAATAGAAAACAGGTACAAATATATCTTTTCCCCTGGGCATGTCCTAACCTATAATCCCACAGTTAACTAGTACTGTTATACCGACTTCCAGCTGCATAGCACTTCTTAACCTCAACGTCTCTATACTTTTTCACTTATTCATTTAATAAACATTCTCCAAATTAGACAAGTCTCAGATGCTAGATCTCCAATGTACTTTTTCATTTCTTCTACTGTACCCAAAATATCCCAACCACATACCTTAACAGTTATAAGATAAATGAATGAAAAGCAAGACATTTGGTAATAACATTTTAAAAACAGCTACTGTTTACAGGATGTCTAGTATGTTCTAGATACTTTATATATGTAATTTCCTAATTTCACAGTCAAATGCAAGATAAGTATTATTATAAACATTTTTTTTTTTTTTTTTTTGCGGTACGCGGGCCTCTCACTGTTGTGGCTTCTCCTGTTGCGGAGCACAGGCTCTGGACGCGCAGGCTCGGCGGCCATGGCTCACAGACCCAGCCGCTCCGCGGCACGTGGGATCTTTCCAGACCGGGGCACGAACCTGTGTCCCCTGCATCGGCAGGCAGACTCTGAACCACTGCGCCACCAGGGAAGCCCTATAAACATTTTTGAGGTGTAAAAATTGTGGCTTTAACAGACATAGTTTGCCTTTGTCCAGTAAGAGGATTTAAACCCAGGTCTGTGAAACCTCAACTTGCTTGAGAAGAAATCCTTATGTTGTATAACATTTTGCATTAATCAGATGATCCCTAACCTAAAGAAATAGCTCCCTAGCTGTGGAATTTCTAAAGCCAGACATATCCACAGCCATAGCACGGAATTTCAGGGAAATCAGAGCCATCAACTCTGCCCTTCACAAAATCACTACATATCATCTCAATGTTCCAGAACACAAGGAGAAAGGTTAAAAAAGCCTAATTCTACAAAAGTTATTAAAGAAACAACAGCACATGATATTAGTAGATAAGGTGGGACATTATCTATGAGATAACTGGATATATAGAATAGATATCCTTTTATAGAATATATAGTTTTCTGTAGACTAGATATAAAGATTTATGTATTTATTGCAATAGGATATAATTGGAGCATGGAAAAATGTATCATTACTATCTTAGACAAAAGTGTCCAGGTGGAAGAATTTGTTTTCTCAGTACAAATAAAAGCAAAAAATTAACAGACTTACATTCTATTCTTAAGACCTACCGTGTAGTTAATGTGAATTTGTTTAGAAATTGTTTTCTTTACTATGTTAACAAGTTTCTCACCAATTCCATCTTGTTAAGCTTGTTAGAAAGTTTCTTTTAATAATGAGTACAAAGTTAATTTCTAGCCAAGAGCTCCTAGTAAGATCATGATTTCAATGGTAGCACGTTGAAATTGTGATATTCTATTATATGTCTACAGTAATTTTTGATGGACCTGATGTTTCTTTTTCAAACACTTCAGCTTGTGAATCATATATTTGATGCTCATTCTTAAGAAAGCATTTTTGTGTCTAGTGTTGTATTAGCCACAGAATATCAGAGAGCAAAATTGTTTTGAATCTCGCCTTCATGGAGAGTACTCTACAGTGTGGGAAACAGACGTAATTAAATTTTTATAGAATTTCAGGAGAGAAAACTTCTTGGTAGATAGGACCAAGTATATGCCTGAAGAAAAGCAGAAATTATCTAGAAAAAACAAGGTTGGGGAGGGAAACTGTTATTGCCATAGGGAGCAAGAATAGCTCAAAATAGGAAAAAAGAGATGTGGTAACATGTTTAGGAGAAATAAAAGGAGCTGTGATTTGTTGTTAAATCCACATTTGTATAATGTCATGACAAAATTTAAGGGATCTGGGGCTTCCCTGGTGGCGCAGTGTTTGAGAGTCTGCCTGCCGATGCAGGCGACACGGGCTCGTGCCCTGGTCCGGGAAGATCCCACATGCCGCGGAGCAGCTGGGCCCGTGAGCCATGGCCGCTGAGCCTGCGCGTCCCGAGCCTGTGCTCCGCAATGGGAGAGGCCACAACAGTGAGAGGCCCGCGTACCAAAAAAAAAAAAAAAAAATTAAGGGATTTTAAGCCAGAGGTATTAGTGACACAATGATGTATCTCATGATAGGATAAAATGTGTTTTGCCACCCACCTTGGCCTATCTCAAGATCAGCTTTTCTGTCCTGCTTTTACATTCTCCTATCTGAAACAAAATGCTTCAAACTAATAAATTAAATGGCTCCTGTTTTCTCTATCAACTTCAAGTTAAAAGAGAAGTTTATGCGACTTTCAAATGTTATCTTTAAAATAATGTTTGAAGGGATGTTAGTACATACTTTATACTCATATATACTTGGGTGTGTGTAAGTTCTGGAATCTGCCTTTTTGAAACTGTATTCATTCACCTTAAGTAATGTGCTGCTAGCAGTGATATTTGTAAGAACATATAGTTCATATGAACCACTTCTTCACATTTACAAGTGTTTAGCAACATAATCATGAAAATATTTAGAGTACAAAAAATAAAGAATCCATTATTAGAAGTATAGCTTCATTTCTTTCTGAAAAGCAATTTGGTAATAAATATTAAAAGCTTAAAACATTTTATAAACTTTGACCATGTAATTTTGCTTCTAGGAGTCTATCTTATGACAATAAACATAATAAAAATACAGACTTTTCTGTTTTCCCACTTCTTGGAAGAAAATCAATTACTTTAAAAGCAAAGGAAGGGGGCTTCCCTGGTGGCGCAGTGGTTGGGAGTCCGCCTGCCGATGCAGGGGACACGGGTTCCTGCCCCGGTCCGCGAAGATCCCACATGCCGCGGAGCGGCTGGGCCTGTGAGCCATGGCCGCTGAGCCTGCGCGTCCGGAGCCTGTGCTCCGCAAGGGGAGAGGCTGCAACAGTGATGAGGCCCGCGTACCGCCAAAAAAAAAAAAAAAGAAAAAGAAAAGCAAAGGAAGGAAAACACATTTTTAAAACTGTAGGCCCTTGTCAGTATACTGATTAGGTCTAGCAGGGGAAGGAAGGAGATGGAATCTGAGGCCTGCAAGCTATTTGTTATATTTTGTTCAGAGATTAGAAGCAAGTGAGGTAAAATATGAACACCTGATAAACAGTATATGTTGTCTTTCTTATTAAAAGTAAAAATATTTAAAATAAGCCCAATAAAGGACTTTAGCTCTCTATAGTGCATAACAAATCAATGCACCATTAAACAAACCCATTGAATATGTGGGGCATTCAATACGCTAGCTTTGCTTTTCTCTGTTTGATACAAAATTATAAAAAGGTTACCTTGAATTCCAATTTAATTATACTAATCCAATGTGTACTATTGAAACCAATTTAATATACCCCTTTGAAACAGTGTTGGCTTTCTATTATTCTTTTATTTTATTAACAAAAAAAAAATCTCTTAAAGTGCAGAAAATTCCAGCAGCCTGAAAAGGGCTACTGAATAACATTAAAGTGATTTGGGGTGGATTAAGAGTCTATTAACAAGAAAGTACATGTTGAAATATCTCATTACTAAATGTAGGAACTGGAGTGAAATATTCAGCATACGAAAAATGTGTTGTCGTGTTCACAATCTAAAACACTGTTGGGAAAATAATTTTATTATGGAGAATTTAGTCTCAGTAAAATTTAAGTGTATGTAGCTGTGGCTTTTCCCACCCCCCTATTTAAAATTAAAAAATAGCATCAGTGTATCATTTGAGGAGATACTTCAGTATTTTTGTCACTACAATGTTAATATGTGTTATATTTGCGATATAGTAATAATTTGTATGTTTTCCTAAAATTTTCAATTGTACATTTGTATAGCCTTTAACTTTCCCCAGAAGAGAGCTGTCAGCTTTAGGTCAATCCCTTTCGCCAATTCCCAAGGCCCTGTATGTTTATTCCCTCCTCTTTCCGGATACTATGGCTTTTCCTAATTGCTTACTTGTCCTAAGAAGAGTGTGGCCTATTCTAATTCTAACAGGAAAGCCTATTTTTGCTGTGTATAAGATATAAATAATAAATCTTATTATAATAACAGATTGTATTTAGAAACTGAGCTATAACTCAGTATATGTGAGTGATTTATATAAACAGAGGCTAAAAGGGAAAAAAATACCCATGGCAATAAATCACATATAACAAATTAGAAACAGCTTCTAGGCATTTGTATTGTTTTCTCATCAGCTGTAATTCAAATGAGTAAAAGGTAATATCATGATATCTGCAATGGTTTCAGCTAAACTGATCTCCCAAAATTGAGTAGAGGTGAAGAAAATGGCACCTAGATAATCTGCCTGCTCATTAAGTCTCTCTTTCCAAGTTGTACTTCCTTATACATTGTCATCACTTCAAGGTCACAGTGAAAAAGAGGCATCTGTAGTGGTCTCACAGAGATTCTCAGATTGAGATTACATAAAGTCATCACTACCTTCTAGTGTTTTTTTGTTTGTTTGTTTGTTTTACCTTCTAGTGTTTTGAATGAGGAGGTGACAAATTTTGTTTTGTCTTTCTCTGAAAATTATTCTGATCCCTCCTTAGGGAATGAAAAAAATCACAGATAGATATATTATCTCAAAAAGGATACTGGTTCATTTCTTTAAGAAGAGAACCAAGAGATCTAGTGTCAGACAAGTTCTAGAAGTAGAGGAAGGCAGAGGTAAATGTCCAGAAAAAGAAAAGCTCTCTTGAGCTCTCAGCACGGTCCTTGTGGGTTTCCTTGATTCTGACTACCCAACTAGCTATAACTGGTGTTAGGCAGGCAGATGGTTTTATGCAGATAGATGGACTAGGGCTATTTCCAACTGAGTGGTTAAGAAAAATGGCTTGAAATGACATATAATTCTCATTGTATAATAAAAGAAAGCTTACAAGTAGTCATTCAAAAATATTTATTACAAAAGAATGAATAGCTAAATAAGTGAATGAATGGATGGATGGGACAGATGGATCAATTCACCATTTGTTCTGAAGTTTAACAATACTAATTAAAGA
This sequence comes from Stenella coeruleoalba, assembly GCF_951394435.1. Taxonomy (NCBI): domain Eukaryota; kingdom Metazoa; phylum Chordata; class Mammalia; order Artiodactyla; family Delphinidae; genus Stenella; species Stenella coeruleoalba. The sequence continues at coordinate 111,709,394 of NC_137150.1, read as the reverse complement.
ATTACACAGTTTTTGAAAAAAAATGTAAATACCTACCTCACACATACATATGACACAAGTAATTTCAAATCAACTAGATTTTTATTTGAAATGGTTAAGGTATTTTAAGGAGAATAAAATTATTCAATCATTTTGGATCATCTGGAAAGGGAGAATAAATGCCATATAGACTACAAATACTGGCAAAAAGGATATACCTATATATTATTGTTTAAAACTAAAGGACTTTAATGTGGAAAAACAAAGAACAAAAAACATGACCAAAACATAGTGACAAAAACCTGTAAAGTTATACACCACAAATATATAAAGAGTTCATATATTAATAATAAAATTTTGAGTCTCATGAATGATGAAATGCAAAGTTCATGAAAAGGAAATATAACTAAGAAACAGAAAATTTTAGTCAGAAACACAAAAATATTTACTTAACAATATGCTAGTATTTTATTAACTCCTAAAACTTGGAAATAATTATGGCTAATTCTGTGGAGGGAGGTCTTATTGCAAATATTGTCAAGCTTTTGCAAAAACCAAATTGGTAATACAATAGAAGAGTTAACTATATACTCACCCCATTCCATTGCAAAATGTCTATCACAACAAAATAATCCAAAATATGTTTTAAATGAAGATGTTCATTGCAGTATTATTTTAATTATCAAAAATTAGGAGCCACTTACCTTTCCATCAATTAGGAAACAATTATTTATACTACTTTCTCCCAAAGGAAGAGTACACAGCTAATACGGGGATTTTGAAAACTAATGTGGCATGAAAATATTCTTTGACACAGCTTAAATAGAAAATAGTATTCCAGAGTATATAGATTCTGACTGCAACTATTTAAAACTTATTTAAAACTATTAATAGTAATAAACAATGGAGAACATATATCAAAATTGTAATAGCAGGTGTGATTAGTTAATGAAGACATGATTCGTTTTGTCATTCATATTTTTTTCATGCGATTATTCTTTTATTATTAGTTAAATAAACAATCACAGGCAGATGGATAGGTAAAGGAGGTAAATTCACCTCTTTTAATTTGGTTTTCCTCTTTATAATACACATAGGTAAACATATATGACAGATAAAATTTTAATTAGAAGGGAATTTTAGATTATTTTTAATATGGTTTAGTTCTCCCAAACTATGCTTCAACTGAGAAAATCCAGAAGGTTAATTGTCAATTTTGTCTGCATTTCCCTCCCTCCTGAATCATTTTCCATTTAGTTAACAAAGAGGTGGATTTGTAGCTAAACTGCCATCAAGTTACTTAATTCAGTCTGAAAGTGTTCCTAAAGGGAACCACTAATAACAGAAAGAATTGCTGGCACGAACAAAATTTTTTGAGGAATTAAAGTGTTTAATCAGGCAGTGAGGACATTAATAATTTATAAAGTAAGTCAGCACATAGAGCAGAAAGAGCTGACTTTCAACCACAATAGAATAAATCAAGAAACCTGCTGAGGAGATGTTGAGAGTGCTGATAAGCTTCAAAATAATAGGCTTTTTTGACCTCTCTAAACAGTTGCAAAAATGAAAATTTAAGAAAGGTCTTATATTTAGAACATATCTTTCTGTTCATAACATAATTATGGACTATGTACAAAGTCTAATCATATTCTTTTTCAAAGAAAGAACATTTGATGGTACTTATTAATAAGATTTCTTCTTATTACTAAGATGATTACATATCTGTTTCTAGGTAGGGCAAGAAATGTAACAGAATCTAAAATAAAGACAATACTTTTGAGTGAACAAATGCATTTTTAAAGAATACCAGTGGCTCAAATTTGAAAAGTTTTAATAAAATTGATGACTATTTTTTTTGCCTGAAAATAATCTATAGTATGGAAATTTCCTCAATTCCAGGGTAACTACTAAACAACACAGTACAAGCATAGGGACTCCCCTATTTAGCAACAGAGCACGACTTGTGTGCCATCAAGGTTTCTCTGACAACCCACAGCCCTGAAATGCCATGAACACAATAACAATCTAAATCAAAGTGAGGCATGCATCCATACTTAAATATGAACTTTTCTAGAGGAAGCAATGTATTAAGTTGTTGTATCTCTTCCTTTCTTTCAGAATTAATGAACTCTCAGTTTTCAGCTGACTAACTGGCTGACTACAAAAAAAGACTATTTTCTGGAACTAAGTGCTGGCCAGGGGGATATAAGTGGAAGTGATAGGTGTTAGACTCTGCGAACATTCTCTGAAGCATGGTTGCTATTTTGCCTTTGGCCCATTCTCACATTTCCTTTCTCTCTCCTGCTGCCTGGAAGATAAATGCTGCTTTTTTTTTTGACAAGGATGCCAAGGGTCACACCACAGAGATGGAAGAACTGTGAGCTAAAAGGGGCCTGGGTTCCTGAGCAGTTCGTGGAGCTGAGCCAGGTTACTAACACTTAACCTCATATTTCTAGCCATTTACAAAAGACAAAAATGCATTTCTGCCCTTTGATCAGCCACTGTTATTATAGGTCAGTGAAACTTACTGCCAAATGTAATTCTAACTATTATTTTACAGGTGAGAATACAAGCCTGCACGTATCCAGTGCCTTCAGAGGTACACTTCTCAACAGGGTAGCTACCAGACACACATGCCACTGAGCACTTGAAACATGTAGTTAGAATTCAGATGTATTGTAAGTGTAAAATATACAGCACATTTTGAAGACCAATGATAATAATATTTTGGATATATTATGTTAAATATGCAACTAAAATTATGTTCACCTAATATGTGGGGATTTTTTAAATGTTATTCCTAGAAAAATTTAAATTACTTGTATGGCCTTATATTTCTGTTGGGCAGAGCTTTTCTAGAGGTTACAAAGCAGACAAGATATCTGAACTCCTGCGTCTCAGTTACAACCTTTCTTTGTCAGACCAAACAACTTCTACTGTGTGGTAAGGGGTACAGTTGGGTTATGTTGGTAGATGTCATCAGGATTGAAATTAGCAACATAAAAAGCATGACTTCTTCTAATTTAAAAAAGGGCCCAAGTCAGAAGGATGTGAATAATTCGAAGAACATGTATTTGCAGCACGACCTCAGATGGAATGGTCAGATAATAGAATCGGGGATGATAAGCTTTCCAAACTGGTAAAATTTTAAGTAATGACAATGTCTAGGTGGAATGAATGGGCATGGTTTGCTTAAGTGGACAGGAGATGAAAACGCTGAGATGATGTAGTAAAGAAATTTGTAAAGTTCTGGGTTAACCCATTTTTATGACATTTAATTCTGATAATAATTTATAATTCATTTTTTCTTTTCCATTTTTAATTTTATTTTGTGTTAGGAACACAGCATGAGATCTACCCTCTTAACAAATTTTTAACTGTATAATACAGTACTGCTGACTATAGGTGCAATGTTGTATAACAGATCTCTAGAGCTTATTTATCTTGTTAAACAGAAACTTTAGCCCTGTTGATTGGTAATTCCCCATTTCCTTCTTCCCCCAGCAACCACCATTCCACTCGTTAGTCCTACAAATTTGACTATTTTAGATACCTAATATAAGTTCAATCATGCAGTATTAGTCTTTCTATGACTGGCTTATTTCATTTAGCATAATGTCTCAAGGTTCATCCACGTTGTTGCATATTGCAGAATTTCCTTTTTGTTTAGAGTTGAATAATATTCCACTATATGTACATACTACATTTTCTCTATTCATTCTCATTGCTTCCTATTTCTCTTCAATCTTAATGCTGATGCTAGATATTTTCTGACCTATTGAAGTCCACTGCTTCTCTCAGTAGCCCCTGCATACCCAGCTAGTTTCCCTGGGATCCAAAACCCATTCCCTTCTCTTCCCCCTTCTATCCTTGTTATCGATTATCCAAATAGTCTTCACACAAGCCTAAGAGAAAGGTATTATTATTATTATCATCATCTCTATTTTAAAGATGGGGAAACCAAGCACAAAATGACTAAAATATTTCACCCAAGTTCACACATCTAGGAAGTAGCAGAGTTAGATTTCAATCCAGGTAAAGTGGCTTTAACCTCAAGCACTTAATATTTTATGGTCTATTGTCTCTGGCCTAGTAGCCAATTACTGATTACTTCCCAGCATCCATTCTCTATTTTTTTTTAACCAAAAGTTGAAATATATTTTGGAATCCCTGTGGATCTTGGACAGCTGGGTCCACTCTTGAGGAACCTACTCTTCGCTTCTAATCTCAATGATTCTTCCAATACTGGGTGTATGGTCTAAGGCAGGTCAACAAGGGTGTCTCTCAGGACTTTGCCTACAAACAAGGTGACAAACTATTATTTTGCTTATGAATTAGGAAGCATGTAACCTTAACATCTAGCATCAAGAAAAATAGAGAAGACAGAAACAAATATAGAGCTAGAGGATCCAAAATTCTAAAAATTCTAGAGGCTCCAAAATCCCAGCAGAGTGTCCTAACTTGAAAGTTTGATTTATATCATATATTATCTTCGAATCTTAGAACGGAATGCTTTGTTTTAAAATCTTAATTGTAATTAATTCCTTTAAAGTACTTAAGAATAATTTATCTCTCTTCTTAAATACAACTTTTAGTCCAATGTGTATCTGATAAACATTTTAAATAATCTTGAATCTCTTAATACCAAAATAATTATTTTATTAATATCTAGGGTAGAAAAATTTGTGAATTGTCCATACTTTGGAGAAAAATAATGTTTCTGGAAAAATATGTCACATTGTCTAAGAAAAACTACTTTATCATTATAATTTTAAATAACTCATCACAATAAAGAGAGAAACAGCATTTAGCATGTGTACTGTTAATACGATTTCTCTCAAGTTTTACTTGGAAAATTTTAATTTTTAAAAATCTATATGGTCTCATATGATTAACATGGAAATAATTTTTTTGAATGCGTTTTATGCCAATTTACAGAAATGGAATGGTAAAGGACATCTCTGAATGAATGATGAAACTATTTTAAGCCTTTCTTTGTGATAAAGCTAGATGACAAATTTACCTAATTTTTCAAGATTATTTTAAAAGTTTCATTAGATGCCTTTGAGATTTTTTTCCTGTATATCACTGTACCAGTATGAAAATAATTGAAGATTTAGTACGATATTTTATTCATTGCTATGGTATTGTAGAATGTTACTATGTACATTACAGCTAGAAAGCAAATACCTTTCTTACGTTATTGAAATTCTTGGTCCAAAGAAGGGCTTTGATAAAGAGAAATGGATAGATGATGTTTTTCAGCAAATATTTTTATTTTGGACAGTTATATTATTTTGCAGATGACACCTGCAATCATATTTTTTTTTACTCTTTTCCTGACCATAAGTAAGGTGGCTTTTATCAAGATTTATCAAGATTGTAAGCCATATCTCCTACCTGTCATATTATATTTTGAAAATACTTTTTTTAATGCTGGGCCAGTCGAAATGATAGTAATTACATAAAGTATTCAAAGCTGTTAAGGGGAAAGTTACAAACTTTCGAACTGAAGCACACACGCAGTCTTTTTTAATGTAGAAGAATAAGAAGTCTATAATCCACAAAATAGATAAATTTTAACTTTATATACAATTAGATTAAATAATGTTCAGTGGAACAGTGTAGACCAACAGTTAATGTAGGACTGACATGTGAGAACCACTGTCTCATGTCAATATATGTCCTACCTAATCTCCTTTTTATTTCCAGAGATATGAATTGTTTCCCCAGAATAGTCTAACCCATTATATTATAGCTAAAAAATGTTAACTTGTTGAAGACTAATTTTTTGTAGTTTACATAGAAGAGTCTAATATGTAAGCAATAATTTCCAAACATATATTGGAATTTAGAATGCAGAGAATCAGCAGCAACATAATTATTTGAGCAAGTATATGAACAAATAGTCTCCATTTAGATATGAGAGATAATACATGGAAGAGAATAAATTATATAGAAAGATTTTTTTTATTAAACAAGTATTAATGTTTCAGAAGATTATCATTATATATTGACATAAAATGACATTAATATAATAAATATATCTGAAGACATGTAAACTATCAATAGGCCAGACATCTATTTTTATTAGGTACTCCAAATCCTCAATAACTAAATTCTGCATAAAACAATTTTGTTGTCTTTGCTTACCCAGAGAGTTAAGATAATTGTCTAACAAGCCTGGGCGATAAAAGGAAAAAGCCAAGACCTAAAACTGGAGCTATCAACGAAAACACAGGGGAAGAAATTGAAAGCGATAAGCACACCTGAAGACAGGTGTCAATAGATATTGCAAAAGAATACACATTTGTAAAAAATAACGATACAATTTTAGAAGTAAAAATAGATGATTTAAATACCAAATCAGAGCTGAAATCAGAATTTATGAACCAAAGATGTAATTTCATTTACTTTGTATAAAAAATAAAGAATGCTTATAATTTACTAGTGACTACTGAGGTGGCATAGTAGATATTGCACTCAGTTTGACCTCTGTAGATCTGGATTCAGTTACAGTTCTGCTATGGAAGTTGTTGAACTTCTCTGTGTCTCAGTTTCCTTATGCTTAATACAGGGCAATAGCTGACCTATACTATTCATAGAGTTATTATAATGAAAAAGCAAATGAACTGATGTATAAGAAAAAGTTTAGGAAGTTATAAAAACACTGAAGATATTAAGTAAATCATCATCATTATTATACACAAATTATATATAGGGACTATTTTAATTGAGAAATCACTTTTGTTTTTTTTTTTTTTTCTGCAGTACGCGGGCCTCTCACTGTTGTGGCCTCTCCCGTTGCGGAGCACAGGCTCCGGACGCGCAGGCTCAGCGGCCATGGCTCACGGGCCCAGCCGCTCCACGGCATGTGGGATCTTCCCAGACCGGGGCACAAACCCGTGTCCCCTGCATTGGCAGCGGACTCTGAACCACTGTGCCACCAGGGAAGCCCGAGAAATCACTTTTAATAGCATGTAAATATCTCTTGTTTGTGCACTGATGAGAAAAAGTAATTACAGTACTGTAGAAAAATTTAAAAACAGATAAGTATAAAAAAGGAAAAATTTAAATTCACCTGACATCCAAGCATGCACTGATAACCATTATAATACTGATAATATTGTGGTCAACTTTCTTCCATCTATTGGGACCACTGCTGCTAATGCTACTAAACACACACAGACACACAAACACACCTATATACATGGTGCTGTATTTAATTTATAGTAATTATATATTTATGCTATGTATCATGTATTATGCTGTGCTTTTTTACACACCATTCCATGTGGAAAGTATGCCACAGTTTTAAAATTTCTCATTCTACATTATTTTTAGATAGCTAGACAACACTGCATTGCAATGAAGTAACTATATTTAAGTACTCTTCTACTGGATATAGGTATTTTCTCAATTCCTACTAATGAAAATAATATGAAAATAAACATTTATAGAATCTTTGTGTGAATCTACTATTTTTCCTTCAAGGTGAAAGAGAATGAAGTTTTTTCCAAATGGTATAAACATAAAGCTCAAGATGCATTGAGTCAAATCCCCTCCAGAAAAGTTATTGAGGCAGCAGGCTATCAACAGTGTAGAAAAGTGTGAATAAAAATAATAAATTTTCTTAAGTGGCTGACTTCATATATCTGGAAAATTTAATAATTAAATTATTATTATATAGGATTTGTTATTAATGCTAAGATAAATGTGGCCATATTGTATTATATTACATTATAGGAAATAAGCACACTGATCTTTTCAATCTAGATACCCTGGATTATATATACAATATCAAGACAGTTTAGATTAATATATGAATAATAGGTACATTATGAAATAGTATATAATATATTCAGGAATAATTTGGGCATGTGATGTAGATATGATGAACAGTAAAATCTGTGATTCTCAAATATATATTTTTTGACTTGGTCTTAGTACAGTAAAGCATTGGTATGTTATATTCTCATTTTTATTGATGGTGCCTTTGTAACTAAATATATTTTTCATTAATTTGTTGTATAAACAAAACAATACCATAAGAATTTTCTAAACTTCCTGACCATAACTGAAGCCAGCTTTGGTTAATGTTTTCAGTTGTGGCATAGAAAACTAGAAAGAGTCAGTCTGTCAATGGCAAACATGAAGATGTAGCAAATATAAATTCAGTTGACCCGATACCAACTATGTTGGTCATCAGCCAATAATACCAGGTGCTCAAGAACTAGAAGACAGCAGGTGAAATCCATAAACCACAAAAAATTTAATAGCACAGCTCACGAATATAAGAGTATTCAGGTCTAAAATTAACTAGGTTATTAAGAGATGCCTGAAGTCTCATGGAAATTTAAAGGAGAGTCAAAGATATTTTGTTGGTTAGGGTGGAAGAAGAATGAGGTGTGGGACAAAAAATCCAATTGCGAGTAATAAAATATTACATAAATACCACTGGCAAAATATATAGCTTAGAATATTGGACAAAGATGTGTGGATAGGGCTTCCCTGGTGGCGCAGTGGTTGAGGGTCCGCCTGCCAATGCAGGGGACACGGGTTCGTGCCCTGGTCCGGGAAGATCCCACATGCCGCGGAGCGGCTGGGCCCATGAGCCATCGCCACTGAGCCTGCGCGTCCGGAGCCTGTGCTCCGCAACGGGAGAGGCCACAACAGTGAGAGGCCCGCGTACCGCAAAGAAAGGATGTATGGATACCTAATCATAGATATTTCGAGCTCGATTCTGCTTCCAGTTAATCAGTCCATCACACAGAGAACCATTTATGAAAACGGTGACAGCTAATATCAATCAAAAAGCCTGAAGGAAAGTAAGCTATAGATTTTGATTCCTTCTTATCGTCAAAGAAATAGTGTTAGAGTTCTCCCAACTATTTTCCCCTAGAAAGTATACGTTTTTTTCTACTTTAAATGTTAGTAATTTTGTTGAAATCTTCTGAATAAAAGCTTTTATCTGCAGGATTTAGAGGTAAGAATAGATGAAATAATTTACCTGTTTTGCTCTAAGAAAGCACGATTTTATAGACAGCATCTCTGAATTTATTTGGTAAATGACTTAGAATAATCAAATGTCAAATAAATGCATTTTTAGTTGAAAATCTTTAAAACCATTTGTAGACCCTAAACAATCTTGATGAGCTAGGAAAACATATTGCAGAAAATGAATATTCACTGGACATACATGTTTGACTATTTTACTTCAAACTCTCATTGCTCGACTTGAAAACGTGCACATTCAAAAAGATAATTATAAAATAATTTGAGACAATATTATTTATTTCTCAAATATCTTATTCAACCTTTAAATACTACTCAAGTCAATTGTTTTATCAGTTGCAAAGGAATTATCTGTACTACAAAATTTTCTGTCAACTGCATTTTTGTGCATGTTATGTAATGCACACATATTAGAAGTGCATGCTCATTTTTTTTTAACTTTAGCAGTACTCTATTGGAAAGGTTTAGAGAAAGAATAGTCACAAATAATTACACTAGATAGTGTGTTTATGTGTGAGTGTATTCATGTATCTTTCTGTGGTCAGTCTGTTTGTCTCGTGGGTTCAGTAGGAGAAAATGAAAAGAATAGAGCTGTTTCAATGCCTTTTGTTTGACTTTTGGGCAGTTCCACCAATTCTTAAAGGAGCACTATCATTGAAAGGGTAAAGTGGAATGTCATAAAGCGACAGAACAAGGAAAAGCATAAATTGGGGAATGGAAGTGGAAATGTCAAGAAGTACCAGGGAACGGGACATAGGCAAACAAAAAGGGAGATGAAGTACTTGAGCTACTTACAAAGGTCTTCTAATAGCATTGTTTTAATACTAATTTCAGAGTATTGTATAAAAAGAAATTCTGATATTCAGAAAACTGCCTTCATCTTAAATATATTCAATTTTCATTACCCATAATGACAAGGACCTGTTTCAAGGCAATGATAGAATTACTACCAAGTACAGATATATTCCGAATTTCTACCAACACTTAAAACAATTTAAGCACGGAATCAGAGTATTTTCCAACATTGTATACCCTTCCTAAAATATATCCAGGTTTATGATATTTTAAATAAGAGAATCATCAAAGAAACAGTGGAATTTTTCTTTCTTTCTATGACCTGAGATAAACTAAATCTATCAGTAGAAAATTTTCAAAGCAGCATGAAATATAATTTGCTGCATTTAGCTTTCACATTGGGGGGTGTTAAATTTTGACAGGGAATAAATAACCATAAACTATGTGCAAGAAAGAATACTCTAACAAGTTATAATAGGATGTGTACCCATTCTTTGATTTTTCTCGCCATTTGTAGTGTTATAATTATCTGTTGGTCACAGTGATAAGCCACTGTGTAATTATTTATCTCCTCTACACTGTGTCTAAAGCATAAAAGAAATAATGACTTGAGCATAGCAAGGATGCTAAATAACCTGCAGCCACCAATGAATATAAGGTAGGTCTGGCAATAGAATACTTCTTATTAATTGAAAGAGGTTAAAAGTAAATTTTAAAGATATTTTCATTAAAGAGTAGAAGGAATGTAGCAGCATTTCTTTTAAATAAATAATAATGTTACATTTTGCAAAGGAAGCTAATGAAATATTATATTTATGGCTTAAAACCCCAAGCTGAAGTTAACATTTCTATAAAGTTAATTTCAGCTAAAAGATTCTTTTTTAGTGGGAGACCGATTGATTTTGTATTGGTCACTTGTTGAACTACAAGAAATGCTGAAGCAGAAGGTATCTGGAAGGGAAAGAATATTGACAGTCACTGCAGCAAGCATAAATAAGAGTGTCTTGCTGAATGTGTGTGGAAAATAAAGACATTATTTACACTCAATGGCAGTTTCACAATGCATTTTGGCAAGAAAACTCAAAAAGAGATGATTTATGGGCTCCTGTAAGAATTTAAGTAGAGTTCTAAGAAACTAGTCTAAAAATGAATCAGTTGGGGTGAGATGATTAAATATAGGCAGAAAAATTCTAATTCCTTCTAACGAGAATGACCGCACATGCACAATTATGCTTCAGCAGTCCACTATTTCAATAACATTAATTTAGGTCCATTTTCGTACAATGTTTATTTGCCATAAAAACTATTTTGAGCAAACTAAAGTTAAATCATGTTCCACTGACATAATAGACTATGAGAATTAAATCTTAAATCAGATAAATTTTTCAGAAATATTTAGCCATGCAATAAATAACAACACAAAACACTGACTTTACTTTTATTCATGGACTCTTTAAAAAAGGGAACTTTCATGAAGGAATAAACTTTCTACAAAACAGGTAAATCTCATTGTCTTCGTATAATGCTAAAATATAAGCATTAACCAATGCTTATGAGCTTCCTGGCAGTCAAAGTAATAAAGGGAAAACGAAGTTTTGCGGTTATGTGGCTTTCGTATCACATTACAAAAAGCACATGAACTCAGGCAGAGAGACAAAAAGTTTTATTAATTCTAACACTAAAAATGTATTATGCATTCTTTCAAAAGGGAAAATAACTCAGCAGAATAATCAATGTTTGCCAAATGCTTTGTACAAATTAAGTGCTCAATAAATTTAATAAAACATTGTGTGGCTTACTTTCAATAAGCCACACAATATGCATTTAATAGCATTACTAATGGAGCATTACTAATAATTTAATAGCATTACTAATGTAAATGCATTACATTTAATGCATTTAATAGCATTACTAAGATGATTTTGATATGAGCTTTTTCATAGTTTATCTCAGAAAAAAACAACAACACTGTGCTATTAAATGATATTTCTGTTAAACCAGGGCTTTTTAATATTTGGCAGATATCACATATCCCCTTAGCAGCTACATAAAGACTAGACACTCTTCTCAGAATAAGGTTTAAAAATGTGTAATATTTAAAAATAACATTGCAAAGAAAACTACATCAAAATACAGTTTTCAAAATATTTTTGATGTATACTATTATAATGTGTAGTAGCTATTCTTCAAAGATGGCCCTCCAGAGGATCCATGCCATTGTATAGATGCCTCTCATGTTGAATCTGGGCTACTGGGAATAGTAAAGTTAGGTCATCAGAAAATTTGCGGCTTCTGCCTTGGTCTCGCAGACCAAGGAATGTTTTGGAACATTCCCTTTCAGAATTTAGCTGCTACAGGGCAGAGAGAAACCAGGTGTAGGTGCTCAGGTTGTCAGTCGCCACTAATCTAGCAGCCTACCGCCAGCATCAACTGTCAGTCTTGTGAGTGAGTCAGGTGGAACAACCAGCCTAGTTGAGCCTTCAGATAACTGCAGTCCCAGCTGACATCTGTCTGGGATCTCATGAGAGACCCCCAAGAACCACTTAGTCCAGTGAAAGCAATGGACTGTAAGAAAGAATAAATCATTGCTTTAAGCTACTAAGTTCTTGGGTGATTCATTAGACAGTCATAAATAACTGCAGAAATATGATTCTCTATTAATGCAGTAAATAATAAGATCACGCAGTATCTAATAACCATAGTGATTTCAAATCAGTGATGAGGGTATTCAAGATTTTTGTTACATCCATAGTTTTCTTTGGAAATATCTGAAATTTCTATGGAGGCTAAAGTCACAGATACTGCCATACAATACTCTGGTTTATTGCTCACATAAGTAATTAAGGAAATGTTCAATTTAATTAAAACTTAGAAATAAAAAATGAACCCTTTTTTCCACGTTCATGGATTCTCCCTGAATTCTAAGCATGATTGTAGACTCCATATTAAGAACTCCTGAGCTAAACCACTGCTTGGAGATGTGACAATTGTGGAGAGGATAACTCTTATGTATTACATAAGCTTTGCTTTTTAAATAGGAAAACAATTGCAGCAAGATACTTAATCCAAACTTTGAAGAAAACTATAAGACCACTGTTTATGATGTAAAAACTAAGTGTATCATGCACCAACATAATGATAAATCCCTCTTGACTATTTAATTGAATCAGCAGCTCAAATATTGATTTTAGAACTAGGAAAATATCAAAAGTTCTAGATTGACACTTTATTGTCACCAAACTTAAATCCATTCAGTTAGCATATGTCTATGCTTACTTTTTCTAGGCCCACTTTCAAATTTTACTGAAATATATCTCTGAAATTATTAAATGATACAGCATCTTTATCACTACCCCCATGTTTCGCATTTTTCCCCCTACATATTCTAGATGCATGACGACACATATGGTTAATCTTGAGTGCCGACTGAACCTGGAATCTTATGCTAATGATTTGAAGGCCAGATCAGAGTCCCAGAGTCCCATAACCACCTTCAAATTCATAATCTTTGCAGAATTTTTTTCAATATCAGGTTAGATCACCAGGTTAGACAGGAAATGTATTTTTTACTGTTATTCATTAGAATAGTAGACTACAGAAAACATTTCAAAAAATAATACCACAGCATATTTCAAGGAACCAAGAGAATATGACATCTTTGGAAAACTAATTTAAAATGTTAAAGGTTATATATGAAAGATTTGGCTCATCTGTCAGTATGTATCAGAGGCTCAGGTATCTAAGAGAAAACTACAAAATAAATTGACCTCTCCTGCTTTTCAAAAATCTAAGTTTGCTGTCAAAGAATTCAATTCATTCTCTCCTATCTTCTCCCAATTTCCAAGTTTCTGAACTACCATTTTATTAAATGCTTCATTTCCACTTGACCTCAATATAGAACTAAAAGCAACGATGCCTTGTGTACAAGAAGAGTGGACTAAATATATGTTGCTAGTGATTTCCTCGTGAGGTCCACAGGCATTCATGGAGATATCATGATTCAATTGCCAACTGTTGCTTTTAGCCAACATTTTGTTTATTCTTCAGTGGCTGGTCATTCAAGTTAATTATCACGATCCTCAGAAAAAGCTCCTGTTGCATAGTGAAGGCTCTGACTCTTTATTTGGTTACAGATAATCTCCTATAGCTTTCAGAAGCATTATTAACAAATTGAAGTCATTTAATCAGCAGCTGACTTTTTTAAATCATTACATTTGTGTAGTCTCCTTTTCTCTTTACCCATCAATTTATCTTTTCATTTCCACTGTCTTTTTCACAGCAGTGTTTTCATGGCTTACCTAGAAACAGCAGTGCTTGAAAAAAAAATAGCATCTAGATGTGAATAACAATACACAGCATACTCAATGATCTGGATTACCATCAATGCCATGTCGAGAGGTCACCTATGCCCTGAGTCTAGAGAACAAGCGCCAGCAGCTCTGTTTTTAATCATCAGTTACTGCTCACGATACTGCATTTGATGTGCGATAATATATTTTAAAAAGATAGTGATATGTTGCCCAGTCTACTTAATGGACGATGTTTATACTTTTAACCACCAACCACAGTAATTTTGGATAAAATATCATTAGTGTTATAAGTTTTCCTGTTCATAAAAAAGCCCATTCTACACCAATAATAGCACGACCCCCACTATTCCCCAGCAATGCTGAGATGTACTGGGATTTAAACAGATGGAATGTGTTATGGGAGTGCCCTTATTATGACCTAAAGGCATCCTTCTTTCCCTTGGGATCAAAGGTGAAGTTATTTTCCATGCTAACTCTTTGTTCTGAGGCAGAGTCTATCAACTCTGCCACATTTCTGCTGAATTATATGATGGTTTTGAAACGTGAGTTGATGTTCCCTTGAGACTGTACTTTAATCAGATTCATTTCAATAATAATAAAAAAAAGAATCCTAGAATAATGAAGTGACAATATTTTATAGGCAATAAAAGGAAGATCAGATGCATTAGATAATACTTAACAGATCCTTAAGATAAATTTACAGTGAATGCAGTTAGCCCCATCCCCCCTAAAAATAGGTCATTACAACTCTTAAGAGAATTGGACATACTGTGCTTTATATGCTTCAATGCTTTCATTTAGATAACATATTAGTCATACTGAGCTTCAGTGTTTTAGATATTTTGATACTTTGGCATCTCTGTTAAGACAATAATACTGTATCCAAATCACATGAATAACAATTATTTCTTTTTAATCATACAGCCAGAAGCAGCAGAAAACTTTTCTCAGTAATATGAAATTTAAAACTTAGAGTAATTTTAAGAATTTTTTCTATAACATTTACTTTAAGAATTTTTTCTATGACATTTATTTTCTGTGACAAATACTAAGTTTAACTTTTTGTGTTATAAGCCATATTCAGTTGGAAATTAAATTATTATATGACAAGTATTATTTAAGTTATGCCAACTTTAAAAGTAGAGAAGAAAAGCATTTAACTGTCTTTTATAGATTAAAACATACTAAGTGTTTTTATAAGCTCTCTAGTGATGCTTATATTATTCTAATGAATTGTACTAATAGAGGATCTTGGTTTAAAATATAATTGTCCTAGATTTATGTTCATCTCTTAGAGTTGTCCATTTCTTACTGTATTTTTAGCATGTCACTAACGTTTGATACTATTTCTAAAGCTTAATTTTGGACCTCTCTGCTTGTTATGTCAGTATTTAAAATTCCTCTTTTATTTCATCTCCTTGACTCTAGTTAAGACAAAGAACAAACATTAGAAGTATTAAAAATCCCTTTAGACACTTTATTTTTTCATAGTTAATGGACCAAATCATAGGCAATCAAGAGACCTAAAACTCATTTTACCTTAAGTAGATTTATTACGTCTTTGTATTTCTATGCTATTATCTTTTTACCTGGAGGCGGCAGCATCTAAAATGGCCCCCAATGATCACTGCCTCCTGTTGTAAATGGTCTTGTGTAATTCCCTCCCCTCAAACATCTCGCTTCCAATCAACTGACTGTGGCAATGTTAAGCAGATGGCATGTCCATGACTAGGTTACAAAATATTGGGATGCATGTCTTGTCAACAGACTTTCTTTATTCCTTCTTGGCATGCATGCTTGCTGAAGCAATCAGCCATGTTAGAGAGGCCCATATGGCAAGGAACTTAGGGTAGCCTCTGGCCAACAGCCAACAAGAAACTGAGGCCCTCAGTCCAATAAACCTGTCAACTACGTGAGTTAACTTAGAAGTTAAGGTTTCAGATGAGACCGAAGTGCCCGCAGACATCCTGACTGCAGTCTCATGGGAGATGATGAAACAAAGGAACAACTAAGGCATGACTGAATCCCTGACCTCCAGAGAATCTGAGACAAATAAACGTGTTTAAGCAACTAAGTTTTGAGGGTAATTGGTTAATTATCAATAGATAAATAACACATTTCCTTAGACTTTATTTACCTTGGGGTTTCCTGCCACTTTTCAAAAATCTAGCGTGTTCCTGTAATCCCACACTGAAGTGGTAGACCTCTTTCACTGGCAGTCCTTACCCTTCCTCCTTGCCAACCCAGACTGCAATTTTTCTTTGGTTATCATTACCTCATAAGCTCTAGGAAGATGATTCCTTTTCCAATACCTTGGGGTTGTATCAGTATAAACCTAAAACAATCACCGTAGATTGTTTTTCCCTGCCGCTGACAAGTCGCTGGTGTATGGCTCCATCCTCGCCAATGAGATCTGAGTGTCAGTCGACTAGAGCACTCATAGGAATGGTCTCCCAATGCAATGAAAAAAATGAGTGGGAAGAAACACCTCTCTTCTTACTCATATTTGCAGGTTATGCCACCATCGTGCAACCACAGATAGAGCCACTGTCATTTTAAGAGCGGCAGAAAAAGATGAACATGATGCCCGTGATACTACGTTATGATGCCACTAAATTATCACCCTAGAATCACCCTGCCTCCCATCTTTTATTTTATGTGGCACAATTAAGCTAATTTTATATGGGTCTTCTGTAACCTGTAGTTAAGAGCATCCTTACATCTTGCTAGAATGTATGACTTTTAACTGATACTAAATATATGCAGAGATTTCTGTTCATGTACCAGGACAGGGCAACAGCTGTCTTTAAACAGCATTAATCACATAATACAATCAAGCTCATACAGATACTTGTTTTGAAAATTTT
This sequence comes from Stenella coeruleoalba, assembly GCF_951394435.1. Lineage (NCBI taxonomy): Eukaryota > Metazoa > Chordata > Mammalia > Artiodactyla > Delphinidae > Stenella > Stenella coeruleoalba. The sequence continues at coordinate 111,692,428 of NC_137150.1, read as the reverse complement.
TCTTTAAACCCCAAAATTATACGCGGCACTTATTTGATCTCAACCACAACTTGCAACTCTAGAACTTTAAGAGATCTCATTCAGATAAATCAGGAATGGAAGACTAAACTCAACAAGCCTTTAGCAGCTTTTCTCAACTGGTCTCCTCATCTGAATTGCAGAGCACAATATGTGATGTGAATGACTATTTTATCAATTCTGTGGAGAACAGTACAAAAGTATTGTGCTATTGCCATGCTAGTATAGAAGTTAATTCATTACAGACAAGGGATGCCTGCAGGCATCTGGACTTAAATCACTCCTGGGACACCAGTTGTGAAAGGACATTCTGGTTGTTAATCCCATACTTCCTCAGCTACACTAGCTCCCCGTCACCTTTTATTCTATTTATCTATTTTTTTCCAACAAAACCTGTAGCAGTGGAATATTCTTGATCTCTCTGTTCTCAGGATAAGACTTTGTATAAAATTCTTTCACCCAGTCAGCTTTTCCAGAATTATCTTTTTATAATGACATCATATAGGGATTCTAATCTATGTTATAATGCCTGATATGTATTAGGATATTAATGAATGCTCAATGTTAAAAGATCAAAAAGGGACAGCTTGTACGTTAGCCCATTATGATTATTGCAGAGTGCAAAGTCCAAACTTCTGCTAAATAAGGAATGATAAATTGATTTTGTTATTCAATAGTTCAGTATCTTATTGTTCACATGTATTTTACTTTTTAATTATTTTGTTGATATCATGTCTGAAAAAAAATGGCCTTTCACAATATGCCATTCTATTTGCCAACATCAACACCATCGTGTTTTTAATTAAGCCAAATATATTTGTGCTTACATTTCTTGCAAAGGGAAAACATATTTTTCAATTGATATCTAATCCTATGAGAATAAGGTATATAAAAGGGAATCAGAGCCATACAGGGTACATCTGAAATTAAACTTCAGTGCTTATGTTTATGTGCAGGGTGGGAAAAGAAGGGTAATAAGGACATTTCAAATGCAAATTCAAAGAGCACTTTGTGACACAGTTTAAGCTCCACCTCATAGTCTTAGGGTTGACTAATTGAATTGCTATTGATAAGATGTCACTTAAAGAGACATCTCTGCAGTGAAACATGAGTTTGCTGTAAATGACCTGTCATTAAAGTCAAGGGTAATATCCATGTCTGGACTGAATTAAAATGTACCTACTAGCAATGTGCTCGGGTGGAGTTAAACCAGCAAAAATGGGAGAAACTCAGTGTCCGTGATCCACTAGAGAATTATGCCTCAGGTGCTATGTTAATTTACTTTCTGGCAAACATTAATTGAAGCCCATCAATAAACCAGGTAGAAAAGCTGGGAACTGCAGCTACATTAATTGCCAGCTACACTCAGATATACTTTTACCTAAAATATGTGTAACATTAGTTTTGAATTTTTAATTACATCAATGTTGATAATATAATTAGTTTTGTATAATTTTCATACAAAAGGTGATAATACTGAAATCATAATTTGGAGACATGGTTTTTAAATCAGGTTTTCCCGAGTGTCTCATATTTAGCCAGGAATCACTTAAACAACTAAAATTCACATTCAGCCAGTAATAAAAATCATTCATCAAAGCCCACATATTTATTAAATACCTACTTTGTAAAGTAAAACCATAAGTGTTTCTATGTTTGTGCTAGATTTCAGCCATCTTGCTATTTCATACAAACATCATCTAATTTATACAGACAGGTAAAGGATTTTCTACAACCTGCCTCTGTAGCAAGATATAAAAACCTTTTCCATAAAAAATATATATTTTATATATTTTAATCCTTTATACTGGGAATGAATTAATCCTTTTCCCCCTTTTTTCCACATCTCAGTAGAGATATAAACTATTGGTCATGATTCTTCCTACTAACATGACTAATATGTAATATGTCCTATTACAAAGAGAATAAACATAAACACATTTTTCAAGCCAGATTTTAGAGACAACATATATTACCTCCCAAAATTTAATAATATGTGTTTCTGTAGAGCAAAGCTCCATATATTGTAACCTGCTTTTAAATTTAAATATTATTTTTAATTGCTGAGTCATCACCAGGCTGGTTTTCCTCAAGACTTTTTAGTGGTTTCAAAGTTATAAAGAATCATCACTTTTTTTTTTTTTTTTTTTTTTTTTTTTTTGCGGTACGCGGGCCTCTCACTCTTGTGGCCTCTCCCGTTGCGGAGCACAGGCTCCGGACGCACAGGCTCAGCGGCCATGGCTCACGGGCCCAGCCGCTCCGCGGCATGTGGGATCCTCCCGGACCGGGGCACGAACGCGTGTCCCTTGCATCGGCAGGCGGACTCTCAACCGCTGCGCCACCAGGGAAGCCCAGAATCATCACATTTTAAGTGTCCATCACACTTATACACAGTTACATTTATGAGGATTCAGCTATGTCAGGAAGCAGACAATATGGCAATACTGGGTTGTCACTTAATAAGGAATATTTAGACACCTAATGCCACATCCTAGAAAACTGTAAATTGTTTTCATCTCTATTCATATTTCATCTATATTTCTTTATTTCATTATCACCTCTGACCTTAATGCTAGCCTTTATTGTTAACTGAGAGGGATTAAAAAGGTAAAAAATTATAATTAAAAAGGTGAAATATTTGTATACCAGCCATGACAAACTCATTTAAAAATAAATCAAGTTTTAATTGATAATTATACATATTAGAGTTATATTACCTCTAAAATATGACTGCATTTTCCCATTTGGTGTAAAAAAAAATGTGTACATAAACTTGCTATATATTTTATATAATCATTTCTATCAAATTTCAATAGCATATGCCTCAAAAAAACTTAATTTCAGTCACTAGAAATTGTTTCCAGTTAAAAATCAGGATTTTACTAATTTTTTTTCAAGTTCTATATTAAGCTATTTGATGAAAATCTTTATATAGCAAGTCCTCTTCCAATAAATCACTATAATTTGGCACGATTTCCTTTATTTCTGACTGAAAAACTTCACAGATGATATAAAAAATATGAAATAGTGTCATCCGTTATTTTAAGGAAATCATACATAATTGGGTAAAATGTTAAGTATATAAAAAATACATCATCAAATGATGGCCATATGAAAAATAAAATAGTTTTTATGTATTAGATATATTTCTAATTTCCATTATTGCTCTTACACAGTTCATTTTATTTGGGAATTGTTGAAATTCAATTCTTAATGAATAATCAGGTATTATTCTTAGTTTTGAATGCTTGTATTGTGCTCATTTTACTTCTGAATTAATGTTCTTTTTTTAAAAAAAAAATCAGTTCTTCAAGATATATCAATATTTTGCTTGTTACAACTAACTTCTGTCAGAGAATCAGCCTGCCCTCTCCGTCCAGTGCGTGGCTCTAACAGCATCCCTTGGCTTAGCTCTAGGAGATTAAGTCAACTTGTATCTGAGGGGAAATTCGAGGTTATGAGCAGAGATCTGCATCAAAGCCTACACTCTGACAGGCAATTTTCCCGGCTGAAAGGAGCGCCTGAATTAGAGTACATGGAAATTTCTATAAAGCTAATTAAAATTCCCATATGAGGCAAAAGGCCACAATCAAGACTTGTTAGTATATGTCTCTTTGAGAAAAACAACCTTGCTTAGAAAAAATGCCTTATTAGTTTCCTACTGACTGCTTGAAGTCCTTGGAAGAGCAATGTTTCAGTAAATTAAAACAAATTCAGAAGGGCATTTTATATTTATATCCATATATAATCTCTATATTTATTTTATTTTCAATTTCCCAAAGTTTTACTCATAATTTGCTTTTCATTTCCTGTTGCATCACTGTGGAAATTATGTCAAGCTTTATTAAATAAGGGAGAGAGATTGTGAAGAAGAAACAGTCTGCCACTGGAAAAGAAAGGTTGGTATTTGGCTGTGTGCTAACTAATTAAATGCCACTGAGTCTAGAGGCTTAATACGCATCAGTTGATGATTTGGTAGATTCTACTGCTGCATATGTAGATTTAATTATAGAGTGACTAAAGTTAATAAATTGGCAGTACCTCCCAGAAACATATTTTATGACCCATGATTTCTCTGTGAAAGAGCTTGCTAACCATTGCCCTTACATAAAACTATACTTTGCTAAATTCATTACAGAGATAATTACATAGCAAATTAACAAGCATTCACCTGTGTATTACCCACTGAGGATTCTGTAGTTGATCCAAAATTAACATTTTTGTTCCTTCATCTAACAGGTGTCAAGGATCCTTCCCTAATTATCATGGTTCTGAGAAGTCTTTCTAATATATATTGTATCTATCTATCTATACATTATCATATACACTATAATCCAGGAAATTTTATACTTCTTCATTCAGGTTGTATATATACATGGGTTTTTTCTTTTGTTTTGTTTTGTTTTATAATCATAGTACCTAAATGAGGGAAGGGAAGATATGATTTACAGAGTATCCCCTTCTCAATTATCTTTGCTGTTTTTATCTTCTATTAGAAATGATAATCAAGAATCAACAACAGAGGACACTCTCTTTGCCAGAATCACAGATAGGTACTTCCTATATAACTCTATAGTCACCCCACTGATCAGTGATTATAATACAGAAAAATCAGTGAGGTATGTAATCATAATTAGTTATTACCCATAAACCATTCATATTTTAATTTAGTATCCATTTTGTTCATTTTGAGATATCTACAAAGCAGTTTCACTCCCCACCCCCTCGACCCCAGTGCTGAACAATAGGGAAATTTAACCTGGAATGAACAGATTGGTACAAAAAGAGCTAAAAGATAGACATATTTGATCTGAGAATGCTTTCCTCAAAGCATATTCAATTTCCTTAGAGTGAATATATTTTATCAAATCTCTAACATCTGGCAGAAACATGTATCAAAAGTTCTGTTCTTCCAAAGACTGGCAGTTGAAATTATGACTTGCAATCACTGTGAAAATGTCTGTTTCCTATATTCAAAGTCAGGTCATCTCCTCTTCCACATTTGACAGTCAGAAAACATGCTACTCTGGTGACTTTTAAAATAACGTGATGCTCCTTTCATATAATTTTCCCCCTTTAATATGCCTTTATCTTTTGTGAGATGAAATTGTGATATCAGATTATAATGAAAGAAAGTAATATTTTAAAAACTGTATACGGGAGGGACAGTGAGCAATTCTTAAATGCCTTTTTTTTTCCTATTCCACTTAGAATAGCAAAATAAAAGGCAATTAAATGGTATTTTTATGGGATCTTCTTGTTTTGCAAAAAAGAAAACCTTCTTGTATGCATCAGAATCATCTGCAAAGCATCTGAAATATGTCCCTAGACTCTTTTGACCTACTAATTTAGATTCTCCAAGGCTTGGATAAGGTCTGGGTATTTAAGTTTTTAAAAGCCCAACTAGGTGATGTGGATGCTGACATCTTTTTTTTTTTAAGTATATGAATATTTATTTATTTATTTATTTTTTTTTTTAGGTATAAAATAAGCTACAAGTATATACTGTACAACACAGGGAATATAGCCAATATTTTATAATAACTATAAAGGAGTACACCTTTAAAAATTGTAAATCAATCACCTGTAACATATAACATCATACAACAACTATACTTCAGTAAAAACAAAAAACAAACAAAAAATAACAGCAATGAAGAGGATGGCTCTACTTCGGCATCGGAAATAGAAAACTATAGTTATTTTAAAAACAATCTCTACACATTGATGAGGAGATATGCCCAGGATATATTGTTTGAAAAATTATAAAACAAAATGTGTGGTTAAGATCCCTTAAAATATTTATTTACATATTCTTATTATTAATATTTATATTATTATTGCATGGGGAAAATTCTGCCCAAAACCATGCCAAACAACAGTTATCTCTGGAGACAGAATTACTGGGGATACTCGTTTCCAGGATTACACTTTTCTGTAATGTTTTACTTTTATATAATATGTATACCAATATTTTTGTAATCAGAAAAAACAATAAAGACATACTATTAAATGCCTATGCTTGGATGCTGACATCTGATTAAAAGCCATTAGATTAAAGTAACCGAGAGAGGAAGCAAATAAGATTACCAAACACTTTCCATCTTGAAGCATCCCAGTCACTGTGAAGTCTGTAATCTGTGTCACATTCAAAAAAACAAAGCAAACCCAAACCAACAAAAACACTACATATCAAGTAGGCATAAATGTTAGCAAAACCTATACTACATGTTAGATTGATATGCAAATTTTCCAAATTGTTATATGAGAATATAATATAGATGGAGCACTTAGTATACCCAAGTGACACAGGAATTATAACCTCTGCCTAAAGGGTTTCGAATGTGTATGTTGTGTATATTGTTAATAAAATTCAACCTTGAGAATGTGTATCTGTTCAGCTGTTTTGAAAGCAAATATGTGGGTGAAATAAGATATTTTTAATCTTATTAAGTTCCTAGGGATGAGGGTAAAATCAAAATATTTAAAATTTGAGACTAGATCAGCTATTCAAATATAAATATTATATATAGGTTATTTTAAAATTACATTAAATTATATTAACCTAAAGTAAAGATGTTAGTATTCCTTATTTAAAATTATTATTTTCAAAATGGTTATTTTATGACAAGGAAAGAGAACAAAAATTCCTCAGATATTCACCAAAAAAGGGGCCAAAGCAGTTCCTCGGGCAGACACAAAAAAGCAGGAATAAATATTCTGCCACAACTGTATATACCCTTCTAAACCTCAGTGCTCTCTCTCTCTCTCCCATTCTCAGCTAAACATGTTGAAAATTTTTTCTACTTTTGTGGTTTACAAGTCACAAATTTGAATCCATCTCTCCTATGCTCCCCTGTTACTCAGTGAAAATTTCTATCTATGGTCAAGAACTTCCTTTATTTGAAATTCAATAGCCACTTTTGCCCGTTTTTCACATTTCAAAAAGCGTTGATAAACTTCTGTGAGACTGTTATATCTATATTTTCCCTCTACCTTTCTCCGCTTGATTTAAAATTCTAATCATCCCTTAAAAGTTGACAATCCTAAAGATCTTGTCCTAGGCCTTTTCTTTTTTTTTCTACTTTTTTTTTTTCCAGTTTACATGGTACTCCTAGGTTAGTGCTTCCATTTTCATGGTTTAAAGTGCTATATCTATGTTGAAGACTCCCAATAGGTTTCTCTTTCCTGTATCTCCGTGGTGAGCTTCAGATCCACACATATCACTATCCACTGAACACCATTATTCCAAAAAACCATTCATCATCTATACCACCCTACCAGCCTCCCAAATAACCAACCAACAAAACAAAAAGATTTGTGTGTCCTATTCCATGAATGGCATCTTCCATGGAGTTGCCTGATTCAAACACCTGAGTGTCATTCTTGACTCTTCCCCATTCCCAATCTAATCAATCTGCAAGCACTACAGTTTTTACTTCCTAAAATCTGGATTTATTTCACCATTTTCCCATTCTTCCATCACCACCTAGTTTAGGGAACCATTATCTTTTTCTGAATTACTGCAAGAGCCCAATTATCTTTTTATATTCTATATTTCCCATTAACCTTACAGTTAGAAAAACTTTCTCATATGCAAATATAATGTTATTTCCATTGATATTAAAATCTTTTAGTCAAGGGAGAAGCATGATAATATTTTCCCTCAGGAGAAAGAACTCCCCATAAACTCACCTCTTTTCAATTTAATCTTTCACCACACCTACCTCCTCTGCTTTTTCTGCCCACCCCCCTTCCCTCACTTACCTATGAAAGCACTCTGTGCTAAAGTTGGGCTGAACTCAGTTCAAATCCTTAAACACACGTTGTTCCTTCTCAACTCCAGGCCATTTCCCTTTGTATTCCTCTGGCCAGATTCCCCCTTCCTATCATTCTCTTCTAGTCAGGTGTAGGTTTAGAGGTTAGTTCTTCCAGACGCCCTCCCTGACCAATCCCAGTCACGGTATAGGATTGCTTTTTCTGTATTATCATACTCTCTGTTCTTACCCTATTATATTGCTTATCACACTGCTCTGTGGTTGCCTGTTTTCCTGTATTATTGTGTATTCCCCTTGAAAGCAGACACTATGGCTTTATTGTTCTCACCTGTGCCCAATTCTTAGGTTCCCCTCCCCCTTATAGCACTCTTGTGCCTAATCATCTTGCCATAAGATCCACCATATCCACCAACATTTAATCCTTCCATTCCATTTTAACCACTTTCTTCTGATTCCTTCTTAGTTTATAAATATACATACATCTCATTAAAAAGATACAAACAAACCAAAACAAAAAACACACAACCCAGTACCCCCTCTGTACCACCAACCTTTTAAGCTTCATGAAAATTTTGATTTCACTGGCTATCTCTAGTTTTCTTTTGTTTTACCTTACACTGAATATTTCTCTGACTGTAATTTCACTCCCACTTTTATCCCAAAACTAAAACAATGTGCAAAAAGTCACAAATTACCACTGCCAAACGAAGTGAGCATTTATATTTTGTATTTTGGCTATCATCCCTAAAACTCTTTCTTAGACAGTACTAAAAAGCTCCACTGACTTCCAGTATTCCTAGTCATACCCAAGAATAGAGAGCTTAGTAAACAAACAAACAAACAAACAACCTCTTGCTTTAAACCAGTACTTCTCAAATTTAAAAGTATCTGAAAATCACCTGGAGTCTTCTTGCAATGCAGCCAGGACTTCAACAGGTCTGGATTGGGGCTTGAGTCTTCACTTCTGTAACAAACTCCCATGCCAAAGCTGCTGGCAGCAAGTATCTACAATCACAGTGGAGTAACTACAGAGCTTTAAATACTGCATTCGCTCGGCATCCCTGGAAACTGATTTAATTGGTCTGGGTGCGAGCTGATTCCTGGGAGTTTTCAATGCTCCCCAGGTGATTCTAATATGCCCAAAGCTCGCGAACCACGGTTCTAAGTCGTGACAACCTCTTCCTCCATAAAGTCCTTCTTCTAATCATTGCAGAATAGAATATGTGAATTACGAGCGTAAACTAATATTCATTCAGCTCTTGCTTCTCAGAAAGCATAGGTGGATGGATCCACACCATCTGCACCACCTGGGAGGATTTGTATTTTTATCAAGATGCTCGGGTGGTTTCTGTGCACATTAAATTTGAGAAGCGCTGGATTGAGGCACTTTATTATTTCAAATAGGCATTTATTTATTTAGACACATTTTTAATGAGGTATAATTGACATATAACATTGTAGTTTTAGGGGTACAACATAATGGTTTGGTATGTGTATATACTGTGAAATGATTACAACAGTAATTTCAGTTATCCATTATCACAGTTATAATTTTTTTCTTGTTATAACTTGTAAGATCTACTCTCTTAGCAACTTTCAAGTATGCAGTAGAGTATTAACTACAGTCACCATGTAGTCACATTATATCACCAGGACTTATTTCTCATATCTGGAAATATTTGGATAGGCATTTAAAATACCAAAAATTATTAAGCTAGAGGGCAATACCTTCAGGAGCCCAATAAGGAATTCTTTTACTAATTTCATCTAGCGTGTGCCTAAATATATGTTTGCAAATTATCCCTTTTCCTTGTCACACTGCACGCTGATTCCTATTGAAATAGTCTGGAGGCAGCGTGGTGGAGCAGGGAGAGCAGAAACGTTCAAGTCAGACAGACAGGCATTTCAATTATTATTCTGCTCTGTTATTCTGAGAAAGTCATCCAACTCCTGCACATTACTTTCCTAATTTTTTTTTTTTTTTTTTTTTTTTTTTTTGCGGTATGCGGGCCTCTCACTGTTGTGGCCTCGCCCGTTGCGGAGCACAGGCTCCAGACGCGCAGGCTCAGCGGCCATGGCTCACAGGCCCAGCCGCTCCGCGGCATGTGGGATCTTCCCGGACTGGGGCACGAACCCGTGTCCCCTGCATCGGCAAGCGGACCCTCAACCACTGCGCCACCAGGGAAGCCCTACTTTTCTTAATTTTAAAGTGAATAGATATCTTGGGGATACCACTGTGAATTTAAATGAAAATTTTTGCAAAAATGCTTGACACTTCAAATCAAAGACCCATAGATCCATTCAGGTATTTATTTATCCAACAATTATTTATTAAGCACTTAATATTATAATTAAAGTAATAGAGAAATTAAAAAAAGAACTAAAGATTTTGTTTTCATATAGAGCTCCCGTGTGTGTGTGTGTGTGTGTATGTGTGTGTGTGTATGTCTTTGTGTGTGCGTGTATAGAATAAAATAAGAAAATGTGATAGAGAAGGCTTACGAAAGTGTGAGTCTACTTTATAAAGGGAAATCAGTCAAGTTTTCTTTGAGGCCTGAATGATAGGGACAGAAATCACCCCTGTGTAAATCTGGGGAGAAGAGCTCTGGTAGAGACCAGAGCAACCACAAAGACTGAAGCATGAAAGGGCTTGGTGTGCCCCAGACACGCCAAGCAGACAGAGAGCAGGCCTCTGAGGCTGACATCTAGCAACTGAAAGGAGAGCATGATAAGAATGAGGCTGGAGGGTTAGGAAAGACCTGCATCATTTGAGGTCTGCAAGAAAAGGGCAAGGAGTTTGCATTTTATCCTAATTGCAAAAGGGAGATCTGGGAATTTTCAACTAAGATATGATCTTGTTTTCATTATTAAGAAATTGTTCTGGCTGCTGTGAGGGGAACTGACTATAGTGAGGGGGGTTTAAATGAAAATACTAGGGCCAGTTATGATATTATATGCTTGTAACAATACAAGTGAGAAATGATCATTTAGACCAAAAAAATCCTAACTTTCAATGTCTGTCATTCATTCTGTACTTGCTGCTTGTACCTCCTCAAAGTGGCCAGTGCCTCCTTGTCTAGTAGGTCAGTGGGCAGTGTTAGTGACATTCCATGTCAGACTACTCGTAGGGTCATCCAGGTTCCTACCCTATGGTCTAGTTATGAGAAACGACCATATAGACTTCAATACATTCATATACTAGTAACTACCGGGTGAGTTATAGCTGAGCTCCAAAGGTTTCCCTAAATATATAGCTCCATCTCTGTGACTCAGCAGGCATTTAGTTAATGGCAATGTACCTGAATTATTAATTAACTTAATTCCCTACCAATTTGGAGAACTGTATAAACAAACTATATTCAGTGTAATTGTTGACTGACTATAATTCAACTGTTTCTTTTCTCTGCTTCTAGTCTCCAAAAAAAGCTTTAGTTTTAAAAATGTTGTGTGTATCATTTATTCATTCAAAACTATTTCTTAATTTGCTTATATATCCAGGTACTAAACTAAATACTAGGGAAAATTCAGTGGCAAAGATAACATACATGGTTATCTTCATAGATAATATTGTTTACTAAGAGAATACATCCAAAGTACAGACAATCCCAACAGAGTGCCATAAGGGGTACTTTCCATGACATAAAGTTAGGAAAGCCTTACTATAGAAAGGAAGGTTCTGTGAACTAAATAATAAGCAGAAAAAAGGGAGAGGAGAGAGAAAGAAAACAATATGCAGAATTGAAAAAGATTATGGCATCATTAACATTTTCTAAATGTATGTATAAAAACCTTCCATGAGTCATGGCTGATACCTAATCTAAGCCTACCTTCATTGAAGCAGGAGGAGAGACAAAGATTAATTAATTCATATGTTAAATAATCAACAAATATTATTGAGTGCTTACCACACACTGGACACTAGTAACTGGAAACACAGAAGTGAGCAAGAGAAAAATTCCCCACAATCTTAACTTTCCTAGGGCTTGGGAGACAGTGGACAGGCAGTCAGTGGACAAAAAAGCCACTTTTTTTCCCCCAGTCCATTGTTTAAAGTCAGAAGTGTAAAAATATAACAGATGTTTTTTGTTCTATCAACAAATCCCACCTGTGGGACGGCCTACAGTTTTTTGAACAGGTCTGTCAGAAAGTAAGTGATTCATAAAATCACTGACAGAGCTAAGCACATGAAACACATACGACAGGCTGTCAGGGCTTTTCAGTTCACCCAATGAGGAATGTCACAGGAATAAGCCTGCTTTAATTATTTCTCCCTGGAGTCTTTCTACCATCCCAAGTATCTTCTTCTTCTTTTTTTCCCTTTGACTTGAATTAGTTCTTCCTTTTGCCATCTATCCCCACGTCTTATTCCATTCCACTTCCACACCCATACTGGCAACCAGCCTCTTAGCCATTTGCTTGTCAAAGATTGACCCAGGATCCCTTTGAGGATTGGCAACGTATTTCTTCAGGTGAGCCAGAGGGGACCGTTCATCCTGGAGGATGCTCAGAAGTTTCACAGGGCCAATTTCATGTTTTCTCTTGAATAATTGAGTAAGTTTAACACCAAATAAAATGATAGGATGGTTTTTCCTTTAAATTCAGTACTGTGCTATTTCAGAATCCCAGCTTCTATAATAAATGATTTTCCCACTAAGAAAAGAAACATATAACTGAGATTTAAAGACAATGTAAGGTAAGAGACTCTCCAGAAAGGCATTAAAAATTAACTAGGGGTTTAAAATCCAGAATGGAAATGCCAAAATAAATCTAAATTTTCTCAAATATAATGTAGGCGATACAAATAAATCTCACGCATAAAACCTTTAACATCCCCACCATCTTAGCCTGCAGATCCAACTATCCTCCAACATTTTCGACTCAACCACGCTGAGCTTATTCACCAGCCCTCCAGTTAGAAAATCATAGAAGGTCTGCAGGTGTATTTACACTCAGAGGGAAAACGTATAGGTGTGAGAGCTGCAATCATTTTCTCCAAAGTTATAAACAACAAACAGTTCATGACTAGCAGGATGTCTATGCACAAGTTTGGTTAATTGCATTATGCTGTTTTTTTTTTTTTTTTTTTTTTTTGCGGTACGTGGGCTCTCACTGTTGTGGCCTGTCCCGTTGCGGAGCACAGGCTCCGGACGCGCAGGCTCAGCGGCCATGGCTCACTGGCCCAGCCGCTCCGCGGCATGTGGGATCTTCCCGGACCGGGGCACGAACCCGTGTCCCCTGCATCGGCAGGCGGACTCTCAACCACTGCGCCACCAGGGAAGCCCATCCCCCTACCCGCCCACCCCAGTATTTTTATTACAAAACTCTGTGGCAAAATAGCATCACATTTCCTGTGAATATTTTCCCCCATTTCTACTCAAAACAGCATAATGGGGCTTCCCTGGTGGCGCAGTGGTTGAGAGTCCGCCTGCCGATGCAGGGGACACGGGTTCGTGCCCCGGTCCGGGAAGATCCCACATGCCGCGGAGCGGCTGGGCCAGTGAGCCATGGCCGCTGAGCCTGCGCGTCCGGAGCCTGTGCTCCGCAACGGGACAGGCCACAACAGTGAGAGGCCCGCGTACCGCAAAAAAAAAAAAAAAAAAAAAAATACTAGGGCTGTTACATTATGTATTCAATGTCATTTAGACTTTTCATTCCTATCATTCATTCACTTGTAAGCAATCTCAGGCACAAGGCATCCTGAGGAATTAGTTCCCTGCCTACAAGTTACTCACAGACCACAAGAAGAGACAAACTCTCCAAACAGATACGGCCGGTACAATGCCATACATGTTATGAAATATGTGCTGATTGCTGCTGGAACACTGTGGAAGAAGCAATTTAATCGTGTCCTGGTTTACTTGTTTGTGCAAGTGCATAGGAAACCACATACATATGGTGGTTTAATGGGTAGCACACAAACTGTTTCTGATTTTCTCACAGTCACTCAGAGTTTAGGAAAAGAATGCAGATAGATTTATGTTTGTTAACAGGATATATCAGTGTATGAAGTTTTATAGAATTGAGGCAGGGGAATGTAAGGTTTTACACAAAGGATAAGAGCTAGCACATTGCCTGAAGTCTGAAGTCATTCATCTTTATCTCTGGCACACGAGTAACATGATCAAGAGACTTTAAAGACAAGAGCTGCTAAAATAGTCAATTAGTAGTGAGCCCAGAGCTAGAGTGGCTAGTCAGAAGGATCTCTGGAAAAGGTTTAATGGTTGATGGAGCAGACAGAGAGAAGAAATAAAGTATACTTTTTAAAAAGTGGTTCTGGAGCTAATTCTGGAAATACTACTCCCACATTAAGCTTTCTTTTTATATGGTCTGGGTTGGGGTTTGAGATTCTTTTTTTTTAGAAATTTAGTAACATTTTCTAAATCAATAACCAGTTTTTTTAAATCAGATTTTTGTTTTGTTTTGTTTTGTTTTGTTTGTTTGTTTGTTTTCCGTGGTGTGGCTTGCGGGATCTTAGCTCCCTGACCAGGGATTAAATCCGGGCCCCTGGCAGTGAAAGCGCCAGGCCCTAACGACTGGACTGCCAGGGAATTCTCGGGGTTTGAGTTTTTAAGAGGGAGTTCAAGTTTGGGGAACACAAAGAAATTGTCATCAAGTCAAAAGAAACAATATGTGAATGATGTTAATATACTAAATTGCCACAAAATGGAAAATAAAATATTTCAGTTGATAAACTGAGGTCAATCCATGTTTATTATTTTGAAAAAAATATATTAAAAAACAAGACTAAGAGCAAAAAGACAATAAAAAAGAAAAACAAAAAAACTGAGGAAAAGAATTTTTTGGAAGAAGTTCAAGGAACCTCTCTGGAAATGTACTAAGAGCCAGCCGTTCTTCAAGGCACTGGAGATACAGTGCCCCATGCTGTGTTGTTCACACCAATAGGAGGATCACAGATTAGTATATGTGAATAATTTTCCTAGGTTACACTCCTAAAGCAATGCACCATTCATTAAATCAGGCATATTGTAAATACGCACTCAATTTTGATGATTTCAAGTTTCAAGATTACTACTTGAGATTTACATTATCTTCATGTATTGAGGAAAAAACATGATCCTGTTCAGAATGGAAGTCTCAACAACACTAAGACCTATTTCATGCTGACAATCTCATATAATTTAAATTACTTCTAAGTTTTATGACAATGCATTTCTAAAATATATTAAAGTTCTAATCATTAACTTTGATATAAAAACAGTAAAGTATACCACTTCTAAAATTGAATGCACTTCAGGAGGTCCTACTATACCCATTTAAGTCACCCCTTCAGACCTGGTAATCTCCCTTTTACCTCATCCTCTGTTATACAAGAAGCACATTATATTGAACTGCATACCCTGATGAATTTTCAAATTTCATATGATGCATATAAATAAGTGGTATTGCATATAGGAATCCCTTAAATATATATCAGTGCATTTCATCTTTTAAGTTTCTTAGTTTTTAATTTTTATAAGGAAACAGTGTTCAATATTTTGAATGGAGAACACTTATTTTTTATGCACAAAAGTTAAAATTAGTTCCTTCTACCTGTCAACTTTTTGTATACCACAGCAGGACTGACTATATTAACATCTATAAAAAATTATAAAAATAGCTACTAGATAGATTTGAAAAGACTACATGGTAGATTATAAAAATGGTTACAAATTACTCCATTCCCTAAACCCAAACCTTCCCAATAAGATACTGCAGATTCTCCAGTTAAGAAGTGAAGTTTGTTCCCCCAAATTCCGAATCTGGGTTGCCATGTGACCTGGTCTGGCCAAGAAAACGTTAGCAAACTTGATAGAAGCACCCCTGGAACAGACTGTGCTTTGGGACTTGCTCTCTTTGCAAACCCCAAACCACCACTTGACGAGCTCCGGGAGTCTGATGGAGGATGAGAGATCCTTTGGCACACAGATAACCCATCTCAACTTAGTCATGTCCCCCAGCCAGCCATTAGCCAGTTAGAAGTTCTGGTGGTAAATATCAGATCAACTTCATGATGGTACTGGTAAAACACTTAGTAGGGCATTGCAGTGGAGATGTGTTTCTCCTGGTACTTCTCTATCCAGATATTCGTCTATTTAATTCTAATTATTAAGTCTATTTAATTCTGTGTCTCTAATCAGAATTTTTTTTAAGCTTCTGTCCCAAACTAGACTGATTGCTTCCTGGTATCAGAGCTCAGCTTTTGTTCCCTCACTAATTAAAAAATTAACCTGTAAACAAAAAGTTCTCTATGCTTGCTGCAGAATTCAACAGCTATTTCTATGATTCCTTTTCTATTTCCTTCTCTAATTATTACTGCAACATTAGCAATTGTTCTTACAGGGACTTCCTTCAAAAGCAAATGTGCTTGATGAAATGCTTTCTGCCCTAAGCATTGATGGTGAAAAAAAAAAAAAAAAAAATATATATATATATATATATATATATATATGTATTTACATTGCAGGGTTTGGGGATGAATGCTTAAGGGGACCAAATGACTTTATTTTTTAAATTTTTTTAATGAATTTTATTTATTTATTTATTGGCTGCATTGGGTCTTCGTTGCTGCGTGTGGGCTTTCTCTAGTTGCAGTGAGGTGGGCTACTCTTCGTTGTGGTGCGCAGGCTTCTCGTTGCGGTGGCTTCTTTTGTTGCGGAGCACGGGCTCTAGGCACACCGGCTAAGTAGTCGTGGCTCACGGGTTCTAGAGCGCAGGCTCAGTAGTTGTAGCGCACGGGCTTAGTTGATCCGCGGCATGTGGGTTCTTCCCGGACCAGGGCTCGGACCCCTGTCCCCTGCATTGGCAAGCGGATTCTTAACCACTGTGTCATCAGGAAGCCCCCAAGTGACTTTAATCAGGCAATATTTTTAGGGTCAGGCCGAGCCAAGGAGACTGTCCCCAATACTAAAATCTCTTGCGTCTACTGTCATTTCATGTTTTCAGCAAACATCTTGCCAAAAAGTAACTTTCTCTTCCTGAGGTAGAATTCTGTTTCATTGCCACCATCCATCCACCCATGTATTTGTTTAAGAAAATAATATACGAGACACTTATTTAGTAGCAAGTACCTGTGTGAGGTGCTGCACATTCAAAGACTGATAAGAAAGAAATCCTGTCCTCAAGGAAAACTTACCCTCACTATTTCCACAAGAAAATGTGTTACACATGGAGAAAAATAAATATTAGCAAGGGGCCCTTTATTAAAAATTTACACAGTTACTATATTTTAAAACTCCTAGTAGCTTTTGGTATGATGAACAAGGAAAAAACATATTATTCATACACTTCACACATATACACACACATATATATATCCTCCTCCAAAGGCTAAATGTCTTAAATGGCCATATCTGTATAATCCAGGATATAAATTAGATCCAGTGATTATTCCTATTTAAACCTTCTATTTCAGTCAGAAGGGTGCTAGTTAAGTGTGTTTGTGATTTAAAAGGTTAAAAGGTGGCCCTGCAAGCACTCAGAGTGTTTTTGCTTTAAGTACAGCTTACATCCATTATCCTACCCAGTCAGTCGCAGAGAAGGTGCTTATTGCCACATTGTCATTGGTTGCCCCTGCTTTGTCCTGGAATATTCTAGCCGAGATCAAATTCTTAATCACAGCATTGGTAGATACTGTGTTATGAGATATAACACCTACATAGAATACTACTTATCAGGTGTTTTTTAAAGAAGAAAAAGAATCATGTTAATTTGTTAATGTACATTCTTATCAGTTACCAACTCTGGAAAAAATAAAATCTAGTTCTTGCTTTTTTTTTTTTTTAAACAGGCCAAATAAATTAACGTGATTCTTCAGTTCTTATAATAATTGTCACTGACTGCCAAATGTATCAGAGCAGTCTATAAGGAGATTACTTCATATTCAAAGGAAGCAATACAGAGGCAGTAAGGCTTAGAGAAATTGGAGCCACACAGAGGGAGGAGCAAAGCCTACCTATGCTTCTTACACGTTGTATCTTGAGGCTTTTGTTTCTTTTTTATTTGAAAATGAGTGTAATAATATCAATTCTACAAGCTTGAGAAAATATTAAACAAGGTAACCATGTAAAAAACCCTTGAACGGTACAAGTAGCAAAGATTCAACAAATGCCATGTGCCTTCTCCTTTTTGGAACAAAATACTTAATTATAGTTAATTAGAATATCGTTACAATTTTAAGGAAATTAATTAGGCCATTAAGGACCAATGGAACTGTATATGTATGTAATTAGCTTAAGGTCAAACTAATTTATTCTTTTTTTCTTCATCTACGGGTTTGTTTTCCTCCTTAAAAATGCTCCTGATTGTGAATCCATGTTTTTCTTCATATAATTAGCTGTTCTTCTTCACATAGCTATAATTCATATAAAGGTGCAATACTGTAAATTGTTTCGGCTTTGCTTTTGTGCTACTTTATAGATACACTGGCAACAGAATACAAAAACATGCTTTTTTATAGTGAAGTGTAAAAAGGAAAGTAAATATTTGAATCAATCCATATAACTTCCCCTTATTTCTATAGAAAGTGGGACATTTGGTTAGATTTATCCTTTTCAGAGTTCATCATAGACTAACTTTATGGAAAAAAATATTCAAGTCTACCCTTTCCATCCATCCAATCCACCCATCCAGAAATGAAATGGTACAATTTGTAAAACATAGATGTGATGAACACATTCTCTTTAATCCTTAAAAATACTGAAATTTTGGAGATAAAAGGTTTAAAAATCTACATTAATTTTTAGGAAGAAAGAAATAGGCTGCTATTTAAGATGACTTACTGAAAGATACAAATAACTTCTGATACAAGCATTCTATTCATCAATTTCTGCCCACTTTACTGCTTTAGTACACTTAAACCATAAATGATTACAATCCATCTTCTAATTTAGAATTCTTCCAACATCTTCTAAAACATGTTTATAGAAGGTATTTCAAAACAAACATCATTTCAGTCATCAGTTTATAATATACATTTATGTTCATATTAGCTCAATTTCTACTTCAGTTTTCCTCCCTTGATGTCACTTTCCATTTCTGGGTCTCTAGTTTCTCAGACATAAAGTAATAGGATCAGGAATACCACTCCAGATTCTCTTCCACCTGTAATGTTCTGGAATTTTATACTTAATATTTTTGCTTAATTTGCATGTTTTATATCACCAAAAACCTTCAAAATCATCACTGAACCTACAATGAAGCACAGCATTTAAAAACAGATAGTCAAAAGTAATAATTTTAATAAATACACATTTGTTGCAGTAACAGCTTATATTTGCATAAGACTTGGTTGATAATTAGATTCCTAGTATAAATTAATTTCTAATTTATGCATTACTTCAACATTATTTTCTTTATGCAAAGTAAGATTAAGTCCATCATCATCATCTCCTAAGTAAAAAAGCTGAACTTAAGTTGCTATTTAATTTCTAAGTCATGTATTCAATGTTATTTTCTTCATACAAAGGAGAATTTCAGCCCATAAATCATATATTCTTAAGTAGAGAGTATAAACTCACTTTCATTTTACAAATTGGATTTTCTTTTTTTTCCAGACACAAGTGTATTTCAGTTGTAGATATATTTCTCAATTTCAACATTTGATTAAAGAGAATGTGAGCTGGAAACACAATGTGCTCAAGGAATTTTAGAACATTCAGTCCTTCATTTTAATTTATTTTGGAAATATGTTTATCTGGACTTATAATAGGATATTGGAACTCCTACATGGAGTTTGGAAATGGAAACTAATAGGCTTCTGTACATGTGTATATGTATTGTATACTGTAAAATTATTTATAATCTGGTTGGAAAAACTGTTCTCATACTTTCTTTTACTTTATTACTTGGATTTCTGACTGCTCATAAAAAACAGAGCTGTTTAATAACCATGAAAACTATACTATTGCAGATTTTATTAGATTCAAAGATATTGGTACTTCCCATTTTGAAAAAGTTTTAATGAGCTTTATATACATATTTACATATATAAGTTATTTCAAAGAACAACATATAGGGGTAAAATTTTAAATAGATCTTCATATTACAGTAAAATGAAATCAAGAAACTGTTGTCTAATAGTGAGTTATATGCTTAGTGAAATGCTGTTTGGAGTATTCAGAAGCAGTAGCGAACAAAAGGGAAAAGTGTGATAAATTGTCACAAATATTAAAAAAAATAAGTCTCAATGATATCATAAAAAGCACAGTTTTATTATCTTTATAACAGATGGAAGAGATTGACTATAAAGCATTTGTAGTCTATACATGTGGAATTATAATATTAGTATGGATCTGCATGCAAGTTTAAATTATGTTGTTTAAATACGATTGATTTTATTCCAAAGTTTTCATTTGAAAAAACAGATATGTTACCAAATGGCAAAGGCCCACATTTTTTTTCAGGTCTTTTCTCTTTTCTTAAATTATCTGCATTTTTTTAGATGGCAAGGCCACTGTAACATGCAGGTATAATGAAACAACCTGTGTATTATATCAAAAATTATATGACTAAAACAATTAATTTTGCAATCTATCAATATTTAGTTATTCCAGAGTGCACCGGAGAGATGATTTTGTTTTTTCAATGAGTTTTCTTATGTAGGAATGTGGTCTAAGTACGTTGGGCAGTAGCTTGGGGATATATCATTCTTTCTAGTAGGAAACACTGGCTGACAGTGAGGGTAGAGAACACAAGTATGGGAATGGTTTTACTCTTCATGCACAAGAGGAAGAGGAAATAAAATATGCTTGAGCTCACAGTGGTGTGCTAGTTTTATAATTTTGTCCATCACAGGAAAAATTCTCTTACTGTTAAATCTTAATACTTTATTTATTTATTTTTTATTTTATTAATTTATTTTTTTTGTGGTACGTGGGCCTCTCACTGTGTGGCCTCTCCCGTTGCGGAGCACAGGCTCCGGACACGCAGGCTCAGCGGCCATGGCTCACGGGCCCAGCCGCTCCGCAGCATGTGGGATCCTCCCGGACCAGGGCACGAACCCGTGTCCCCTGCATCAGCAGGCGGACTCCCAACCACTGCACCACCAGGGAAGCCCAAATTTTAATACTTTAATATTTTCCTTTAATTCATTCAGTATTCTATACTTCAATATACAAAGGGAAACTGAGTTGGTCATTAAATCTCTGTAATTAAATACAAATTTTATAGAGGGTTCACTATTTATACTGCCTTGCATTCTCAAATAAATGTGAATTGTTATTATATTATTGTACTACTATGATTCACTACTAAATACAAAGATGTCTGTACATTAAAAAATATAATTCTACAGTACTGCAATCTAAATGTAGGATTATCAATTTATTATTTACTTGAAATCTAAAATTTCATTCTTTCAATAAATCCCCATCAACGTGAAAGGTATTAGTAAAATCCAATAGTTAAAATCCCTTGTGTGTGTTTGATAATTTAGCTAAGTCTTATTATGCAGATAAACTATAAATTATACACAGACGAGTAAACAGCTGTGCATATGACCTATAGTAGGTTGGCAAAACTGAAGATATTCAAAGGCACAAATTAAAGGCCACTGAACCAAGTATATATCTACAGTATCCTGTGGTCTGTATATGGACTAGTACACACTATTAAACGTGTAAATGAAGAATAAAGATCATTCCTCTCTCACTAGGGAAGCCAAGCTCTTCTTTTTTTTTAATATTTGAGGATAGCAGCCATACTTCAATTATCTTGTAATTTATGTCTACAATAATAAGGACAAGGGCTTACAAAGCATTGACAAGCTAATTACTCAGATAACAAATTCAACAATTTTCCTTACTCATAGGATCATTAATGAATGGTCACAGAGTATTAGATATTATTATATTTTTCTTTTTTCTCAGAAGAAAAGTATGCAATCTTACCATTAAATTTAGAAGCTAGAAACCTGCTAGCCAGAGTCTTTGAGTCCGCTCAGTAATACATGAAATCAGACATCCATTCAACAAAGGTAACAATTTAAGTATCAGCTATATTTCAGGCACTATCCTACGTGCAGAGGAAACAAATAGAAACAATATATACCTCCAATTCTTCAGTATTCTTAGTTTAGAAGGGACACATGCCTATGCAGTGCGCTATTTGATATAACTCCTATTACAGTTATAGGAACAATGCATTGTGAAATCAAAGAGGAAAAGCTACTACATTATTTCTGTCTGGCGATCTCCAGAAGTATTTCATATGTGTATGTCACATTAAAAATATGAGTTAACCAGGGGAGGGAGAGTATTTGGTCATTTCATTCAGAGAGGAAAACTTGTGTAATGACAAGCATTGTGAGAAGTTCCTGCATGCTTCCCTTCACATATACATTCAACACATCTTTTTTTAATAACTCCTTTCTGAAAAGCATTCAGCTAGCAATGGGGAAAACACTAAAATACAGATGCCCATCCTTCCCTCCTGGTGCCGACAATCTGGGGGAAAAGACAAACATTGCATAATTGTGATTTTTTTTTTCTTTTAAGGGAAAGTAGAGTATAGAAGGGGCTTCAGAATGCAGGGTATTTTCATTAAGGGAAAGGAAATTTGGTGAGGGAGAGAGGTGTGTCCAAATGGTAAAAGGTCTCATAAAGTATGTTCTCTGCAGTCAGTGGAGAGAAGTTTTTAATCAAAAAGTGACACAACTAATGCGATACTAGAAAGGTATCACTGACAGCGTTAAACAGGAAAATAAATCAAGGAGAGACTAAAAATTATGGAAAACAGGGAGTCTGCCACAAAATTCCACAAGAGAGATGAGGACGGCCTGAGTAAATTTACTACAGAGGTGATGAAGAGGAGAGGAAGGGAAAATTGGAAAAATATTTCTGAGATACAATAAAAAATCAGAGATTCCCAAATATAAGGAGTTAGGGAAGTCCCAATTTGAGAGACTGTTCCACAAATTTTACTTATAAGACTTAGGGTAGTAGTGGATGTGAAGAATTAAATAACATATAGGCTCTAGAAGGCAACTATTCGGGTAGTGATAGATGAGTTCATCTTGGAACAGGAGAAATCCTGAGGTGGGGTGGGAGTGAGGACAGACAAATGAAGAGATGCAGTAAACCCTGAACAATATAAGTTTAAAGCCGGAGAGACAGCTCTGTGCCAGAGAAAAAGACTTGAGTATCATCAAAATATTTACTATGGAGCAGTGGTTCTCATATTTTCTACCCATTAGATTCACCTAAGTCATTAAAAAAAAAATGATGCCTGTTTCACATCCCCAGGGATTCTGATTTAAGTGATTTGGGGTGCAGGCTGGACATTTAGGATTTAGAAAAACTCCCCAGGTGATTCTAATGTGCAGCCACGTTGAGAACCTCTGCCGTGGAGGGACATATATACGTGAGGTCTTTTAATGTTAAGAGGCTGGATTCTGAAGTCTAACAGAACAGTATTTGAATTGAAGCTCTCCCAGTTATCCATGAAACTTTGCACTTGAAAGCCACAGATTCTTTATCTGCATGACAGTGGTAATACTGTCTACTCAATGATTTGTAGGATTATGCACAAAAATTATATAAAGGTGCTTCTCACAATGCTGAATGAGCATCTATAAATATCATGGACAAGTATCATCATCAATTATTATTAATACCACATAATCTCATTCTCTATTTTTTTTTTTTTTTTCCGGTACGCGGGCCTCTCACTGTTGTGGGTTCTCCCGTTGCGGAGCACAGGCTCCGGACGCGCAGGCTCAGCGGCCATAGGCTCACGGGCCCAGCCGCTCCGCGGCACGTGGGATCTTCGCGGACCGGGCTCGAACCCGTGTCCCTTGCATCGGCAGGCGGACTCTCAACCACTGCGCCACCAGGGAAGCCCTCTCATTCTCTATTTTGTAAAGTCTTGGGAGTGAAGGAGATCACGGAGGGAGAATACGCAGAATCTGAACGGAAAAGTTCTAGGGGCAGAACCTGGGGAAAATGCAGCACTTAAGGGACTGGTGGAGGAGAAGGAAGCAGCAAAGGAAGAGGCTGAATGGTCAAATGTATGGGGGTGGATCTAGAAGAGATGGCGTCTTGGAATTTATTAGATAAATTTCAAATGTGCCAGAAATTTGAATTAGGATAAAGTCTGAAGCTTGGCCATTGATTTGGCATATTTTGAATCTATGGGGTCTAAATGTGATCAGATTAGGGCTGTACCAATCTACCATTGGTGGAGGGGTGAAGAATTAGAGACAGCCACAGGAAGACAAGGGAAGGATACTATTTCAAGAAGTTTAATTTTTAAGAGGACGGCAGAGGATAAACGATGATAACTTGAGAAAGAAGGATTATGAAAACTTTGAAGAACCTTTTGTTTTCCTAGAGTGGAAATAATTATAAAAATAAGTAAAGGAGCCAGGGAATGGAAAGGTTGAAGATACACAAAAGGGGAAAATGGGTGTGTTCTGGCCCCAATGAGAACAGTTGTCTCAGAAGAGAAGAAACAGATACTTTTCTGAGACAAGAGTGTGTGAGCAGGTGTTACACAAAATTGGAGAAGAGAAAAGGAAAGCAGAGAGAGAACCCCACTGATGCTGTGGAGCTGAAGCTACTCTATGCTAGAACTTGAATTTACTGAGGGTGGAGATCACTTACATTCACTGCCTTGAGGTTCAATGTCTAGTACCCTGACTCATAGAGACTGGTATTTAATACACATGTGATGAGGTGAACTATGAGTTTTTCATGCTTATTCTGGGAGAGTAAGTAATGGAAGACAAGAATGTCAAAGCAAAACAAGGATCCAATGGGAAGATCCTGTGAATGCAGGAGTATCACAGTGGTGCATAGTTTCCAGGCTTCTTTATGTTATATTTTTAAAATTCTTTCAGGAAGAGTGAAAGAACTTAATGGAGAAACAATGAAAGTGAAAGAAAGAAAGATGAAAGAAAGTGCCAGGTAGGGATCTAATGTACAGCATGGTGTTTATAGTTAATAACATGGTACTATATATTTGACACTTGCTAAGAGAGTGAACCTTAAATGTTCTCACCACAAAGAAGAAATGGTAATTATGTCACATGATGAAGGTGTTAACTAATGCTATGGTGGTAATCATTTTGCATTATATAAGTTTATCAAATCAGCATTTTGTCACCTTAAACTTATACAATGTTATATAACAATTGTATCTCAATTAAAAATCCATAAAGTGGGGGCTTCTCTGGTGGCACAGTGGTTGAGAATCTGCCTGCCAATGCAGGGGACACGGGTTTGAGCCCTGGTCTGGGAAGATCCCACATGCCGTGGAGCAACTAGGCCCGTGAGCCACAACTACTGAGCCTGTGCGTCTGGAGCCCGTGCTCTGCAACAAGAGAGGCTGCGATAATGACGGGCCCGCACACCGCGATGAAGAGTGGCCCCCGCTTGCCGCAGCTAGAGAAAGCCCTCGCACAGAAACGAAGACCCAACACAGCCAAAAATAAATAAATAAATAAATATTTTTAAAAAAATCCATAAAGTGCCTGGACTGCAGAAGGATAGGCAAAGCTGTGCAGTTCTATGACAAAAACATTTCTTTGCTGCTCTGGCAGTAGCAACCAAGGCAAAATAAAGAATATATGCACTAGTATATTAGCTATAACTACAGCTCTAGGAAAAACAACAAAAAAATTACAAACAAGAAAATTCTTTTCTGATATTTTCCCTTACCTCTGCTCAAGCTCTCGTTCCAGGATACCACTTTAAAAATAGTTTTTAATAGGGCTTCCCTGGTGGCGCAGTGGTTGGGAGTCTGCCTGCCGATGCAGGCGACACGGGTTTGTGACCCGGTCTGGGAGGATCCCACATGCCGCGGCGCGGCTGGGCCAGTGGGCCATGGCCGCTGAGCCTGTGCGTCTGGAGCCTGTGCTCCGCAACGGGAGAGGTCGCAGCGGTGAGAGGCCCGCGTACCGCCAAAAAAATAATAATTTTTAATATACTCACAATTCTCAGAATTAAAGTAATCAATTAATTTGTCTAGTCAGAATATTATTCTAATAAACTAATAATATCAGGCTCTTCTTTCTACACTCTTGCACTTACTAACCTGAATTCAATTTGGCGGAAAAAACCTGCAATCAACAGCATCTGGCAAAAGAGCATGACCGGGTCAACACAATGTATTACTCTCCTGAATAAACAATTTACCCAGCTCATGCCCTTTGCATGGTACATGAATAGCCTTATCTTTGTGTAATGTACGAAGGGAAGTAAATTTCAGGATGCTTTTTCTTTTCACTTTTACGGAGCATAGTTGATTAACAATGTTGTGTTAGTTTCAGGTGTACAGCAAAGTGATTCAGTTATACATATACATGTATCTATTCTTTTTCAAATTCTTTTCCTATTTAGGTTATTACAGAATATTGTTCAGTGGTCCCTGTACTATACAGTAGGTCCTTGTTGGTTATCTATTTTAAATATAGCAGTGTGCTCAGGATGCTTTTTAAGTATGATAGATCATCAGCCATGAAGAAGAGTTATCCATAAGATTCCAAGTTGGACCTGCCTAGAAAATTTACTGGTAATAGAATAGGAGGGTGAATTAAAGCAGTATTATATTAGAAGGTGAATCATCACACTAAGGAAAGAAAACATAAAAGGGGAGGATAGGACTGTTGCTTTTCTTTATTTTCCAGCACTGAGAGCAATCCGTGTTCTTACCATCACTACAGTAAGGCCCTTCCTTGTACACATCCTGCCCCCCAAGGAGTCAGCAAAGGAGCAGATGCTCCATAATCTTCAATTCACGATATCCGCATACATTTGTGTCACTGGAGTAGTCCCATTTGATCATTTAGTCTTTGATCTAGCAATTTGCATGTGCAGGTGGCTAAGACATTGCCTTATTGGCCACTTTGTATCAGCCCCAGCACAAAGTCCTCCTGGGGTTTCACATCTACTTCACTGCATCCAGTTACGCAGTGATTTCATTCCAAACCCTCCATCATACCTCAGCAGCTGTCGTATCCAGAAGCACAATGCTCATTGTTAAGGGTTTTTTTTCCTCCATTAAATGTCCTTGTTTAGTACAGTACATACCACAGACCAGATGCATTGTATGTATGTTCATTTTACATAAAATTTCTTTTGGCTTATCACATTTCTCTTATTATTAATAGGCAGAGAGACTATTCTGTGGAGCTGCGTTAAAATTAACATTTTAAAGGGCACTAAGACACCACATTAGAAGGATAAATATTTTTCTAAGAGATGAAGGTATCCAACCATAAATGAACTTAATAAATATTTAACAATGTAATTTTTTAATATGGTAAAATACACGTAACATAAAACTTACCATTTTCACCTTTTAAAGTATACAACTTGGTGCATTCACATTGTTGTACAACCGTCACTACTATCCACTTTCAGAACGTTCTCATCATCCCAAACTGAAAGTCTATACTCATTAAACAGTAACTCCTGTTCCTTCCTACTCCAGCCCCAATAACCACTATTTTACTCAATGTCTCTATGAATTTGACTGTGCTAGGTACCTCATATACGTGGAATCATACAGTATTTATTCTTTTTTTGTCTGACTTACACCGATTAAGATAATGTTTTCAAGGCTCACCCATGTTGCACCATGTATCAGAATTTCGTTCCTTTTTAAGGCTGAATAATCTTCACTTGTAGGTATATATCACATTTTGATGATCCCTTTATGTGTTGAATGAATTTGGTTTCTTATCTTTTGGGAATTGTGAATGATGTTAGTATGAACATGGGAGTAAAAATATCTAATCCAGTCTCTGTTTTCAATTCTTCTGGGTATATACCTAGAAGTGGAGTTGCTGGATCATATGGTAACTCTGTTTAGTTTTTTGAGGAACCACCATACTATTTTTCACAGTGGCTGCATCATTTTATATTCCCACCATCAATGCACAGCAGTTGTTGTGTTTCCACATCCTTACCAACACTTGATATTTTCATTTTTCTCGCTTTCTTTTTCTTTTTTGATAATAGTCACCTAATCGGTATTAATATAAAATTAAATTTGAAAAAGAGTGGTGAATTTATGTCCTCATCTGAAGAAATCTAAATCTTAAGTGATAGAATTGTTACCTCTGCCTCAATCCTATTTCTTATATGCCTTTGTCTTAAAAGGTGATGTTTGCTATACTGCCACCTCAGGCAAGCAAGTTTTGGGAGAATATATAAGGAATTCACCAAAGATAAACTTTAATACTCCCTTTGGTTTCTTTGGTGCTTCATATCATCATTATCTTCTTGGTCAAGTTGAGATTATCTGTTTCTTTCCATAAAGCTGCAAAATTATCCTCACCAACACAATCATAAGAATAATCCAACACAATGGCAGTTTTCCATTGAAAAGCAAATGTTACCAGCATATCCTATAGGATTCATTCATTCATTCATTTGTTCCAGATTTTACTGTGAGTTTATTCTCCCCAACACTGTGCAACAGAAGTTTCTGTGATGATAGAGGTATTCTACATCTGCCCTATCCAATATGTTAGCCACTAGCTATATGTGGCTATTGACTATGTAAAATGTGACTACTTCCACTGAAACTTAAAATAATTAAACTTTCATTAATATAATTAAACATTCAGTTCCTCTGTCACACTAGCTACATTTTAGGTCCTCAATAGGCACAAACAGCTAGTGGTTAGAGTGTTAGTGCAGGTTTAGATGGATACACTGAGAAATTGCTTATCATCTTTCTCCTAGTTAGTCAAAGTCTGGTCATTAAAACACACAAATATTGCTTGTAATAAAGGGTAGTACTGGTAAGTACTAAGACCTACTGAAACACAAATGAAAGAGAGACACGTTTCCTGGGGGGAAATTAGGAAATGCTTCAAAAAGAGAGGTAATAATTATGTTATATCTTGAAGGATGATCATGACCTCACTAGACAGAGAAGGAAAAGGATATTTTAAGTAGATAGAAAGACAAAGGCAATGACTTGGAAACAAAATGGTGTGTTCAGGGATAGTGAAGTGTGTGGTGTATTAAAAGAGACACTATGCCTAGGGAGAAGTGAGAGAAATGGAAAAAAGTTAGAAGAGTAATCCAGAATCTGAGTGTGAAGGGCGATATACTGAATACTTCAGACTTGCATCATATAAAGAGTCAACAAAAATAATGAATAAGTAAGGCTACATCATGAATTTGTTCATTTCCTAAAATAGTTCCTTTCCTTGATCAGAGTAATGATAAAGAGCATTAATTGAAAGGAATTGAAATTAATGGCCTGGGTGTAATTATTTTTTTGACATAGAGGCTTTAAAAAAATTTCATCTTTTTTCAGGGAAGGTTATAAATAGAAGATTCTCTCATTGGCTAAAGCAGGCCATTCTTAAACTCTTTTAAATTACTAGCCAATACTTAAGTAATCTAAGACTTGTTTAGCACAAACCATGTTTGTTTGGTATTCTGTTGTTCACTGCAGAATAAAAAGCAAATTATTACAGAAACTGCCTGTGACAGTAAATAAGCAGGTGGAGTTGTTTTACAGTCTTCCTAGCTCCTGACTCCAGAGTAAAGTTCAATATAATATGTACAGTGCACTGAAACAATTTCCTTTCTAAATTTTTTTGATTGGATTAATATTTTAGGGTACTTATTCAAGGGCTACAACATTGATCAGAAACTCTTTCTGGGACTGATCCAGTGGGTAAAGACTCTGCACTCTCTCAATGCAGGGGGCCCAGGTTCAATCCCTGGTTGGGGAACTAGATCCCACATGCCACAACTAAAGAGCCCACATGCCACAACAATGACCTGGCATGGCCAAAATAAATATTTTTTTAAAAATTAAAAAAAAAAAGAAGCTCTTGGCTGTTGTGCTAAAATGTTCTGCCTCCAGGTTATAATTCACCTGGCAAATGGTCAATCATGTTTCACTCCTAGAATGTTCCATGTTTCTTCCTTTGATCTATTGAAGTACATTTCTAAGGTAACTTTGCTCTGTCCTATAAACAAGGAAAGTGTGTCTTTGGGATATTCATTAATATTCTCTATAAAGGACTAAAACTAAAGTAAATGATTATAGGCATAGCTAAGGGTTCATTACACATGAACAATTCCCATACCTTTCAAAGAGATTGTCATAAAAGGCATTCGTCTTTAATTATGGCTGAATATAAACCTATTTGGGTTGAAATCTTAATTAATGCTTTTCATTCTGGTTCATTAACATTTTGATGATTCAGTAAGATGACAGGACACATACCAACCTGGCAGAAATGACCAGAAAAACATGTCTTAAATGAGGACAGTTGTCATGTAGTCTTATAATCCATCCACATATGCAACATTTGTATATGACTGTCACATTTCTTAGCATAGGAAGACTAAAATCAACTGCAGATCAATCAAAGACCTGAATGTAAAAAGCAAAATTTTAAAACTTTTAGGAAAAGTGTTCATGATTTCACAATAGGGAATGGTTTCTAAAACAAGATGTAAAAAGGAGAAGCCATAATGAAAAAAGATAAGATACAGCCTATGGAAAAATGTTTGCAATGCACATACCAAAAATGAATTAGAATATAGAATATATAAAGGATTTCTAATAAATCTATAGGAAAAAGACAAATGCCTCAGTAGAAAAATGCGTAAAATATATGTTTTAGCAATATACCGTAAAGGAAAGATGCTCACTGCACATATAATCAGAAAAGACATATTAAAACCATTCAAATGATAAAACTGGGAAATGTGACAATATTAAATGTTGACAAGGATAGACAGATTGGTAGATCACATGAATGCACTTGCAAACTGTAAATGCTGCAAGCACTGTGTAGGATTTGGGCAATATCTGAATAAAGGAAAGAAGTAAAACCCACATAATCAAGCAATTGTACTCATAGTCATATGTCTAAAAAGTATTGAATATTGGCACTGTAATACATGTCCTCCAAAAAAATCATTTCTACAGTGTCTACTATAGTGGGAAATTAGAAATGCCTATTAATGAGACAGGGAAAAGTAAACTGTAGTAGGTTTATTAAAAAGGAATACTATACAGCAATGAAAATTAATGAAGTGATCTCTCTGTACCAACTTCAATAAATCACATAAACTAATATTTCCAAGGATGCATATAGTATGTTACAATTTATATAAATATTTAGTTATTTAATACAATACTACATATGATTGAAGGGTGTACATATACTTAGTAAAATCAAGAAGAAATGCATGGGAACCATAATTGCAAATTTACAATGCTGGTTACCTCAGAGGTAGATACAATCTGAAAAAGTACATAGAGAAGTTCAATTTTATTTTTAATATGTACTTAATCTGGGTGGTAATTCATAAATATTCATTTCACTGTTTTCTCTGGTTTTGCCAAATGAACGTGACATACTAATAAAAAGTCAGAGTCATTAAAAGCTCCAAGAACTCTGCACAGCAGCACTTCAACTCTAAAGGTTATCTTTCAAAATTCTGCTCTTGAGAAGTGTGCCTTCCTGATGCAGGCCTCTTTAATTTCAGTAAGAATGAATTACATGATTTAACTGACTGTACTCTGTAATCAAATCTTTCTTTGAAGCACAACAATCCAGGAAGCCATGCTCACAGCTCTCAATAAGATCTAAGAAGCTATGCTGATGGTTCCTCCCCCAACTGCCAAATTAATCTCCACATTACCTGGCTGAGCTGAGGAATAAGCATTGTGATAAACTCCAAGTGCCTGGTTACACCTGAAATGCTTGCTGAAATGTGGATTCCAGAATTCCACTCCCATATGTTCTAATGTGTTCAATTTAGTGGGGGAGGGGAGTCCAGGGAGTGGTATTTTAAGTGTTATTTTTGTTGATTTGGAGGTCTTCTTGGTTCAATGGACAAAGTTTGAGAAATACTGCTTCGAGGAATTCAGTCTCATGGTGGAAATGAAATAAACAAATGCAATGGAATTTTGGAGATATTATTAAGAAAGGATTAGAAAGAGACATATTTAAATCGATTTGCTTGACATGAAAGTCTTCACAGAAGAGGTGACAACTGTCTTGTGTTTTCAAAGATCACCCAAGGATCAAGAAAGTGAGAAACATTCTGGGCAGAAGTTTCAACATAAACAAAAGCAGAGAGTAATGTCATATCCTGTGTATGTGAGAAAATGCAAGTCGATTTTCACAGCAAATGATAAAGTTGGAGGCTGAAAAGAGAGGAATTCTGGGTCCAGATGATAAGAGTACCTTAAATAACATGATAAAGAGTTTGGACTTCAGTGTTTGTGCTCTAGAAAGATGACTCTGCAGGCATAATACATACGAATTCAAGTGGGGCAAGAATGGAGGTGAGGTGATCGCTTAGAAGGCTGATCCTAGGAAGCATGAGTAGGATTTGAGGGCAGGTCTGTCTGTGGGAAGAAGAGGTTGGGTTCAAGAAAAAGAAAATCATCAGTACATATTTTTTTCACTGCTTGAATGTAGTGGATACGACAGAGGGATGTGTCAAAGATGAATTTTTCTGGATACATGATGTGCTATTGATGAATTGGAAATTCAAGTAGAAGAGCAAGTTTGGCAGGAAGGATAACGCATGTGGCTTCAAATGATTTCTTTTACTATATTTTCCTTTAAAATATTTGTAATTCATCTCTACGTGGAGATGTCAAGTAGCTCCCTGGCCATATAAATGTGGCAATCAGGAGCAACGCATGGAATAAAGATATAAAATTTAGATTTCATTATTGAAACACTAGATTTGCATCACACCATCTGGGGTGACTGAACAGAATGAGAAGACAATAAGGGCTAAATTTAGTAATATAATTAGCAAATAGAAAATTATAGTTGACAGATAATTTATGTAAAATATATAATATAAATTAAAACCAAATTAGATGGCAGACGTTGTAATTCATTGGGAATTTCAGAGGTGTGTAAAAACTATGAGGATTGGAATAGGCAGAGAAATTTCATGGTGGAGGAGAAGCATGAACCTTCTTACAAGTGAACAGGGTTTGGCCAAGGGGAGGCTCTTCCAGATCAGAGAAGCCATGTGTACAGAAAGGCGAAAGTGGAGGTGTACAATTTTCAATCTGAAAATAACTTGATGGAGTCTTCCCAGACTGCTTGGCCATATCTGTCCACATTTCAAAGCAAATGATGAAGGCCCCATTTCACCCCTCTTCTCTGACCTCAAAAGATGATGATACCGTTGGGGTGGGGGATAGAGGTGGAGCTTTCTTACTAAAGAAGTTATGGCTATGACATCCTTGGAAAGTTGCTGTTTACAGAAGATTGGTCTGGGGGAAATGCAAAGAGTGGTTTGGACAAGAAAAAGATATTTAAGAGGTTCAGAAATTATGACTTCTGAAACAAAATTCAAAAAATAATAACTTTTTATTTAAATATGACGGAAAAATAGGTCCATGACATGCAGGAAAAGCATGTACTATATCATGAAAAAGAGCTTGTTTCCAATGGTGAATCTGCCCCTTATTTGCTGAATGGTTATGTATATTTTGCTTAACCTCTCTGAGATTCAGTCTCTTCATAAGTTAAAGAAATCTAATAGTCTATTTCAAAAGCGTGATGTGAGGATTGAATGAAATATCTATTGCAGCTAGGGTGTCTAACACTAGACAGTTTTCCCCAGTTACTACAGTTTTCCCCAGTTACTCTTCTAGGACCTTTATTTCCTATAGAATTAGGATAATTGGCTGGTCCCTATAGCATATATTTTAGGTATAAACATGAATGCATCAACAATACTACTGCTCACTCAACTCAATAGCAAGTTTAGAGAGATAAATGATAATGTGACCAGGTCATAATTCTAGCCTACTATATGCAATTATGTTTTTGTTTCTGAACTCACAGATCTCAGAGAAAGAGAAAAATCAGTTGAGTTTTCTGGATGATAAGGAGGTGCTCATTCTCTAGTGGATTGGATGGAACCCCACCCCAAATGGGGCATTGCACCTGCTCATTTATCAAGCTGCCAAGGGCTGGCTTTGCTGTCTTGCTTTTTTTTTTTTTTTTTGCGGTATGCGGGCCTCTCACTGTTGTGGCCCCTCCCGTTGCGGAGCACAGGCTCCAGACGCGCAGGCTCAGCGGCCATGGCTCACAGGCCCAGCCGCTCCGCGGCATGTGGGATCCTCCCGGACTGGGGCACGAACCCGCGTCCCCTGCAATGGCAGGCGGACTCTCAACCACTGTGCCACCAGGGAAGCCCCTGCTGTCTTGTTTTTTTCTTTTAAAATTCACATCTTGCAGTATTTTGAGTTGCTCAGCCTCATAATGTAAGTAACATATTAAAACTTGCTTAAATAAAAATAGCTCCTAATGTACCAAGTATAGATAATGCCAAAAGGTGTGATCTCACAGTTGAGTATAACGTTAGTTTCCAAATGTTGCATGCAAGTGCATAGCTTCCCTTTCATTTCTGATCAATGTTATTTGTATTTGAATTGAATCTTATAATTTAAAATAAAAGAACTATATAGACAACAAGATTCTCTTTGGGGAGATATTAGGGTATTTTTCTTTATTTTGTACAGTACAGGGTAAGAGAAAGTCAGCTTTAAACCTACAGGACTCTCTGGGCAGCTGTGCGTCTCTCCCCCCAACCCCACACTCAGCACAGGTGCTGGATCACTGGAAATTACTAACCCTTCGCAGGATACAGCCTAGAAGATGATAACACTGGTTCAAGGACAAGAGAAGGGAAGGGAAGTAAAAGGAAGTAAGTGGGAAAATAGAGCAAACGTGATTAACAGCTGTTTTTTGAAGCAAGCTTCCATCAGGGATCTGCAGCTGTGTCATTGTGCTTCAGTTCTGCAGATTATACAAGGGTAAATTGGAAGACTCATGGAGCAAAATTGATATGTGGAGAAAGGTTAAAGGCAGTCCAAAATCTATGGCAATGATATGCCCTAACTCCCACTTACTCCTCAGTTTCACCTTTTCCCTTTCTTATGGGAAGAAGCTAGATGCCTAAGAAACAAAGTCCTCCTACTAACTAGACATTTGTTCTGGCTTGCTGCTATTGATGATTTTGGTATTTCTTCTGTTTGGGGAGAGGAAGGAAAGGGGTTGATGGAACACCAGTGGATCCTTTAATAAACCCCTTTAATAAACTCAACATGCTGTATGCCTTCCAGAACGCTTTCAAAAGAACTACAAGTACCTCCTCAAGATAAAGAGGAGATACCGGGATATGGGTGGAAAACTAAGTCTCAAAATACTCGGTGCTAGGAGCAGCCAGTTTGGGTCTGAAAGCCTAGCTGCCAGGCTTCTAGTTGGTTGCCTAATAAATAGGTGGATTCTCACAATAATTTGTTTAGTATTACATCCTACTTGCCAAACAAACACAATGAAGGGCACAAATGTAATGAAATATTATTGTCTTATCCCATGTGCTCTGAGGAGTATATTTCCTCTGAAAGAGCCCCTTCAAGCAACCAACATCCCCATGTGGACCATTCCTTAGGGTCCTTAATCTATGCCCCTTCCTCCAAGGGCTCAGCGGGGGTTGGCAATCCACCTTGAATTAAACAATCTCCCACCGCTATTTGGAAATACACAAACCATCTCTTCACCGCCCTTCGTAACACACAGCCTGGTACAATCACTTAAAAAGAAACAGGACAGATGACCCAGAGGAATTTACAAGGTCAGGGCACTCCCCGGTGGGGGCGTGAAAGGGTGGGAGGTGCTGAGGTCAGGGTTAAATGACACTGCCAAATGAAGCCCCCTGCCCTGCCACCTCCTTCCTTCATCTCTAGAAGGAGTCTCCAGTGAGCGCCCGCGTCTGGAAGCCTGCCCCTTCCGTGCCGCAGAGAGGTTAGGAAGCGCATTTCAAAGCCGCATCTAAAGCAGCCCACTTAAAAGGGCCAAGAAAAGCCTGGCCGATGACCAGAATTGGCCCAAATCGCTTGCTGCCGTTCTCTTCTCGCAGCCTCATTAGCGTTTCCCTTCTTTCCCCTTTGCCCTCTTTCCCCTTAGGGTACAAGTCCTCTCGGAAGCTTGGGGGGCACCCTAGGGATTTTCGGTTGGCGGCTGCAGCTCTGACCCGGGGCTGGAATGAGATGCTTTAGCATTCCGTCTGCCTATCCCACCTGTGGCCCCTGTAAGGATAGATAACCCGGGACCTCTGCGGCCAGGCGTGCGCGTCCAGCTCCGGCCCCTCGGGGACCTTGTGGCGCGTGGCTGCTGGGCGCAACCTCCGCAGCGCCGTAACCCCCTGCGGAGCGGCAGCCGGCTTGCCACGCCGAGCTCCCTCTCCACCCGCCCGCAGAGCTCTGCCCGCCTCTTCCCATTGTGTCCGCAGTGCTGCGGGGCTGAGCCAAGCGCCCGCCGCATCCGCGCCAACCCCCGAGCTGTAGGCGGGAGGAGACCGGGAGAGAAGAGGGGGCAGGGAGAAGGACCGAGAAGGGCACAGCGCTTCATCCGTAATGCAGAGGCACCTGGACCTCCCTGCAATACGTTTTACAGTTAAACGCTACCAACAAGAGCGCTTCCTGACACGTCCCCACGCGTGTGGTTTTTGTGTGTGAAAGATGGGACGCACCTTGTTCATTCATCTATCTGCGCTTCATCCTCTTGTCTCCCTCAGAAAAAGTTCCCCCTCTCTTAGCTTTAAGCCTCCATCTCTTCCACATCAGCACTCCATTTCCAGGCAAAAACCGCAGATTGAAAACACAGGTCTTGAAAGACCCCACTACATATCACGAAGAGTTTACCAAAATTCACCTAGTAATGCTGATTTTCAAAGCCCCCATTCTCATCCTCCTTCTTGGAAAATGCTTTCAAAGTTTGGGAGCTCAAATGGTCTTGGACCTGGTGGTTTCTGCACCCCAGTCCCCAATCATGAACCGCGGTGCGGTCAGAGACACCGAGATTACGCGGCAAAGTTGCCCAGCACCAACCCAGCAGGCCGCTGATGCTAAGAGCATCCTAACAGGCAGCTCTTCTGTATGTCCCTGGGAAGCCCAAATGCACGACGTAACCTCCCCCAACAAGGATTAACTCAACCACACACAACAGACACAAATCCCGGAAACTTCTTTGTGAAGCAGGCTCAAGCCCACTCTGAAGGGACATTCAGCACAACTTGCAAGGAAATAAATAAACGTCTCACTCCTACAGGGAAACTTGTTGAATCCCGCCGAGCGAAAGGCTGCAATTTCCGATTTAGCCTGAAGGTTTTTGATTCTACCCACAAACATCCCGGTGCACTAGTCACAATTTCTGGACAAACTGCAGAGTGCTTTCCGCACCCATTCTGCACTCCAATCACCACCGCTATGAAACCGAGCGTGTGCCTCTAGACAATTCGAAAGCCGGCTGTCACTATCTTTGCCACCATTTGGGAGACTTACCCTTTGATAAGACTGTTTTCAGCAATCTAGCGGCTCCGCGGTGCAGGCGCAGCTCTCCAACTTTGCTGGGCACGGAGACCTTCCGAGTTCAACCAAGCAAAAGCTGTCTGTGACTTACAAATATAAGAGTGGGAAATAGGGAGAGAGTGAAGTCGGGTTTCTTCTCAGTATCAGCACCCTGGAAGAATCCAGTCGTTCTTCAGTAGAGGATTCTTTCAACCCCGTTATCTGTATTACTATTAATGAGCAGAGCAGAGGGCATTGCATGCAAATAGGTCCAAGTGCGCGCTTCTATTGGTGGCTGCGGAGGCCCCTGGGTCCTACTGCTCTGGCGCTAAACTACGCAGCAACACTACGCACGCAGCTTCGGAGGCGCAGAGGGGAAAATGGATTTAATTGACTCGTTACCTCTGGTATTGTAATGCCTGCTGCGATGTTTAACGGAGGAAAAAAACCCCTCACTTTTAAACTCATGTCATGTGATCTATCATTTCATATTTGCTTTTAATTGCCTGTGTGGATTGGCTTTGAACATACAAAGGCTTTTTGAAAGAACATTTTCTGGGGAAAATCCACACAGATACATTTGGCAGGAAAGCCCTCTTTTTTTTTCTGTTATGCATTATTCGGATGTAAATCCAGGAAATATTTATATAGTCAGATACTTCTGCCTTTCACTTAAATAAAATAGCATCTAATTTTATTCTTGAAAGTGCATGACTACTCAAAATAAACAGGTTAAAATGGCAGAAGCTAAAATATGAACGTTAAGATATTTGGGATATATTTTTTAAAGACTACTGGGAAAAAATGCCATCCATGTCGATGCCATGGGCATCTTTTTTATTTTGCAAACTAGGAAATTTAGAAACATTTTATTAGTGAGTATTGACACAAAAATATAAATCAGCATAAAGATATCGATGTCACAATATGTCAAGCATTCACTATTCATTGCCACATTTTCTTTTTACAGTTTCTCTCTTTGCAAGCCCATTAGTGATGCAAATTGGCACAAGGAGATTTAAAGTGAGGCAGGCCTGTGGTGACTGGCAATTTTGAAATATTGTAATGTTGTGCAAAAAACCCTCCAGTACATCATCATTAAAGGTAGTTATCTTAAAAATTAGAATATTAATAGCTGAATCTTAATATATATAAATTTAAAGCCCTTAAGCATGCTTTTCCCTGACCTTTAATTTTGTGGAAGGCAAGAAATCCTGCCTGAAATGACACAGATTTTCCACCAAGTTCCATCTAAGATATTTGCTGATATTACAACTTAGGAAATAACATAATTTTATTGGGTTTTAGATGTAAATAGTAATGTAAATTTAATTACAAAATTATGTCTGTAATTTACAGCTCAATGCTGTTAGAAAGTGATACGCTGAATAAGGTCAGTAGCAACCAACTCATAAATTCACCAGCCATGTGTAAAGTAAATAAATGAAAACACAAAATGCAAAAATACAACAGAATTGAGATCTTATTCCAAACACATGTATAGCATTTGAATTTATGTAGTGTGTGCTACGATCCTTCTTCATTTCCATAACTCCTTCCCCTTGTAGCCTCTTCCCTTCCCCCATCAGTAACCCTTGACAACAGAAGTGTTACTTCAAGTCCAGGTTGCTTTTGCTGCTTTCCAGACCTACCTTACAGATTACATCCTTGTAGGGAACAGAATTAACTCTTACAGGACTGAGATGTAAAAGAAGAGTTTCCTTCAGCAGTTAGAAAATCCAGCATTGTTAGGTGTATTTCCAAAGTTTTCATCAAACATATATATTTGAAACATCCGTGACCACTAATTCAGAGTGAAAAGACATGATCAATTGGCATTACATCAGAGTCAATTTGCTGCATTTCCCCATTACTATTATGTCTCTGGAATAGTCTTTTGAAATGACATTTTACACAGAGTTATTACAATCACTTTAGCCCAGGTTAAGAAATTTTCAATTTACAATAGAGTTAACATAAAAATTTCAAGATATTACTGTATTCAGTATAAGAGTTTAAAGGACTCATTATCTGTAAAAGAAAAAAAGGCTGTTATTTGGTCTAGTAAGGAAAGCACAATGACCAGGCAAAGTTGAATGGAGATGACTGATAGTCAATTCTTTTTTTAAAACAAGTATATTATTGGTCTTTCAAGTTCTTGCTACAAGTGGACTTGAAAAAATAATCGTTTGCAGTCTCAGTGCAAATTGAAAGTTCTGCATTTAATGAATATCTTTTTTAGAACTGAGAAAATATGTGTTTTATTCAGGCAGAGTTTGTACAAAATTAAGGCAATTTATCTATGACTATAATTTAATAGAGAAGTTGAATAGTGGACAAATATGATAGTGCATAAAAGAAAATAAATAAATAAAAACAAGCCTATTAACACATTTCGCATAAAATTGTTTGATCAGTTCTCACTTTCTACATAAAAGGCTGAAGCAAATATACAGCAAGGTAACTAGAATCATAAATTCAACTTACTAGTTTTTCAGGAAAAAATATGTTCTACATCTCTTTAATGAGTTACTGGTGTTTATCCCAGTTATTCTTATATGTTATGAAATGTATAATATATATATGATTGTATATAATATATATTTATAACTATTGAAAATATTTTACCTTATTGGATACTAGGGTAATAATTGTTTTAAACAATAATATTGATGTCACAACAGTTTTCAGCCTCAGATATGTAGGAATATCCTTGATCTATTCTTTACTATCTGAAGTATTACTGGCTTCCTCTTTTCGTTGGTGCAGTTTTCAAGGACAATATATGCTCTGTCAAAAACTGATTTCCATTATGCCCTTGGATCATGATGACAATACCTTACTGTGGCTAATGTGAACATCTATAAAAGTTGGAAAGCAAAACACACCTGGCATATTCCTGTATGCCATTACTATAATCAGCTTACTTTCTAAATTTAAATAGGTAAACATGTAATAGTATACCATTAGGTAAAACTTAATGAGCTCTAATGACATTCAGCTACTAGTCAAGCTATTTTAAACAATTCTTTGTGTCTTTAATAATTTTGAAATATGTATAGGTTAAAAAATTCCAAAGCCATAGAGAATAATTCATTTGTCTACTTTAAATAGAACATTCATTCATGTCTGATTTTTGACAGATGAAAAGGAATATTAGCAGACATATAAATTATACTTTGAAAGTAGAAACATAAAAGTAAGAATGTGGTTAAATGGGCATTTTTTTCAGGTGTAAATCAGCAATATGTATACTAATTGCTAATTAGGATGCTATGATATATTAAATAATTGTGCTAAAATGCCTTCTAAATAATGTAGAAAGTTGCAAGAGGTTATGTTTACATATGCAGTTTATATACTAATTTGGATTAATTGCTAAATCAGGTAAAGAAAGTACAACTCAAAAGTTAAAAATAAATCTGTATAAGATAGTAAACTTGAGAAGAAATAAGGAACTTAAAAAAGGTGAACTAAATTTGATACTTAGTAGAAGAGATGAGAACTTCATGGTACCATAATTTTGGTAAGACAATCACCATGAATGGAATGCTCGTAATATGTAGAATTCTAATAAAAATTGGCAAGAAAAAGAGGCATGGAGGAGGATAGTTTACTCTATATCAAACAGGATTATAAAGCAAGTAAGATAAAAGTTGACAATAAAAATGTAGAAGTGAAATACTTTGGCAAAAGATGAAAGCACAAACAACAAAACAAAAGAGAAATTGGGTAAGAATCTGTTATAGTACCTTGAGATTGGAGAAAATGTTAATAAACATTGTTTTTATTCAAGTACTAAATTCTTAAGCATATTGTTACCTATTTTCCTACAAAATCTGTGAATAAAACTTCAAATATTTTTTAAAAAATGACAAAAAATGTAAACTTACCTAAAATGCTTATAAACTATCAGATATTTTTTAGTTACAGCAAACAAACAAATGAATATGGATGTAGATATCTAAAACACCACTTATACATATTGGGGGATAAACATCCAATCAATTTTCTGTATGTTTGTTATAGCAAGGCTAATAGTCAGATGTGGTTTGCCCTTCAAAATATAATTTAGAGGGAACTTTGTACTAATCAAATTCTAACATATTTAAAAGCCACTCATTTAGTCTGTTTTAAGGACTCCTTTAGGACTTGCATAATAAAATAATTTTAACTATGTTCTATTTATATACCATAGTTCTTAGGCTGTTAAATTCAGTTAAATTTTAATGTTATTTGCTTTTGTCCTAGACCAACCTCTGCCTGTACAAAAGCTAATATTAAAGTTAAGGGTCACTTGTTCATTTAGTG
Source organism: Stenella coeruleoalba (assembly GCF_951394435.1). Lineage (NCBI taxonomy): Eukaryota > Metazoa > Chordata > Mammalia > Artiodactyla > Delphinidae > Stenella > Stenella coeruleoalba. Next base: position 111,651,008 of record NC_137150.1, on the reverse strand, counting down.
AATACTAAGTCTACTTTCATATGTCATTATGTTGGACACATAAAAGTAGATAAAGCTACAATAGAAATTAAGAACAAACATTTTTATTTAAAAGGAAAGAGAAATGAATACAATAGCAAGATCTTCTAAGAAGGAAGGGATTGCAAAATATATATTTTAGTGTTAAATAATAGTAAATATAGTAGTCTGCGTTTCCTATGCTGGGAGATTAATAACAGAAAGTCTCCTTGCAAATAAGGTTCTGTTCCTTGTTTTCACTACTTTTAAAATACCTTCCCCTGTCATATCTCCCAGAAAGGAGCTTTTTTCTTAAGCAACGTTCAAATGTAGGTAATCAATGTATACCTAGTTTAGAGCAAAGAATCAAATTTTAGTGGTTTTCAGTCGAAGTATCTGTGCAATACTTAGGCCCAACAAATCAGTTTTCTCACTATTTGCTTTCTTTTCTTCATGTAGTAAATACATCTTAGTCTTCAATTGTATGATCCACTTGTTAAATAATAGTTGCTCTAGATTACATAGGTAGGTAGGTAGAGTGGGCGAGAGAGAGATGATGATGGATAAAGAGCAATAGAGAAATAACTGAGAAAGTAGATTAAGAGCAGATTTGGACTCTGGAATTGGTGATGGAAAATGGCTGTGACATTTTGGTAATATAATTACATTCAGTAAGTTTTAAAAAAAGTACTAAATATTCGTAATGTTTGTTTTAAACACAGAGCTCTAAAAATGGAACATGGGTTTTAAAGGGCTGGAGATCCTAGTAATTCAGTTCTGACAGCCAAGCAAATTAATTTCAAAAATAAAAAATAGGATAAGAATAACAAAATTTTAAAAATAAAGATTGGTTCAGACTGAAAGAATAGTTTTTTGTTAGTTTGTTTTCTTGTGGTATGAGGGTCTCTCACTGCTGTGGCCTCTCCCGCTGCGGAGCACAGGCTCCAGATGTGCAGGCTCCAGATGCGCAGGCTCAGCGCCCATGGCCCACAGGCCCAGCCGTTCCGCGGCACGTGGGATCCTCCCGGACCGGGGCACGAACCCGCGTCCCCTGCATCGGCAGGCGGACTCCCGACCACTGCACTAACGGGGAAGCCCTGAAAGAATAGTTTTGGAAAGGCTAAAAGCTAGAAGTAAGGCTTGAAGAATCAAAGTAGAGCAGCCATACTCTATTTCCTGAGAGATACAGTACAAAGTTAATAGGTACCTAAAAATTGGGAGCTACTTAGATCCTAAGTTTGCTTTTACTCTATTCATTGAGGTAAAACAATTCCAAATTTGAACAGATATAATACTCATGATTAAGAAGAGATTAGGGCGTCCCTGGTGGTGCAGTGGTTGAGAGTCCGCCTGCCGATGCAAGGGACACGGGTTCGTGCCCTGGTCCGGGAAGATCCCACATGCTGCGGAGCGGCTAGGTCCATGAGCCATGGCCACTGAGCCTGCGCGTCCGGAATCTGTGCTCCGCAACGGGAGAGGCCACAACAGTGAGAGGCCTGCGTACCGCCAAAAAAAAAAAAAAAAAAAAGAAGAGATTAAACATATTAAAAATCATTGATATATGTGTATTGTAAACATGGGTGACTTTTTTTCCTTTTACTCTTTTTTGTTTGCTTAAAATTCCATAAGGCACATATATTAATTTTCTTGTTAAAGAAGTAAATTAAAAAGCAAATCTGAACATTAAATCAAATAATAAAACATAGTTCAGTTTTATTTCCTATTATCTTAGGAAGGTCACTAGCCTTTTGGACCTCAGATCACTGCTCTCTAATGTGAGAATGAAATCTTATTATGGTAAGAATAAAATGTGTGATAAGGTTTTCTAGAGTCCACATTTTAAAAGTAATGTTGAGACCTCCCTGGTGGCTCAGTGGTTAAGAATCGACTGCCAACGCAGGGGACACAGTTTCGAGCCCTGGTCTGGGAAGATCCCACATGCCAGGTAGCAACTAAGCCACAATTACTGAGGCCTGCACGCCTACAGCCCGTGCTCCGCAAAGAGAGAAGCCACTGCAATGAGAAGCCCATGCACTGCAACGAAGAGTAGCCCCCGCTCGCTGCAACTAGAGAAAGCCTGCATGCGGCAATGAAGACCCAATGCGACAATAAATTTTCTTAAAAGTAAGGTTAATCAATATTTAAAAAGCCCCTAGCGGTGGAGCTTCAAGATGGCGGAAGAGTAAGGTGCGGAGATCACCTTCCTCCCCACAGATACACCAGAAATACATCTACATGTGGAACAGCTCCTACAGAACACCGACTGAACGCTGCCAGAAGACCTCAGACCTCCCCAAAGGCAGGAAACTCCCCACGTACCTGGGTAGGGCAAAAGAAAAAACAGAGACAAAAGAATAGCGACGGGACCTGCACCACTGGGAGGGAGCTGTGAATGAGAAAAGGTTTCCAAACACTAGGAAGGCCCTTCACGTGCGGAGACTGCGGGTGGTGGAGGGGGTAGATTCGGGGCCGTGGAGGAGAGCGCAGCCACAGGGGTGCGCAGGGCAAAGCGGAGAGATTCCCGCACGGAGGATCGGTGCCGACCAGCACTCACCAGCCTGAGAGGCTTGTCTGCTCACCCGCCGGGACGGGTGGGGGCTGGGAGCTGAGGCTCGGGCTTCAGTCGGCTCCCAGGGAAAGGACTGGGGTTGGCTGCGTGAACACAGCCTGAAGGGGCTAGTGTGCCACAGCTAGCCGGGAGGGAGTCCAGGAAAAAGTCTGGACCTGCCGAAGAGGCAAGAGACTTTTTCTTGCCTCTTTGTTTCTTGGTGCGCGAGGAGAGGGCATTAAGAGTGCTGCTTAAAGGAGCTCCAGAGACGGGCGCGAGCCGCGGCTATCAGCGCGGACCCCAGAGACAGACGTGAGATGCTAAGGCCGCTGCTGCTGCCGGCACCAAGAAGCCTGTGTGCAAGCACAGGTCACTCTCCACACCTCCCCTCCTGGGAGCCTGTGCAACCCGCCACTGCCAGGGTCCCGGGATCCAGGGAAAACTTCCCCGGGAAAAAACACGGCGTGCCTCAGGCTGGTGCAACGTCACGCCGGCCTCTGCCACCACAGGATCGCCCCACATCCGTACCCCTCCCTCCCCCCGGCCTGAGTGAATCAGAGCCCCCGACTCAGCTGCTCCTTTACCCCGTCCTGTCTGAGCGAAGAACAGATGCCCTCAGGCGACCTACATGCAGAGGCAGGGCCAAATCCAAAGCTGAACCTCAGAAGCTGTGCGAACAGAGAAAAGAAAGGGAAATCTCTCCCAGCAGCCTCAGAAGCAGCGGATTAAATCGCCACAATCAACTTGATGTACCTTGCATCTGTGGAATACCTGAATAGACAACGAATCATCCCAAATTGAGGAAGTGGACATTGGGAGCAAAGACATATATATATATATTTTTCCCCTTTTTCTCTTTTTGTGAGTGTGTATGTGTATGCTTCTGTGTGTGATTTTTGTCTGTATAGCTTTACTTTTACCATTTGTTCTAGGGTTCTGTCCATCTTATTTTTTTTTTTTTTTTTTACTTTTTAAAATATTTCTCTTAATAATTATTTTTATTTTAATAACTTTATTTTATTTTATTTTATCTTTCTATTTTCCTATTTTTTTCTCCCTTTTATTCTGAGCTGTGTGGATGAAAGGCTCTTGGTGCTCCAGCCAGGAGTTAGTGCTGTGCCTCTGAGGTGGGAGAACCAACTTCAGGACACTGGTCGACAAGAGACCTCCCAGCTCAACATAATATCAAATGGTGAAAATCTCCCAGAGATCTCCATCTCAATGCCAAGACCCAGGTCCACTCAACGACCAGCAAGCTACAATGCTGGACACTCTATGCCATATAACAAGCAAGACAGGAACACAACCCCATTCATTAGCAGAGAGGCTGCCTAATATCAAAATAAGGCCACAGACACCACAGAACACACCACCAGATGTGGACCTGCGCACCAAAAAGATAAGATCCAGCCTTATCCACCAGAACACAGGCACTAGTCCCCTCCACCAGGAAGCCTACACAAGCCACTGAACCAACCTTAGCCACTGGGGAGAGACACCAAAAACAATGGGAACGACAAACCTGTAGCCTGCAAAATGGAGACCCCAAACACAGTAAGTTAAGCAAATGAGAAGACAGAGAAACACACAGCAGATGAAGGAGCAAGACAAAAACCCACCAAAGCTAACAAATGAAGAGGAAATAGGCAGTCTACCTGAAAAAGAATTCAGAATAATGATAGTAAAGAGGATACAAAATGTTGGAAATAAAACAGAGAAAATAAAAGAAACAGTTAACAAGGACCTAAAAGAACAAAAGAGCAAACAAACGATGATGAACAACACAATAAATGAAATTAAAAATTCTCTAGAAGGAATCAATGCAGAATAACTGAGGCAGAAAAACGAATAAGTGACCTGGAAGATAAAATAGCAGAAATAACTGCTATTTCCAAAAATAGAAAGAAAAAAGACGGAAAACAACTGAGGACAGTCTCAGAGACCTCTGGGACAACATTAAATGCACCAACATTTGAATTATAGGTGTTCCAGAAGAAGAAGAGAAAAAGAAAGGGTCTGAGAAAATATTTGAAGAGATTATAGTTGAAAACTTCCCTAATACAGGAAAGGAAGTAGTTAATCAAGTCCAGGAAGCAAAGAGAGTCCCATACAAGATTAACCCAAGGAGAAACATGCCAAGAGACATATTAATCAAACTACCAAAAATTAAATAGAAAGAAAAAATATTAAAAGCAGAAAGGGAGAAACCATGAATAACACATGAGGGAATCACCATAAGGTTAACAGCTGATCTTTCAGCACAAACTCTGCAAGCCAGAAGGGAGTGGCAGGACATATTTAAAGTGGTGAAGGAGAAGAACCTACAACCAAGATTACTCTACCCAGCAAGGATCTCATTCAGATTTGATGGAGAAATTAAAACATTTACAGACAAGCAGAAGCTGAGAGAGTTCAGCACCACCAAACCAGGTTTACAACAAATGCTAAAGGAACTTTTCTAGGCAGGAAACACAAGAGAAGGAAAAGACCTACAATAATAAACCCAAAACAATTAAGAAAATGGGAATAGGAACATACATATCGATAATTACCTTAAATGTAAATGGATTAAATGCTCGAACTATGAACACAGACTCGCTGAATGGATACAAAAACAATACCCATATATATGCTCTCTACAAGAGACGCACATCAGACCTAGGGACACATACAGACTGAAAGTGAGGGGATGGAAAAAGATATTCCTTGCCAATGGAAATCAAAAGAAAGCTGGAGTAGCAATTCTCATATCATACAATATAGACTTTAAAATAAAGACTATTACAAGAGACAAAGAACAACACTACATAATGATCAAGGGATCAATCCAAGAAGACATAAAAATTGTAAATATTTATGCACCCAACGTAGGAGCACCTCCATACATAAGGCAAATGCAAACAGCCATAAAAGGGGAAATCGACAGTGACACAATCATAATAGGGAACTTTAACACCCCACTTTCAACAATGGACAGATCATCCAAAATGAAAATAAATAAGGAAATACAAGCTTTAAATGATAGATAAAATAAGATGGACTTAATTGATATTTATAGGATATTCCATCCAAAAACAACAGAATACACATTCTTCTCAAGTGCTCATGGAACATTCTCCAGGATAGATCATATTTTGAGTCACAAATCAAGCCTTGGTAAAGTTCAGAAAATTGAAATCGTATCAAGTATCTTTTAGACCACAACACAATGAGACTAGATATCAATTACGGGAAAAAATCCGTAAAATATACAAGCACATGGAGGCTAAACAATACACTACTTAATAACCAAGAGATCATTGAAGAAATCAAAGAGGAAATCAAAAAATACCTAGAAACAAATGACAATGGAGACACGACAACCCAAAACCTATGGGATGCAGCAAAAGAAGTTCTAAGAGGGAAGTTTATAGCAATACAATCCTACTTTAAGAAACAAGAAACATCTCAAATAAACAACCTAATCTTACACCTAAAGCGATTTGAGAAAGAAGAACAAAAAAATCCCAAAGGTAGCAGAAGGAAAAAAATCATAAATATCAGATCAGAAATAAGTGAAAAAGAAATGAAGGAATGATAGCAAAGATCAATAAAACTAAAACCTGGTTCTTTGACAAGATAAACAAAATTCATAAACAATTAGCCAGACTCACTGACAAAAAAAGGGAGACGACAAATCAGTAGAGTTAGAAATGAAAAAGGATAAGTATCAACAGACATTGCAGAAATAAAAAGGATCATGAGAGATTACTACAAGCAACTCTATGCCAATAAAATGGAAAACCTGGAACACATGGATAAATTCTTAGAAATGCAAAACCTTCCAAGACTGAACCAGGAAGAAATAGAAAATATGAACAGATCAATCACAACCACTGAAATTGAAACTGTGATTAAAAATCCTCCAGCAAACAAAAGCCCAGGACCAAATGGCTACATAGGCAAATTCTATCAAACATTTAGAGAAGAGCTAACACCTATCCTTCTCAAACTCTTCCAAAATATAGCAGAGGGAGGAACACTCCCAAACTCATTCTACGAGGCCACCATCACCCTGATACCAAAACCAGACAAAGATGTCACAAAGAAAGAAAACTACAGGCCAATATCACTGATGAACATAGATGCAAAAATCGTCAACAAAATACTAGCAAACAGAATCCAACAGCACATTAAAACAATCATACAACATGATCAAGTGCGGTTTATCCCAGGAATGCAAGCATTCTTCAATACATGCAAATCAATCCATGTGATACACCATATTAACAAATTGAAGGAAACAAATACGTATGATCATCTCAATCGATGCAGAGAAAGCTTTTTGACAAAATTCAACACCCATTTATGATTAAAAACCCTGCAGAAAGTAGGCATAGAGGGAACTTTCCTCAACATAATAAAGGCCATATATGACAAACCACAGCCAACATCGCCCTCAGTGGTGAAAACTTGAAACCATTTCCACTAAGATCAGGAACAAGACAAGTTTGCCCACTCTCACCACTCTTATTCAACATAGTTTTGGAAGTTTTAACCTCAGCAATCAGAGAAGAAAAAGAAATAAAACGAATTCAAATCGGAAAAGAAGAAGTAAAGCTGTCAGGGTTTGCAGATGACATGATACTATACATAGAGAATCCAAAAGATGCTACCAGAAAACTACTAGAGCTAATTTGAATTTGGTAAAGTACCAGGATACAAAATTAATACACAGAAATCTCTAGCATTCATATACACTAATGATGAAATATCTGAAAATGAAGTTAAGAACACATTCCCATTTACCATTGCAACAAAAAGAATAAAATATCTAGGAATAAACCTACCTAAGGAGACAAAAGACCTGTATGCAGAAAATTATAAGACACCGATGAAAGAAATTAAAGATGATACAAATAGATGGAGAGCTATAGCATGTTCTTGGATTGGAAGAATCAACAATGTGAAAATGACTAAACTACCCAAAGCAATCTACAGATTCAATGCAGTCCCTATCAAACTACAACTGGCATTTTTCACAGAACTAGAACAAAATATTTCACAATGCAAAAGACCCCGAATATCTAAAGCAATCTTGAGAAAGAAAAATGGAGCTGGAGGAATCAGGCTCCTTGACTTCAGACTATTCTACAAAGCTACAGTAATCAAGACAGTGTGGTACTGGTGCAAAAACAGAAAGATAGATCAATGGAACAGGATAGAAAGCCCAGAAATAAACTCACGCACATATGGTCACCTTATCTTTGAGAAAGTAGGCAGGAATGTACAGTGGAGAAAAGACAGCCTCTTCAATAAGTGGCGCTGGGAAAACTGGACAAGTACATGTAAAAGTATGAGATTAGAACACTCCCTAACACCATACTCAAAAATAAGCTCAAACTGGATTAAATACCTAACTCTAAGGTCAGAAACACTCAAACTCTTAGAGGAAAACATAGGCAGAACACTCCAGGACATAAATCACAGCAAGATCCTTTTGACCAACCTCCTAGAGAAATGAAAATAAAAACAAAAATAAACAAATGGGACCTAATAAAACTTCAAATCTTTTGCACAGCAAAGGAAGCCATAAACAAGACCAAAAGACAAGCCTCAGGATGGGAGAAAATATTTGCAAATGAAGCAACTGACAAACGATTAATCTCCAAAATTTACAAGCAGCTCAATAACAAAAAAACAAACAACCCAATCTAAAAATGGGCAGAAGACCTAAATAGACATTTCTCCAAAGAAGATATACAGACTGCCAACAAACACATGAAAGAATGCTCAACATCATTAATCATTAATCATTAATCATTAGAGAAATGCAAATCAAAACTACAATGAGATATCATCCAACACCGGTCAGAATGGCGATCATCAAAAAATCTAGAAACAATAAATGCTGGAGAGGGTGTGGAGAAAAGGGAACACTCTTGCACTGCTGGTGGGAATATAAATTGGTACAGCCACTATGGTGAACAGTATGGAGGTTCCTTAAAAAACTACACACAGAACTACCATATGACCCAGCAATCTCACTAGTGGGCATATACCCTGAGAAAACCATAATTCAAAAAGAGTCATGTACCAAAATGTTCATTGCAGCTCTATTTACAATAACCAGGAGATGGAAGCAACCTAAGTGTCCATCATGAGATGAATGGATAAAGAAGTGTGGAACATATATGAAATGGAATATTACTCAGCCATATAAGGAAAGGAAATTGAGTTATTTGTAGTGAGCTGGATGGACCTAGTGTCTGTCATACAGAGTGAAGTAAGTCAGAAAGAGAAAAACAAATACCGTATGCTAACACATATATACGGAATCTAAGGGAAAAAAAAGATCATGAAGAACGTAGGGGTAAGATGGGAATAAAGACACAGACCTACTAGAGAATGGACTTGAGGCTATGGGGAGGGGGAAGGGTAAGCTGTGAGAAAGTGAGAGAGTGACATGGACATATATACACTACCAAATACAAGATAGGTAGCTAGTGGGAGGCAGCCGCATAGCACAGGCAGATCAGCTTGGTGCTTTGTGATCACCTAGAGGGGTGGGATTGGGAGGGTGGGAGTGAGGGAGACAAAAGACGGAAAGAAATATGGGAACATATATATATGTATAACTGATTCACTTTGTTACAAGGCAGAAAGTAACACACCATTGTAAAGCAATTATACTGCAATATAGATGTAAAAAATATGTATACATAAGATAGCCCAGAGATAAACCCTAACACATATGGTCACCTTATCTTTGATAAAGGTGGCAAGAATATACATTGGAGAAGAGATAGCGTCTTCAATAATTGGTGCTGGGAAAACTGGACATGTACATGTAAAAGTATGAAATTAGAACACTCCCTAACACCATACACAAAAATAAACTCAAAATGGATTAAAGACCTAAATGTAAGGCCAGACACTAGGAAACACTTAGAGGAAAACATAGGCAGAACACTCTAGGACATAAATCACAGTAAGATCCTTTTTGACCCCACCTCTTAGAGAAATGGAAATAAAAACAAAAATAAACAAATGGGACCTAATGAAACTTAAAAGCTTTTGCACATCAAAGGAAACCATAAATAAGACAAAAAGACAGCCCTCAAAATGGGAGAAAATATTTGCAAATGAAGCAACTGACAAGGGATTAATCTCCAAAATTTTCAAGCAGGTCATGCAGCTCAATTTCAAAAAACAAACAACCCAATCCAAAAATGGGCAGAAGACCTAAATAGACATTTCTCCAAAGAAGATATACAGATTGCCAACAAACACATGAAAGAATGCTCAACATCTTTAATCATTAGAGAAATGCAAATCAAAACTACAATTAGATATCATCTCACACCGGTCAGAATGGCCATCATCAAAAAATCTAGAAATAATAAATGCTGGAGAGGGTATGGAGGAAAGGGAACCCTCTTGCACTGCTGGTGGGAATGTAAATTGATACAGCCACTATGGAGAACAGTATGGAGGTTCCTTAAAAAACTACAAATAGATCTACTGTACGACCCAGCAATCCTACTGCTGTGCGTATACCCTGAGAAAACCGTAATTCAAAAAGAGTCATGTACCAAAATGTTCATTGCAGCTGTATTTACAATAGCCAGGACATGGAAACAACCTAAGTGTCCATCAACAGATGAATGGATAAAGAAGATCTGGCACGTATATAAAATGGAATATTACACAGCCTTAAAAAGAAACAAAATTGTGTTATTTGTAGTGAGGTGGATGGACTTAGAGTCTGTCATACAGAGTGAAGTAAGTCAGAAAGAGAAAAACAAATACAGTATGCTAACACATATATATGGAATCTAAAAAAAAAAAAAAGGTCATGAAGAACCTAGGGACGAGATGGAATAAAGACACAGACTTACTAGAGAATCGACTTGAGGATATGGGGAGGGGGAAGGGTAAGCTGTGACAAAGTGAGAGAGTGGCATGGACATATATAAACTACCAAAGGTAAAATAGATAGCTAGTGGGAAACAGCCGCATAGCACAGGGAGATCAGCTCGGTGCTTGTGACCACCCAGAGTTGTGAGGTTGGGAGGGTGGGAGGGAGGGAGACACAAGACGGAAGAGCTATGGGAACATATGTACATGTATAACTGATTCACTTTGTTGTAAAGCAGAAAATAACACACCATTGTAAAGCAATTATACTCCAATAAAGATGTTAAAAAAATAAGTAAATTACAAAAATAAATAAAGAGCACCTAGCTATTGTAAATGTACTCAACTATTTAGTACTGGAAAAATTTTATATCTATTTTTGTAAGTTACAAACATGATCACTAACTCTCTCTTTAATATTTGTTTAAAACTTTACAAGGAGATATAAAAAAAAAACACCAAGTTTCTAAAATTGTAAATAAACAAGAATAATTCACTGCCAGGAAAATGTCAAGAATAGGCTCTTAAAATAATCTGTAAACAATTAGGATATTTTAGAGTAGAGAGAAAGGACATAGGTTTATTGAGAAGGAATCATATATAGCAAAACTTACTTTCTATTTTTGCTAAGTTTAGCAGCTTTTAGATCATGATAATGTCTTAGAAGAAGTTTATCTTGATTCCAGCTAAGCATTTGACCAGGGGTTGAATAATTTCATTGTAAACAAGGTAGAGAAAAATTGGCGGGATGATAATGCATTTAGGTGGATTTGTAGCTAATGAAACAATTGAACTTACTGTGTTGATTCATCAGTATCAACCTGAGGGTACCTCAGATGTCCTGCCACATGCTTGTGCACTTGATCCTGTGAGGTTTAACATATTATCAGTGAAAGAATCTTCATCAATCGCACAGCTGAGGTATAGCTGAGCCAGAAAGCCAACAACTTGAAAAACTAACTGACTATGAAAATGGACACTCAAAACTTAAAAAAAAAAAAAAAGGCTAAATGCATTAATGCTGAAATATAACATTGAGTAATAGAATGTTTGAAAATTAAGTTCAGAGATCAATGAGAAACCACCTGTATGCTTTCACCAACCACAAGGTCAATACAAGCTAATGGTGTGATGTGAGACCTAATAACATTATCTTATGTTGCAGTCAGCCAAGTTCTGTGTTATGATCAAGGCAGATAGTAGTAGAACTACTCTCCACAGTTCAGAACATATAAAATTCTAGGCCCCATAGTGAAAAAAGAAAGAAAAGGAAGAAAAGAAGGAAGGAAGGAAGGAAGGAAGGGAGAGAGGGAGGGAGGGACGGAATGAGCAAGAAAGAAGGGAAGAAGGAGAGAAAACTAGAGAGCAAGTTATAAACCAAGATAATGATGGATCTGACAGTGGCATGTAAAAAAGACTTAAGAAAATAAAGAAGTTTAACACAGGGAAAAGATTTTTAGAAAATATGATAGCTGACTTATACTATTTGCAGAGCTATCATTAAGCAGAGATGGTAAGACACCCCCAAAACTGTTACTCTGGTACTCTTCGAGTCTATGATTCTTTTTTTCTATCAAAAAAGAGATATTGGCCATAGACACTCATATATTGAACATAATTTGACCTTTGAACCTAATTACTTTTCAGATCCCGTGCAGGGTTACAAAATCCAATTTACATTTGGACAAAAGATGCTTGTTTAAATTAAGCTGAGTGGCCAATTATCTATGAATACATCTCAATTCTATTTATGCACATAAATGTGCAAAAATGCCTAGAAAGGGAGAAATGGTGAAGACAAGAAGGATGAAGACGTGATATGTGTGAGTTAAAATGTTAACTGTATCATTCTACAAAAACATGCAAAATAGGTTAAACATATTCTTTGGTCAGAAAGTTAATGATAAGGGCATGAATTATGATAAATTTCTGTAAATTCTTGGCACAAAATGATAATTCTAAGAAGGTTTACTTTTAAAAAATAAATATAAAATTTTTCACTGGGATAATTTAGGTGTACTTTGACAAATTAAGCCAGTAATTTATTTCTTTCTAACAAGAATATTTACTAATTTTAAAATATTAGTGTGTATTTCTATATCCATTCCCATTAATGAAGAAAACTCTTGTTTGGAAACTTTACTTAATGAGGGCATTCTAGAACTCTGGATGCAGAATCAACATTAAATTATGATCAGATGGAAAAAAGGTAAAGACAATGGCATTATTACACATGGTATTTTATGATATAGATATGTCCAATTGACTGTTTAATCACATTATTCAATGAACTAAATTATAAAACTCTTCATTGAAAAGGAATGGACTCCATAATTTAAATTATACAAAAGAGCCAGAACAAATTCAAGTAATAAACAAATTTAGAACAAATTCGAGTAAGGATAAACAATATAAAACACATGTTGAAATGATATTAGGATGCTAGATTTAACAAAGGGAATAACTTTTGTTTATGATTATACCTTGAAAATAATTAAATATCCTAATAAAAAAAATCATGGAGAAAGCGGGGAGTGGGTGGTGGTGGTGGTGTGATGAATTGGGAGATTAGGATTGACATATATACACTAATCTGTATAAAATAGATAACTAATAAGAACCTGCTGTATAAAAAAATAAATGAATAAAATAAAATTTTAAAAAATCACCAAGGTGTGCAAGAATCATATATTTATCAAGAGAAATAAATAATTAAACTAAATAAGATAAACACGCTTGTAAATTGTTTTTACCAAACATGGTTAGATAAAAAATTCAATAAGCAAAATATCAGGTGAAAAAACTTTGGATTGAATTGCATTTTTAAATTTTAGTTCACTTAATAAGTATTTGGAAAAATATATAACATATATGTTACAACCTATTTATGTACACACATATGGGTTATAGGACACATATAGTGTGTGTGTGTGTGTGTGTGTGTGTGTGTGTGTGTGTGTGTGTGTGTTATAGGATGAATTATCCCTGTATTAACACCTTTGCATGTTTGAACATCTATTATAGTATTCTTTTGCATGGAAGAGAAACTTGAGTATTCCAGGCACCTAACAAAATGAAAGATAGTTTTGCTGTATGTATTAGAGTGGATTAATGTTTGACAAATATTAATTTGCAGCGCTTCTCCCTGCAGTGCCTCTCCTTTCAAGAGGATCACACATCTCTATGTGAAAAGCTATGATCAATGAAATTTTGGCAGGATTTTAAGAATGGCATGTGGCTTATAATGTCTTTTCCCCATTACCTGATGATGGGTTGTGTTTTCAATAGAGCCTGCTTGGCTTACATGGGTTGGGAATAAAGCCACAAATGACTCATGATGGACGTATTGTATGAGTGAAAAATAAACCTTTATTATGGTAAGCACCCGAGACTTGGGGAGCGTTAGTCACTGCAGCAGTCTAGGAAATCCTGATACAATATGGAATTGAAGAAATTAGATTCTATGAACTAACAATACTTTCTGTATACAGTAACTAGAAACTATATTCTATTCTTGGTAAACATTTCTTTGTTTTTTTTTTTAAATTTTTGTTGGAGTATAGTTGATTTACAATGTTGTGTTTCAGGTGTACAGCAAAGTGAATCAGTTATACATATACATATATCCACTCGTTTTTTTTTTAGGTTCTTTTTCCATATAGGCCATTACAGAGTATTGAGCAGAGTTCCTTGTGCTTGGTAACCACTTCTGAAAGTAGTTGAGATGCAATGTTCCTGTAGCTACATCTGTGTAATTGTAAAGACAACAGCTCCAAATCAAGAATAGCCTTAACTCTCCTTTTAAGTCATTTCAAAATTTGCAGTATTTGAAGTTTCCATTCAGAATCTTAATTGAAAACAATATCTATCAAAGAAACACTTAATTTAGGAGCCACAATGATCATGCTACCTAATTTGGGCTCATCTTGGATTTGAATTTTCAAGACATTTATTTTTCCCATACAAAGTGTAGAAGGCAGAGGAGATAGAAACATATTCAATTGATTATAAAATTCTGGTAATCCTAAAACCATCATGTTTTGCTTTTAGATACAGGAAGAAATTCCCACAAAAAATTGTATATACTATATTCAATATTTACTTTAAACTAATCAAAGAATCACACAAAAACAATGGACTTACTGATGTTAAAAAATAAAATTAACTTCCCTTCAGATTAAAAATTTATGTGAAAATGAAATTTATCACATTATAGAATTGTAGACTGATTACTACCCCACTAAAAAAAGATCACTAAATCTAACCTGTTCAAAACCGAAGAAAATGATGGAGGTAGTATAAAGGATTAACAACAAATCTGAAAGCACCTAGACTATAATGGAAACAAATACTAGAAATAGATGCAGATCATAAATAATAAATCTCAACAAAATATGACCACTAATTCATTTGCTTGTGTTACAAAATTTAAAACACAATGTTTAGTAGACACAACCAAATAAATAACTCATATACAAATGTTTATATAAGTATTACTGTGAAAGTATGTTTGATAATTGACTACAAGTAAAACAAAAGTTATAGAAAATCATGTGATAATGTGTTTCATAGAAATACAGTGTTCAAGAGGGTGCTGCAAAAATAGATAATAAACACTGTTTCAGTGATGATGTTTATTAAGGATTTATGAACTAATATAGAACATAAACAGCACATTGCTTAAATTTGCAAAATTTAAATGACCTGCTTTTTTACTGGGCATATGTATTTTAACAGTAGTTAGAGAAAGGTATGTAAAATGGAAAAAATCTATGATTTTGCTATTATCATCATCAAGAGCAACAATGTAGAATCTCAACAAATTTTGAGAACTAATTTTGCAGAAAATAAATGATTAGGCTTTTATTAACAATTCAGCTATAATATTTTAAATCTCATATGTTAATTATATTATTGCTCATTCAAGTTATAGGGCATTCTGAGATGAATCATTGACCCATGACAACAAATTACTGTTCTGAAATACCACTATTATTAATATCTTCTGGATCCATTGTGTGGTTTTCCATAGAGGGAATTCTATTTACAAAGAGTTACTAAAACAGCATAGGAAAAATCATAGCCCCGTCTTCTTATATTATCCGGGAAGGATGTGGTTCATACCATATGCTACTCCAGATTGAGTTTCCAACATGGTCAGCATTACTATAGATCATATTCACAATAGTATCATTACCGTATGGCTGGTCTACAGACAATGCGCCAGAGAAAAATAAAAAGGACTTACAATATTTCAACCTGGGTTCTTTGTTTTGGAATTTATTCTTGTCCATAATTCTCTGAGCCTCTAGAAAATGAAGACATTTAGACAGTTAAGGTAGAAGCATATCTTAAAAAGGAATGGACATCACTTTTCTCTCTCCATTTTCAACATTTTTTTAAGCCCTCAGTTTTCCTCCGACCCTGCTCATTATCCAGGACTGTGCAGAGTTCCTTCAATGGAATACTCCAATCTTGGCTACTATCTTTCCCTACATGGAAAAGGAACTCTGGATCTGTCTCCGCTCGACCTAACAAATAACCTACTGTACTTTCATTCTCCTTATGAGCTGTGACCTCTGCATTGAGATTTAAATATTTCACTTGATAAACATCTCATGTTTTATGTCTGCTTCAAAGATTGGCATTTTATCTGGAAATCTTCATCAGATGCAATGGTCCTCTAATTTTAAGCAGTAATTCTTGATAGGCTGTGAAATACTAGATTCTATGGCTAAGTATGTTTTAATCTCCCTTGAAATTGCTCTAGGTTGGAAAGCCTGAGCATATTTTTTTAGGTGAGAAGGAGGTCATTGCTACAGGAATTTAGATAGCTAAAACTACTCCATGATTCCATTCTTAAGTATGATATTCCTTTGGGGGATTATGTAAGAGCAGCTCCTGGCTAAATTTGATGAACCAGTTGCTTTTTAAAATTAACTGTACATAGCTGTTCAGTGAACTCTATGGGTCACAAAAAGGTGGGAAAGCAATATATCCTATTAAGAAGCTTATGAAATTGCATCAGGATGCATAATTAATAACATGGTTAGTAAAGTACAACTATGCATAAGTGTTATTGAGGATAACAGAAAAGAATCATCTCTTGGAGGTGAGATTAGGCTAAGCAGAAATATAACCAGTGAAATTTATTTTAAAATTGACCACAATATGGAGAAGAAATATAGATTTCTCAATGTGAGAAAAATGTGAACAAATGAAATTTCAGGAAGGAACAATAAAAATAATTAAGGGTGTAAATGAAATGATCAATGGGTGTAGACTAAAAAATAGTATGCATTTAATTTGGTGAAAAGACTAATGGGAAACTCAATCACTTGAAAGTATCTGTAGAGTAGAAAAGAGGGGAGACGGAGCAAATTTTAAGTTAGTCAAGAGAAAATAACCAGAAGTAATGGAATAGAATTGAGTATAGGAAATTTTTGAGTGACTATCATAGAAAAGGCAGCCTTGTTAGGTCTATTAGGCTGAGGAATTGTTTCCTAAGGGACATAGTAAAAAGCCCCTTTGCTTGAGCCATTTATGGAAACCAGAAAAAAAAGTGGGTAATGGTATAGGAAACAATCCTATATTCACAAAATTATGGGCATTATGATCTAATAGCTCCTACCCTCCCAGCACAAAAAGTCTCTAATGCATATAACTCATTGGCTTCCAGCTTTTGTATTTTCTCTTTTTAGGGAAAACTGATAGAACACTGAACAGGATCCTGACCATTTAAAAATTATGTATCTAATTTTATTATTACAATTTTGTATTTAACGCTTTCTTTAATTCTGAAAAGCCAGTCAAAAAACTTGAAATATTCCTCATTTGTCCAATAAATTAAATTAACTCACTAGATGATAGGCATTTTTAATGAATAAGTAAATTGCAATTAATAATGAATATTAAGCAATTTCTGTAAAAATATTTCTAACATTTCATGTTTAAAATATTTAAAATTTTTCAGCTTTTGAAATGAGTAAGATCAATATTTGTATTTTTTCCTGTTAGATACTAAAAACATGAAGGAAGGGACTTATATTTTTCAAAATACAGGGATTTATATTTTTCAAAAGTAGCAGAGCGTTAGAGTTTATGCTCTTGTTCTCCTCTGCACTATCAATTTCCAGACTTGGCGCTTTAAGAGGAATATAATAACCTGGGGTATTTCTAGAGAAGAATGACTTGGAGGGTAAGGAGAGCCAAAATATAATATGCTTACAATATTCAAGAAACTGGGGATGTTTATAATGCAAAAGTAGAGTTAGATAATTTTTGGTAGCCGATAAGTTACTTTTGTCTTTACTATGATCAATATCCTGGAGAAAAAAAATATTGTACCAATACAAAGAGTTGCATGCTAAGGCAAGGTCAAATTTTTTTCTGTCCCCTTAACATGAGGGTACACACTTGTGCAACATTAACTACCACACACAAATTCAGTATGATATGATAGTCGTATATTAGTGAAAATCACAATTGTCTGTAATTTTTAAACTAATTTATTTATCTGAGAAAGAAAGAAATGGTACCTCTGGAAGATTCATAAATGTATGGAGCTGTCAGGCACTATGTTAGTCTCTGCAGGTACAGCATGAAATAAACCTACACATTTCCTGCCCCCCATGGGTTGAAAGAGATAAATATGAAAACAAATAGAATTCAGAGTAACTACAGAACATGACAGTTGATATGAAAAAATGCAGATAGATAATCAAGAAAAAAAGACCAGAGTACATAAGATGGGCAGAGAAAGACTCTTTGAGGAAATGACACTTAAGTGAATATCTTACACATAAAAATAAGTCAGCCATGTGTAGAACTAGAAGAAACACAACTCTACAGGGATGAAAGAGGAGAAAAAGTGGATTTAGGAAGCAAAATGAAAAAAATATCAGTAACTAGGGTAGAGGATTGGGCTAAGAGAGGATCTGTACGAATGCATGGGGAAGAGAGCCACGGTGATAATGGATGGATAGGGGCTTGTTATTTTATTAGTGGCAGAAATAAACATGGAGGTAAGATATGAGTGAATGATTCCTGATATCTATGCCAGAGATAGGAGAAGAATGAATTTCAGAATACTATTAAATCTTGGAAAATTATCTCAGAAGTACAGGGACTTTTGAAAATCATCTTCTCCTATGCCCCATATTCATTATCTACACAAAAAACTTGCATACAGATGTTTCTTAGCAGCTTTATTCATAATAGCCAAAACTTAGAAGCAGCAAAGGTGTCCTTCAGTGGGTGAATGGACAGATAAACTGTGGTACTGTTACATCCAGACAAAGGAATATTAATCAGCATCAAGAAGACATGAGCTATCAAGACATGGAAAGACACGGAGGAAACTTAAAAATGCATATTACTAAGTGAAAGAAGCCAATATGAGAAGGCTACTACTGTATGATTCCAACTATACAACATTCTGGAAAAGGCAAAACTATGGAGACAGCAAAAGCATCAATAGTCACCAGGGGTTGTGAGAGGGAGGGATGAATGGGCAGAGTACAGAGAATTTTAGGGTAGTGAAACTATTCTTTATGATACTACAATGGGGACACATGTCACTACATGATTGTCAGAACCCATAAGAATGTACAAGAGCAATAGTGAACCCTAATGTAAACTCTGAACTTTGGGTGATTATGATGTGTCAATGTAGGCTCATCGATTTTAACAGATGTACCACTCTGGTGGGGGGATGGGTGTTGATAATGCAGGAGGCTATGCATGTGTGGTGAGCAGGAGGTATATGAGAAATCTCTGTGTATTCTTCTCAATTTTTCTATGAACCTAAAACTGCTCTAAAAATAAAGTCTTAAAAATTAAATGACAGTACTTTATTAATAATTCAATTTTCAAACAATAATATTTAAATATGTGAAAGGCTATGATCTGTGTGGGTCTTGACCATTCTTCATTCATTCATTCATGCAATATTTACTGAATATTTCTTACGTGCCAGGGACTCTTCTAAGCAAAGGGAGTAACATAAACAAATGCATTTCGTTATTGAGTTTGTCTTCTAGTGGAAGAGACATTCAGTAACACGTTAAATATCGTATAGCTATGATAGTCATTTTCTTACTTAATTTCAGATTCATTTCCTGCCCTTCTCTGCCCTGATCTGTATATCAGGTAATTAATCCCCCAGGCTTCCTTAATCTCAGGTTCCCAGGGAGGTTTTTCCAGTTGGGAGCACTTACTGAATGCTGGTTGTGAGGAGAGGAAAAGCCATGGTATATCATAACCTCTTTCTAACTTGGGGGCTAATCTCACAGCAGCTGTGCCTCTTGCTTCCTCCAGATCTGTCGCTCCTGCTTGACAGTTCCCTGAGAAATGCAAATTAGACACAAATTAAACACATAATGAGATATCATTTCACATCCAGATTGACAAAAATTTAATAATCAGACAAAACCAAATGCTATCGAGGATTAGAAGCTATGGAAAAATTTCTACTCTTTTGGTGGGAGCTAAAATATTTTGAAAAAAAATCTGAATTTTATAGACATGATGAAGATAAACGCTACTACTCGTCAATCCTAATTGTACATTCTAAAGATGAGTTTGCACATGTGAACCTAGAGAAATGTACAAAAATGTCCCTAACAGTACTTACTTCTTGTAATAGAAAAAAACGAAACAAAACTGCAAATCATCCTAATAAGCATTTAGAGAATAGATAAATGAATAAATCAATTTTGTTTATATGCATTCAATGGAATATTCTATCACAGTATAAATTAATAAATCAGAGATTCTTGCATTAACAAAGATAATATTTTTATTTTTATTAAAAAATTATTTGAATTGTTTTATTTTTATACAGCAGGTTCTTATAAGTTATCTATTTTATACATATTAGTGTATGTATGTCAATTCCAATTTCCCAATTCATCCCCCCCACCCCCGCTTTTCCCCCTTGGTGTCCATATGTTTGTTCTCTACATCTGTGTCTCTATTTCTGCCTTGCAAACCGGTTCATCTATACCATTTTTCTAGGTTCCACATATATGCATTAATATACGATATTTGTTTTTCTCTTTCTGACTTACTTCACTCTGTATGACAGTCTCTAGGTCCATCCACATCTCTACAAATGACCCAATTTCATTCCTTTTTATGGCTGAGTAGTATTCCATTGTATATATGTACCACATCTTTTTTTTTTTTTACATCTTTATTGGAGTATAATTGCTTTACAATGGTGAGTTAGTTCCTGCTTTATAACAAAGTGAATCAGTTATACATATACATATGTCCCCATATCTCTTCCCTCTTGCATCTCCCTCCCTCCCACCTTCCCTATCCCACCCTCTAGGTGGTCACAAAGCACCGAGTTGATATCTCTGTGCTATGCTGCTGCTTCCCACTGGCTATCTATTTTACGTTTGGTACCGTATATATGTCCATGCCACTCTCTCACTTTGTCACAGCTTACACTTCCCCCTCCCCATATCCTCAAGTCCATTCTCTAGTAGGTCTGTGTCTTTATTACTGTCTTACCCCTAGGTTCTTCATGACATTTTTATTTTTCTTAGATTCCATATATATATGTGTTAGCATATGGTATTTGTCTTTCTGTTTCTGACTTACTTCACTCTGTATGAGAGACTCTAGGTCCATCGCCTCACTACAAATAACTCAATTTCATTTCCTTTTATGGCTAAGTAATATTCCATTGTATATATGTGCCGCATCTTATTTATCCATTCATCCGATGATGGACACTTGGGTTGTTTCCATCTTCTGGCTATTGTAAATAGAGCTGCAATGAACATTTTGGTACATGACTCATTTTGAATTATGGTTTTCTCAGGGTACATGCCCAGAAATGGGACTGCTGGGTCATATGGTAGTTCTATTTTTGTTTTTTAAGGAACCTTCATACTGTTCTCCATAGTGACTGTACCAATTCACATTCCCACCAGCAGTGCAAGAGTGTTCTCTTTTCTGCACACCCTCTCCAGCATTTATTGTTTCTACATTTTTTGATGATGTCCATTCCGACCGGTGTGAGATGATATCTCATTGTAGTTTTGATTTGCATTTCTCTAATGATTAATGATGTTGAACATTCTTTCATGTGTTTGTTGGCAGTCTGTATATCTTCTTTGGAGAAATGTCTATTTAGGTCTTCTGTCCATTTTTGGATTGGGTTGTTTGTTTTTTTTATTATTGAGCTGCATGAGCTGCTTGTAAATTTTGGAGATTAATCGTTTGTCAGTTGCTTCATTTGCAAATATTTTCCCCCTTTCTGACGGTTGTCTTTTCGTCTTGTTTATGGTTTCCTTTGCTGTGCAGAAGCTTTTAAGTTTCATTAGGTCCCATTTGTTTATTTTTGTTTTTATTTCCATTTCTCTAGGAGGTGGGTCAGAAAGGATCTTGCTGTGATTTATGTCATAGAGTGTTCTGCCTATGTTTTCCTCTAAGAGTTTGATAGTTTCTGGCCTTACATTTAGGTCTTTAATCCATTTTGAGCTTATTTTTGTGTATGGGTCTTATTTTTGTGAGGGTTCTAATCTCGTACTTTTACATGTACCTGTCCAGTTTTCCCAGCACCACTTATTGAAGAGGCTGTTCTTTCTCCACTGTACATTCCTGCCACCTTTATCAAAGATAAGGTGTCCATATGTGCGTGGGTTTATCTCTTGGCTTTCTATCCTGTTCAATTGATCTATCTTTCTGTTTTTGTGCCAGTACCATACTGTCTTGATTACTGTAGCTTTGTAGTAGAGTCTGAAGTCAGGGAGCCTGATTCCTCCAGCTCCTTTTTTCGTTCTCAAGATTGCTTTGGCTATTCAGGGTCTTTTGTGTTTCCATACAGATTGCGAAATTTTTGGTTCTAGTTCTGTGAAAAATGCCAGTGGTAGTTTGATAGGGATTGCATTGAATCTATAGATTGCTTTGGGTAGTACAGTCATTTTCACAATGTTGATTCTTCCAATCCAAGAACATGGTATGTCTCTCCATCTCTTTGTATCATCTTTAATTTCTTTCATCAGTGTCTTATAATTTTCTGCATACAGGTCTTTTGTCTCCTTAGCGAGGTTTATTCCTAGATATTTTATTCTTTTTGTTGCAATGGTAAATGGGAGTGTTTTCTTGATTTCACTTTCAGATTTTTCATCATTAGTACATAGGAATGCCAGAGATTTCTATGCATTAATTTTGTATCCTGCTACTTTACCAAATTCATTGATTAGCTCTAATATTTTTCTGGTAGCATCTTTAGGATTCTCTATGTATAGTATCATGTCATCTGCAAACAGTGACAGCTTTACTTCTTCTTTTCCGATTTGGATTCCTTTTATTTGCTTTTCTTCTCTGATTGCTGTGGCTAAAACTTCCAAAACTATGTTGAATAAGAGTGGTGAGAGTGGGCAACCTTGTCTTGTTCCTGATCTTAGTGGAAATGGTTTCAGTTTTTCACCATTGAGGATGATGTTTGCTGTGGGCTTGTCATATATGGCCTTTATTATGTTGAGGAAAGTTCCCTCTATGCCTACTTTCTGCAGGGTTTTTATCATAAATGGGTGTTGAATTTTGTCAAAAGCTTTCTCTGCATCTATTGAGATGATCATATTGTTTTTCTCCTTCAATTTGTTAATATGGTTTATCACATTGATAGATTTGTGTATATTGAAGTGTCCTTGCACTCCTGGAATAAACCCCACTTGATCATGGTGTATGATCCTTTTACTGTGCTGTTGGATTCTGTTTGCTAGTATTTTGTTGAGGATTTTTGCATCTATGTTCATCAGTGATATTGGCCTTTAGTTTTCTTTCTTTGTGACATCCTTGTCTGGTTTTGGTATCAAGGTGATGGTGGCCTCGTAGAAGTAATTTGGGAGTGTTCCTCCCTCTGCTATATTTTGGAAGAGTTTGAGAAGGATAGGTGTTAGCTCTTCTCTAAATGTTTGATAGAATTCACCTGTGAAGCCATCTGGTCCTGGGCTTTTGTTTGTTGGAAGATTTTTAATCACAGTTTCAATTTCAGTGCTTGTGATTGGTCTGTTCATATTTTCTATTTCTTCTTGATTCAGTCTTGGCAGGTTGTGCATTTCTAAGAATTTGTCCATTTCTTCCAGATTGTCCATTTTATTGGCATAGAGTTGCTTGTAGTAATCTCTCATGATCTTTTTTATTTCTGCAGTGTCAGTTGTCACTTCTCCTTTTTTATTTCTAATTCTATTGATTTGAGTCTTCTCCCTTTTTTTCTTGATGAGTCTGGCTAGTGATTTATCTATTTTGTTTAACTTCTCAAAGAAGCAGCTTTTAGTTTTATTGATCTTTGCTATTGTTTCCTTCATTTCTTTTTCATTTATTTTTGATCTGATATTTATGATTTCTTTCCTTCTGTTAGCTTTGGGTTTTTTTTGTTCTTCTTGCTCTAATTGCTTGAGGTGTAAGGTTAGGTTGTTTATTCGAGATTTTTCCTGCTTCTTAAGGTGGACTTGTATTGCTATAAACTTCCCCCTTAGAACTGCTTTTGCTGCATCCCATAGGTTTTGGGTTGTTGTGCCTCCATTGTCATTTGTTTCTAGGTATTTTTTTTATTTCCTCTTTGATTTCTTCAGTGATCACTTCATTATTAAGTAATGTATTGTTTAGCCTCCATGTGTTTGTATTTTTTATAGATCTTTTCCTGTAATTGATATCTAGTCTCATGGCGTTGTGGTCAGAAAAGATACTTGATACAATTTCAATTTTCTTAAATTTACCAAGGCTTGATTTGTGACCCAAGATATGATCTATCCTGGAGAATGTTCCATGAGCACTTGAGAAAAATGTGTATTCTGTTGTTTTTGGATGGAGTGTCCTATAAATATCAATTAAGTCCATCTTGTTTAGTGTATCATTTAAAGCTTGTGTTTCCTTATTTATTTTCATTTTGGATGATCTGTCCATGGGTGGAAGTGGGGTGTTAAAGTCCCCTACTATGAATGTGTTACTGTCGATTTCCCCTTTTATGGCTGTTAGTATTTGCCTTATGTATTGAGGTGCTCCTATGTTGGGTGCATAAATAATTACAATTGTTATATCTTCTTCTTGGATCGATCCCTTGATCATTATGTAGTGTCCTTCTTTGTCTCTTTTAATAGTCCTTATTTTAAAGTCTATTTTGTCTGATATGAGAATTGCTACTCCAGCTTTCTTTTGGTTTCCATTTGCATGGAATATCTTTTTCCATCCCCTTACTTTCAGTCTGTATGTGTCTCTAGGTCTGAAGTGGGTCTCTTTTAGACAACATATATAAGGGTCTTGTTTTTGTATCCATTCAGCCAATCTGTGTCCTTTGGTGGGAGCATTTAATCCATTTACATTTAAGGTAATTATCGATATGTATGTTCTTATTCCCATTTTCTAAATTGTTTTGGGTTTGTTGTTATAGGTCTTTTCCTTCTCTTGTGTTTCTTGTCTAGAGAAGTTCCTTTAGCATTTGTTGTAAGCTGGTTGGTGGTGCTGAACTCTCTCAGCTTTTGCTTGTCTGTAAAGGTTTTAATTTCTCTATCAAATCTGAATGAGATCCTTGCTGGGTAGAGTAGTCTTGGCTGCAGGTTTTTCTCCTTCTTCACTTTCAGTATGTCCTGCCACTCCCTTCTGGCTTGTAGTGTTTCTTCTGAGAGATCAGCTGTTAACCTTATGGGGATTCCCTGTGTGTTATTTGTTGTTTTTCCTTTGCTGCTTTTAATATGCTTTCTTTGTATTTAATTTTTAACAGTTTGATTAATATGTGTCTTGGCGTATTTCTCCTTGGATTTATCCTGTATGGGACTCTCTGTGCTTCCTGGACTTGATTAACTATTTCCTTTCCCATATTAGGGAAGTTTTCAACTATAATCTCTTCAAATATTTTCTCAGTCCCTTTCTTTTTCTCTTCTTCTTCTGGAACCCCTATAATTCCAATGTTGGTGAGTTTAATGTTGTCCCAGAGGTCTCTGAGACTGTCCTCAGTTCTTTTCATTCTTTTTTCTTTACTCTGCTCTGCAGTAGTTATTTCCACTATTTTATCTTCCAGGTCACTTATCCGTTCTTCTGCCTCAGTTATTCTGCTATTGATCCCATCTAGTGTACTTTTAATTTCATTTATTGTGTTGTTCATCGTTGCTTGTTTCATCTTTATTTCTTCTAGGTCCTTGTTAACTGTTTCTTGCATTTTGTCCATTCTATTTCCAAGATTTCGGATCATCCTTACTATCATTATTCTGAATTCTTTTTCAGGTAGACTGCCTATTTCCTCTTCATTTGTTAGGTCTGGTGCATTTTTATCTTGCTCCTTTATCTGCTGTGTGTTTTTCTGTCTTCTCATTTTGCTTATCTTACTGTGTTTGGGGTCTCCTTTTTGCATGCTGCAGGTTCATAGTTCCTGCTGTTTTTGATGTCTGTCTCCAGTGGCTAAGGCTGGTTCAGTGGGTTGTGTAGGCTTCCTGGTGGAGGGGACTAGTGCCTGTGTTGTGGTGGTTGAGGCTGGATCTTGTCTCTCTAGTGGGCAGGTTCACATCTGGTGGTGTGTTTTGGCGTGTCTTTGACCTTATTATGATTTTAGGCAGCCTCTCTGTTAATGGGTGGGGGTGTGTTCCTGTTTTGCTAGTTGTTTGGCATAGGTTGTCCAGCACTGAGGCTTGCTGGTCGTTGAGTGTAGCTGGGTGCTGGTGTTAAGATGGAGGTCTCTGGGAGATTTTCACCGTTTGATATTATGTGGAGCTGAGAGGTCTCTTGTTGACCAGTGTCCTGAAGTTGGCTCTCCTACCTCAGAGGCAGAGCCCTGACTCCTGGCTGGAGCACCAGGAGCCTTTCTTCCACACAGCTCAGAATAAAAGGGAGAAGAAGTTGAGAGAATTAGTAGAAGTATGAGGGAAGAAAGAAGGAAAGGAGGGAAGGAAGGAAGGAAGAAAGAAAGAAAGAAAGAGAGAAGCAAAGAAGGAAAGAAGGCAAGAAGGAAAGAAAGGAGGGAGGGAGGGAGGGAGGAAGGAAGGAAGGAGGGAAAGAAGGAAAAAAGACCGAAAGAAAGAAGATACAGTAAAAATAAAATGAAGTATAATGAAGTTATTGAATTAAAAAATATTTAGAAAAAAAAAAAAAAGGACGGATAGAACCTTAGGACAAATGTTGGAAGCAAAGCTATACAGACAAAATCTTACACAGAAGCATACACCCTCACAAAAAGAGGTAAAGGGGGAAAAATCATAAATCTTGCTCTCAGAGACCACCTCCTCAATTTGGGATGATTCGTTGTCTAAAGGAGGGAAGGAAGGAAGGAAAGAAAGAAAGAAAGAAAGAACGAAGGTAAAGTATAATAAAGTTATTAAAATTAATTATTAAGAAAAAAATTTAAAAAAAAACCATGGACGGATAGAACCCTAGGACAAATGGTGGAAGCAAGACTATACAGACAAGATCTCACACAGAAGCATACACATACACATTCACAAAAAGAGGAATAGGGGAAAAAATCATAGATCTTGCTCCTAAAGTCCACCTCCTTAATTTGGGATGATTGGTTGTCTATTCAGGTATTCCACAGATGCAGGGTACATCAAGTTGATTGCGGAGCTTTAATCTGCTGCTTCTGAGGCTGCTGGGAGAGATTTCCCTTTCTCTTTGTTCTCACAGCTCACAGGGGCTCAGCTTTGGATTTGGCCCTGCCTCTGCGTGTAGGTCGCTGGAGGGCGTCTGATTTTTCCTCAGACAGGACGGGGTTAAAGGAGCCGCTGATTCGGGGGCTCTGGCGCACTCAGGCCGGTGGGGCGGGAGGGGCACTGCGTGCGGGGCGGGCCTGCGGCGGCAGAGGCCAGCGTGACTTTGCACCAGCCTGAGGCCCGCCGTGCGTTCTCCCGGGGAAGTTGTCTCTGGATCCCGGGAACCTGGCAGTGACGGGCTGCACCGGCTCCGTGGAAGAGGGGTGTGGAGAGTGACCTGTGCTCGCACACAGGCTTCTTGGTGGCGGCAGCAGCAGCCTTAGCGTCTCCCGCCCGTCTCTGGGGTTCGCGCTTTTAGCCGCGGCTCGCGCCCGTCTCTGGAGCTCCTTTAAGCAGCGCTCTTAAACCCCTCTCCTCGCGCACCAGGAAACAAAGAGGGAAGAAAAAGTCTCTTGCCTTTTCGGCAGGTGCAGACTTTTCGTCGGACTCCCTCCCGGCTAGCCGTGGTGCACTAGGCCCTTCAGGCTATGTTCAAGCCGCCAACCCCAGTCCTCTCCCTGCGCTCCGTCCGAAACCGAAACCTGAGCCTCAGCTCGCAGCGCCGCCCGCCCCGGCGGGTGAGCAGACAAGCCTCTCGGGCTGGTGCGTGCCGGTCAGCACCGATCCTCTGTGCGGGAATCTCCCAGTTTTGCCCTCCGCACCCGTTGCTGTGCACTCCTCCGCGGCTCCGAAGCTCCCCGCCTCCGTCTCCCGCAGTCTCTGCCTGCGAAGGGGCTTCCTAGTGTGTGGAAACTTTTCCTCCTTCACAACTCCCTCCCACTGGTGCAGGTGCCGTCCCTATTATTTTGTCTCTGTTTTTTCTTTTTTTCTTTTGCCCTACCCAGGTACGTGGGGAGTTTCTTGCCTTTTGGGAGGTCTGAGGTCTTCTGCCAGCCTTCAGTAGGTGTTCTGTAGGAGTTGTTCCACGTGTAGATGTATTTCTGGTGTATCTGTGGGGAGGAAGGTGATCTCCGCGTCTTACTCTTCCGCCATCTTCAAGGTCCCCCCTTTCATATTCTTTAGAAGGACAAAACTTCACAGGACTGTGATCCTTCCTCCTTTTGTAATTCCACTCTGTCAAGCTGGGAGAACACGTGCATTCTTTTATTCATTGTTTATGGCTGACTTCACAAGGAAGTATTGTGAAAGGGGCTGCAAACTTCCAATTACCAGATATGAAAATTCTCATGAACATAATAAATATAAGCAAGTCTTCATAGTTTTTTAAACTACAGAGTCTTCATTTTTCTCACTAAATGGATTAGTACAGGCTGTGAGGAATTTTGTAGTAGTCAAATTGGCAAGAAAGAAAATGAAAGCATGAAAGTCTAAGTGCATCTTTCAGAATTACGGTATTTAATGTTTAAAGGTTTATTTATTTATTTTTTAAGTACTTGAAGGATGGAAAGTAATCAATGAAATGGAGCTAAAACATCAGCGATTTTAATATTCTAGGCTCAGGGGTTTTCTTGAGTTTGTAGAAGTCAGTGTGTTTCTTTTGTAAAATTATACTTTGATTCATTAAAATGATGACTTCATCATAGGAGTTAGTAGCCTGCGGACAAAGAAATTATGAGAGAAGGGAGTAGAAATCATCATCAGGGTTACAAATTAAGGCAAGTTATTTATTGAGAGGCTGTGTGAGAGATCAGCCCATGGAAATGCAAAATCTCTTTAAGAGATAGGACTGAAATCATATTATATCTTGGCATCTCCAGACCATGTTTGACTGACACATAATAGTCATTCAACTGATGTGTATTGAACAATGACCATAATAAGCATAATAGCACTAATGGGAATCTCTGGCATGTTGTTAAATGGACAAGATTCATCCACATATATGTGTTATCACAGTGAGTATGTGGGTGAAGTGTCATGGAATTCAGTGTTATGCCCCACAACGACCATGGACCTTGCTCTAACAGCAGTGGATAATGTTAACTGAAGTCTCTACATTACAATGGGTCCTTATCCTCCAGATGGTGTTTGTGTGTGTGTGTGTGGGGGGGGGGTTGTGTGTGTGTGTGTTGTGTTTTGCCTCTGTGTGTGTAAGACCATTAACTACCTAGTGCACAACCTCCTAGAGTCATGGTCACCAACAACCAGGATATTCTGATGGGTATATCTAGCATGAACCGCTGGAAGGAAGTATGTCATAGCTTTGTTTCAGAAAAAAGATTCAACTTATACATAAGCAAACCACATATCCCTTAGTTAAGTATTATGCTTCTGGATCTGAGTACAGTACTAAACTAGTCATTTTTAGTATAAAAATACTCATAGGAAAAATGACCATAGTTTAAATGGTATACATAAAATCCCTCTTAACCTACTACTTATCTTTTGCTCCTGCCCTAATTCCTATATCCTCTAGCCCCAGTCTCCAGAGGTAGCAGAAGACATTTTTCAACTTGCTTTTATATGGTAGAATAGAATTTCTAGTGATAAGGATGGATGTGGATGTCCTATTTTTCAGTGACTTTGAGTTTCCAAATAATCCTGGTTATCAGAAGGCACTGCATAAAAAGAAACATTACAAAACTGAATCCTGCTAAGGCTAAGATTATCATATTTTAGATAATCCCATCCTGATATGGTAGAGTATATTTGCTCAGTGTTAATGATAAAAAGTAAGAAGTGAACAGAACTTCATGTAGATGAAATCTTGCTTTAGTAGAAGATAAATGTTTTCTCATTTAGTTGATAAGCAGGCAGAACAACAGGAATACAATTATACTGTTTTTTGGATTTTCTATTGAGGTTCCTTCTAATGAACTATGTAGGATCTTTAAGATATATTTGACTTTTCACCTGAATTTGGTTTGAATAATTGCATTAGGTGGTCATCCTTATGTAAGCATTCCATTCACTCACTCACTCACTCATTCATCCATTTATTTAACAATTATTTATTAAGCCATTCTTTGAAATTTCCCAATTTAGTGTCCTTCTCATCCTGTACTGTTCAAAAAGATTGGGAAAAGTTAGGGAGTAATATATGTTGCAGACCGTGGATTTTAGTTCAAACATTTCCTTATTTTAGAATGAATTGTTCTGGGCTTCCCTGATGGCGCAGTGGTTGAGAGTCCGCCTGCCGATACAGGGGACACGGGTTCGTGCCCTGGTCTGGGAAGATCCTACATGCCGCGGAGCGGCTATGCCCCTGAGCCATGGCCGCTGAGCCTGCGCGTCCGGAGCCTGTGCTCCGCAACGGGAGAGGCCACAACAGTGAGAGGCCCGCGTACCGCAAAAAAAAAAAAAAAAAAAAAAAGAAGAAGAAGAAGAAAGAATGAATAGTTCTGAAAAAGAAATAGTAGCTTTATTACAAATGATCTCCTCAGCTGTATTTGGGTCTGGGCCCATTGCTCTCCTGGGAGAGAACTTTGGCCTGTGGCTCTGCTGAGTTACCAGAAACTTAGGGATGTGAGACTGTCATTCTGTCCTAGGAGCTGACTTTAGAGCCAAGATTAACTGGTGCCAGAATGAGAAGTAAAATTCAAGAAACTTGAACCTTGAATAAAATTCAAGAACTCTGTAGACTTGCCTGGGATTAAAAAAATGTTACTAAGCATCTTTTCTTTAGGGTTCGAAATATCTTCAAACCTGCTTTCTTATGCCGGTATCTCATTTTTTAAATTTACATAAAATAATTTTTAGAAAGAAATAAAATAAGGACAAAAAAAAGAACATAGATGAATGAAAAGAGAAATTTTCCATGCAAAATTACAAATGCAAAGAAAAATCTAAAAAGGGTGCAATTAAAATTTTCACCTAAATGATATCATCTTAATATCATGACTAGCAAAAGTCCTGTGTCTCTGTGTTTAAAAGCCTCAGATTATTTTTCTGGGAGAACACAGTATTATATCCCTTTTAGAATTCTGAGATTTCTAAGCCACAGGCAAGAATTGTTAGCCTACCACTAATTAATTAATCTGTGTGTTCATACTGTGGTTTACCCTGTGGGTGATAAAAATTTGTGCCACAATTTATTTTGCAGATGACTTTAGGATCCACAGTCAAATCAAATGAGATGGAATTAACTGTCCCAGCCTTCCAAAGAGCAGGCTCATACAAATGCCATACTGTTTTAGCTCTTGGAAGATGACATTTGTCTTAATAATTTTGAAATATGAATGTGTTCTAGATAGCAATAAATGCACTGCAGTGTTCACATAGAAAAAAATATAATAAACGTGATGTTTGAGAGAAGCTCTCTTTCAGTTGTAAAGTCTTCTTGCCTCAGACTTCTGACTTTTCCTTCTACACAACTCATTATTATAAGTTCTATCTGTATTTATGTTTTACTTCTATATGACCCAAAGTTTCATAATAGTTATTTACTTTCAACTTTGTCCTCACTCTCAGTTTTCTCATTTTTTTTGGTTATCTTGTTTGATATATTAACATTCTTCTATTCATTGCCTCTTCATTGCCAGAGTTCTCCGCATCCTGGTTTACAGGGCTGTTTCCACAATCCACATGTCATTGTAATAGGATTAATTATTTATCTATAAAGGGTCTGGGCATATTTATTTTTCAGGTTAATAATGAAAATGTAATAATTGAGTCCTATATAGTTCACACTTAGGAATGATGATCAAAGCTATTTATTATTAAGAAGAGTTACTATTTTCCACTAGCTGTGGACTATATAAACTAACCCCAATATGAATAGTCATTAAATTCTTTACACTTCTGGTTAAAATTAAGAAAGTAAGCTATAATAGAAAGTAATAGCTCTGAACGCACCAATACATTTTCAGGAAATTTCAAAATGAATGTTAAGGGCAATGACATTAAATGTTGATGGCTTTTCATGATAGATTTATAGTAATCAAAAAGTCCAAATAATTCACTTTTAGATGAAACATGCCTTGGTTTGACAAAAAAAAGGAATCATTCCTACAAATAATAAAAATATCACTATTACTGGGCTTCCCTGGTGGCGCAGTGGTTGGGAGTCCGCCTGCCGATGCAGGGGACACGGGTTCGTGCCCCGGTCCGGGAGGATCCCACATGCCTCGGAGCGGCTGGGCCCGTGGGCCATGGCCGCTGGGCCTGCGTGTCCGGAGCCTGTGCTCCGCAACGGGAGGGGCCGCGGCAGTGAGAGGCCAGAGTACCGCTAAAAAAAAAAAAAAAAAAAAAATCACTATTACAAATTTTATCTTAGAGGTTAAAAATTTATTTCTGAAAATGTCAATGATTTGGGTATATAAACTAAATTACAATTTTTCTATAATTCTAAAACTATTTGCTTCACCTCTTCAGTAACTTATTTTCCAGAAAATCTAAAGGACAAATGTTTTTCTGGATTTCTTCCAAAGCAATACATTAAATGACCTTGACTGTGCTTAGAATTTCAATTTGAAACCTCTAAGCTTGGATATGAATTCCAGTTTAGGGTTTTTGTGAAGTTTCTACTGAGGCAAGATGTGTAACAATACAAAACAAATAGTGGCAAGATAAGCCTCTAAAATAAGCTGTTTGAGGATAAATAAAAAAATAATAAAATAATGAATTGATTGGACATAGTAAAAGAAGGATATATACATATATAAATATATTTTTTTACATTTAAGATTCCTTCTAACTGTAACATTTAATCAAGAATTCCCTTTAATATTCAATTAGATTGACGTTTTTGATTTTTGCTTTTTTTTTTTTCTGAGTACTAGTAATAGAAAATCACCTGAGCTGGTAATGAAAGAAGAGGTTTTCACTAAATCCTTTTTCTTATTTTAATTTCCTTACTTTGTACATTTTACTAAAATCCTACTTTTAACAAAGCACCTACATTTTTCGTGTTGATCCCTTGAAGCTTGCCAGCAAGTACTATATAGAATTTAATTTAAAAATATTTCACTGGGTATCCCTGTGATTATTGCTGAAAAAATAAAGAGAAATGAACACTGGTTTGTGCTGTCTCAGAATATTATGCCTCTTAAAATTGCAGTGACGAATGCAGTTAGAAGATACATACACATTCTTGGGAAACAAGTGACTTATGCTTACAAATGTTACCACAAACTGTGTTAGAATAGAATCCAAATCAATAACTTTGAAGAGTCTATCTAGCAAAAGCTTTGAGGTCTTAGTAAATACATGGTGAATGAGTAAAGTAATGACTTTGCAAATCACTTTCATAATATTAAAAGGATTAAGCAGTTACCTTATGAAACATTTTAATTCACTGACAGCAAAAAAAAAAAAAATGTGCTGAGTAGAATGAATTTTTCATAATGTGAAGTATACAAAGAAAGTGTAAATTTATGTCCTCGAAATGCTCACAAACTTAGTAGGAAAAAAATAATTGGTTTAGAATGAGAAAAAAATAACTGCTTTAGAATGAGACAAAAGTAATTGGTTTAGAATGGGAAAATAACCTGTTATTATGTGTTAAATTCATATATTCTGTGCAATGACAATCGTTAACTTTTATTGAGTGCTTTACCTTCTTTATCACAACAGCCCTATGATTTGATAGGCACTCTTCTGATTCCTGACTACATGGATGGTAGCTGAATCAAAACATATTCATAAGCTTGCCCTGATCAAAGACTCATGAACTCAAGCAGGCTTACTGCAGCATCTAAGCTTTCATACACTGTG
Source organism: Stenella coeruleoalba (assembly GCF_951394435.1). Classification (NCBI taxonomy): domain Eukaryota; kingdom Metazoa; phylum Chordata; class Mammalia; order Artiodactyla; family Delphinidae; genus Stenella; species Stenella coeruleoalba. The sequence goes on along the minus strand of NC_137150.1, from coordinate 111,617,252 downwards.
CCACAGCTCAGCCTATGTTAGATGGTCAGGAAAAGTTTCATACAATATGTGGACCTTGATTTAGGTTTCAAAGAAGAATGCAAATTTGGATAGTATTAACAAGCCTGGAAAGCCTATGGCAAAGACCAAATTTTTTACCATATGAGCATGGTAAAACTGGGGGAAGAGATGAGTCTAGATTGAGTAGGATTAATAGGGTCAGAATTTTATTGATTTTCAAGACCGTAAAAAATTACAGATTTTGCACTCAGAAGTGGGAGGTATTGACTATTTGGGAGACTTATACAAATTTTCTATAAACATTTCATGCACAGGCCCAGCAGTCAATGTTAAAGAGTAGTCTAAAATAAATTACTGCAATATAGCCTATAAGATATAATAACAGATACATATAAATGCACAACTAAACCAGAGAAATTACAATAAGGCCTCCAGAATAGGTGATATCTGAGTTTTGTCTTGAAAGAAAAATTAATGTTTTAAAAGATTCATCTGACACTAATGTAAGAATGAATTAAAGAGGAGAAATTGATATTAGGTAGAAAAGATAAGAGACATTGTAGTAAGAGATATAGTTTGTGGTAGAGGCATACTCAGATGCCAATTTCTTTTAAGCATGATAGATTATTGGTGAGAAAGAGTTATTCCTAAAGAATTATAGTTTTAGATTAATATTATGCATAAATAATATGACTCTGGGACAGTTAATTTACTTATACTAACATGATGCTAATAAGACCAGGGTTATAGGGTTACTCATTCTGTTCTGTGACCTTGGAGTAAAGGCCAGCTAGGAATTTTAGAAATCTTTCACAGAATGACAAAGACAGAGAGTGTGAAAACCTTCATAAATTTCATGCCTATGGTAGTCAACATTGAAAAAATAAAACCCTCAAAAACATTTATTCAATTAAGTGCAGACCAAGTGGGGGCATCATCATGCAGAATTCTAGTGTAATAATAAGATTTCCTCTGAGCTTTCCAGATACAGGTGAATATTGAATTTTATTTACATAAGGTTTTATTTGTTCATGCATAGTACCTCCAGCACTATCACTTAGGTGATCTTTACTATTGCTGCCTAAAGACAATGATAACAATCACAGTAATAATAAAGAGGACCATACCTATCATAACTGAAATAGTTTTGGAATTAGGTAGAGAATGAACAAATAGCTATAATTCATTTAGCACATAACATATTGGCATAACATCATTTAATTTTTACATTTCATGAACTAGGAATTTTTATGTCTATTTTGCAGATGAATAAACTGAGACTCATAGCTGGTGGGTGTCGAAGCTAGGATTGAAACTTGGGAATATCTACTCTCAACTCCAATCCTTTGAACAACATAAGATACATCCAATGATCCTGTCTTATGGGCTTCCCTACCATAGACTCTCAGCCTCCCTTTTCTTTTACATTGGGTTTTAATTTGCATTGCAGAGAGACGGTAGAGTTAAGACTCCAATGCAATAGCATTTTGTCCTAATTCTTCACTCTGCCGTCACCGGAACTGGCTTCAGTAGTTCTCCCAACTGCAGTTACTCTCTTCATGTGCATCCTCTTTAGGCATCCTATCAAGGCAGGCAGAGGTTAAGCTGTATGGACTCCAAGGTGCAATCCATCTCTAAAAATTCTACTCTTTTAAGAAAGTTAATGAAGTTGACCCAGTACTATTGATGTTTGGGGAATTCAAAGCATCTGGAAATTCTCTCTGGAATTTCTCTTCCCTTAACATTTTGTTATTTACAGAATTTATCTTGCTGTCTGAAATTTTTGTCGGTGGTTTCAAATATTTACTATTAATTTGTTTAAACAAGTGATAAGTAATATGTGTCAGGTCCAGTATAGGCATTGGGGATAAAGACCCAGGAGAATTTATTGCCCCAGGAATTCAGGGCATATTTGTTATATCTATGGCTTATGACCTAAAAGTCTTAGAAGGGGAGTGAAAAAAGTAAACTGAAATTATATGACATGTTTTCATTGATATTTTTTTTTCTCCCAGTTAGAACAGCTTCTGATGATGAGCAAGGCACCAAGGGACATACCGTTTGGATGGGGATGATCGATGATTGGCCACCAAAGTTTGCATTATAAAACTAAGTTCAACTTTGTTGTAAAAGTATTGCTTTGAATGGACTTCTAGTTAGCTACCAAAAAAGTTTGTTGATTTGACATTCTGACTAATTGATAACAGAGAAATTCTAGTATCATCTGCCTTAATAGAGTGCTTATTTTTACTGATACCAGTCCCAGCTGGCTTTCATTTGCTGGCTGAGCTTGGGTGAGGCATGCCATCTAAGCCTCATTTTTCTCAATTGTCAAATAACCCTAGCTATATTGCTATGAGAACTAAATACATTCATGCATAAAAAGTACTAAACATACTATCTTATATACCAAGGCCTTTTAATTGTCTATTTTTCAACCCAAATTTCAATTGCTTTTTCAGTGATATTTGTTGGACTCTGTCTATACTGTATTAAAAAATTAATTCTAAGAGAGATAAATGCATTTAAATAGAATGAAAAATATTAAAATATGAAGCATGGTACATTGATACAAAAGTTAATTATTGCTTATTCTCTGGAAATTGATGAATTAAATATTTTAGCTAGCTCTATCTTCTTTTTTGTGTGTGGGGCTGGTTTTCAATCTGATTTCACCTGAATAACCACAGAAGCCCCATGCTAAGTGATGAATCAGACACACTGTGCAATAATAGCTATGTTAACTGACTTTTAATGCTATTTTACTTCCCAGTTGCTCTCCACATGTCCCCAAAGTTTAATAAAGCTGAAAACATTTTATTTTATTGTCTCAAACTATTGATTATCTGTTTAATGTAATGTTGAAAACTCTGTGATATATTGCCTTTGCCACAATGATTAAATGAATTATCTTAAGAAATAAGAGTTCTGCTTTAAAGCAAAGAACCCTAATGCAAAATAAAATTGTTTCATTCCGACATTACTTGGGGCTCCATTAGAAAACATACAAATCTTATTCTCTGTATTGCAAAGAAAAGGAATTTGATTGTTTCACAACTGATTTAGATATTCCTAGGGGCACTGCATGACAATTTAGATTTCTACTTCTTGATTTTATTGCCAACATAAGCTTATTTAAAGAAATGAATAACAAAGTCACTGACTTCAGAGAAATGGAAACATAAGGAAAAAGTCTTTGAATTTTGACCTCATAAACAAATAAACAAAAAAACTATTTCAGCCAAAAAGAAAGCACTGTATTTGAGCAAGACAAAAGATATGTCACAATTTAAACCAATCCTAAGAGTTGTCTAATATTAATACAGCGTAATAAGGAAACAAATATGGGTGAAATACTGTATTTGTTTGCTAGGGCTGCTGTAAAAAAGTACCACAGACTAGGTGGTTTAACCAACAGAAACTTATTTTCTAAAGAAAATAAATTCTAGTCTAGAAGTCAGAGATCAAGATGTCCACAGAATTTTTGTGTTTTTCTGAGGTCTCTTTCTTTGGCTTGCAGATGGCCGTCTTTTTCCTCTGTCTTCACATGGTCTCCCCTCTGTGTTTGTCTGTGTCATAATCTCTTCTTATAAAGACACCAGTCCTATTGGATTAAGACTGGCCCTAATGATCCCATTTTAACTTAACTACCTCTTTAAAGACACTATCTCCAAATGTTTAGGGTTTCCATACATGAATTTTGGGAGGACACAATTCAGTCCAAACAACTACTTAATGTAAAAATGATGTATGTGAGTCACTTCATCCATCTTGAGAATGTGACGTTGAGACATGGTTTTTGTTAACAGACTATTTGCAGGGATGACAAACACTGCAGAAACACATTCTCCTGACCACATAGCCCTGACTGTGGACATTGTTTTTCCTCCCAATACCTCTTCCTTATCACAGGAATAGTATATACATTTTTCAGGGAACAACTCTTCCTCCTCTTTTCACTGTAGTATCTAAACATGTCCAAATAGGATTACCCTTCTTCTTAAACATATTCACATGCCTGACCAAACTGATTGCTTAAGGATACTAAGGATACTAAAGCATCCCACTACATTTTTAGATCGAGAGCTGAGGGAAGGGACTGCTTCTTTCTGGAGAGAAAGCTGAGATATGTAAGCGCAGAAATTCCAAGGTGTGCCAGTTCTGGTCTTCTGGAAAACACCAGTCTGCAGGGGGAGAGAATGAAACTCATATGCAAAGATTACAGACAATGGGCAGAAAGTCTAGAAAATTCAAAAAATTATGATCATCTCTAACTCATCAATGCACATTGTGGTCACATGAATCAAAAAATTCTCCCTTTTTCCCATCCTGGCTTAAATTTAGATTTAATAACTTCCAAGAAAAGGTTACTAGTTTTGGCTCCAATGAGACAAAAATGGAGAAGCACAGCAATAGAAGTATAATCTCTTGCTACTTTATTTTGGAAACAACTTTTGAAAATACTGTGACCAGTGTCTTTACTGTGAGTCTTTCTATGGGAAAGTGTTTCTACTGGTTCTGTCTTGAAAAAAACCTCCAGAGGTACATTGTATTTATTTAGTTTTGCTAATATGGAAGATGAAAAGAAGCAACCTCATCATGGAAATGTGAATTAAAAAAAGAAAAAGGATAAAAAGAATGAGTCCATCTGTGTTTCCCCATCAGGGCCCCTGATGCTGAGACCTGACCATTTACATGGTTTCACTTAAAGTTACACACTTAACAAATAATTTACTAAAAAAGTGAGACAGTTGCTGAATATATCTGTGAATACTAAAAACTCTTTTACTTAAGTTGTGTTGCAACTTTCTCTTGTTAACCTTAATAATAACACCCTCCAGATCATGCTACCAGAAAGAGTTGCATGAACACATCCCATAGTGTGAGCAAGGTACTTATGGTTATATTTTGCTGGATAAAGTGAAAGTCAAGATTTCTAATTCATAATGGATGGGTTGACATGGCTTCCCTACTTAGTCTCAGTGGCAAGTATCCATGTGTTTTCTATGCTAGATGATTCATTTTAAGGAAAGTGTGTGAATTCCAGAAAGGTGAGAATTGATAGTAGTATCCTGATTCATTCATCCACTTTCAGCATAGTGCAACATGTTGCATTTTTTTGTATAATACTTTAACTGTGTTTTTAAATTATATTATCTGGTTTTAAATAACTTAAAACTGGAAATAGACACTTAGAAAATGCAGGTTCATACCAACTACAAGAGCATAAGCAAACAACAATGGCAAAGTTGACATTGCTAGTGTGGGTCATTCTTAAGTCACATTAGAAAGGTAAAAATGAATCTTAAAATAAAATGATGAAAAATATTGGCAAATAATTTGGAAAAATGAAATTTTTAATAGGACACTTTGAAACAAAATTACATGCCTTATGGCAAGTTATAAATTTCACCCTAACACTAATATTCATTCTCATATCTAATACTGGTATGAAGCCATAATGACTACTAAAATATTTTTACAATTTTGCTTATAATATTTTAATCTCCTCCTTAGAAGTATATCATCCGTGTATGTTTAATAATATAAATAATATATTAATATTGTAGTAGTTGCTTATAATTTACAAATAACTATGCATATTTTTGCACATGTTCAAAACGTTTTATTATTCTGGTACACAACTAGAGGTTAGATTCCAAGGGATCTAAGTAATGCCAATATTATGCATAGCGTACCTACAGAATTTATTAAAAAGTTAATCTTATTTAACTGAAAAAAACTAGATATACATTTATGTGTGCTCCTTTTCTACAAAGTAACTTAAAAAGATAATAAGCAAAAGTTGCATAAGACAAGAACAAAATTAAGAAGTAGCTTTCTATAATAGTGTTTGTATTTAGGATTTTACAACAGCCGTACATAAGGAACCCACTTAAATGTTCAGATACCAGGGCCTCATCAGAAATTTTGATCTTAATCAAGGCCCCAACAAATGTAATTCCAAAAATACTTCCCTGGTGTTTCAAATCAATAATTCCCATTTATAACATTATGAAATATTTATTCAGATATTTTCATGTATTGATGTATAAAATCATCTCTCTCTTTTTTTCTCTCTCTCTTTATTCACTTTGTTTCTGGAAATACACCAGAGACAGATCTGGTATGGCTCTGTAATCCTTAGAGTATAATGAGTCCTCTGTTGGATGTAGTATTACATATATCATTTCTTACTCTGTGACTTTTTTTTTCCACTCTGTTAATGAAGCCTTTTGATGGTCAGAAGTTCTAAATCAAATGCAGTCCAGTTTATACACTTTTTGCTTTATGGTTAGTGTTTTTGTGTCTTGCATGGAAATCTCTGCCTATTACAACATGAGAAGTTCTCCTAATTTTCTTTTAAAAGTTTTGTTTTTTACCTTTTTCGCTTAGCTCTGCAATCCAATCAAAAAGAATTTCTTGTGTTCAATTCTAGATACGCATAAAACAGTACAGGGAACCCAGAGAAAAGAGGTAGGGTAGTTGGCAGGTAGAGATGTGGCAATAGACTGCTATATTTCAAAGGCCAGTGAAACAAACAGAGGGCATTTATTCTTCTTTGCTACTCATTATTTATTTATTTTTTCAGTCTAGTGTCATTTGTTTTAGAGAATTTCCCACATTCTGAATCTGGTAAATTACATCCCTGTAGTAAGCCATCATTCATTTTTTATCCCGAATTTACTATACAAGATAGTTAGATCTAGAAGAATGATTAGATTTAAGTTCTCCTTCTCTTCCTCCATCTCCTCTTCTTTATTCTACGAGAATACTTTGTAGATGAGCTTTTTGTTTTACCTTCCTTCACATTAAGAGTTATATAATTTCTAGATGTTTTGCTTTTACATCTGGATGTTTTCTGTCACTTGATGTGAAATTGATTAGTGGATCCAGTTTTCATGTGCCAGTTTTATTCATGATAAAATTCTCTATTAACCTTCCACCACCTAATGGTTTTATTTTTCTTTGATGATGTTGCCTAGATCTGTTATTTCACAGTAGCTTGTTGTTGCTGTTGTTATTGCTTGTTTTATTTTGTTTTGTTTTAGTTCTACCTTTTCTTCCACATTTATTATTTGGAATTCTTCTCTAAACAAAGATTTCCTCTCATCAACTATTTGGGTTTAGTAAAATACAGGACAAACAGGAGGAGCAGGATACATTTTTATTCTTTCCCCTTATTTACTAATTTTTAGAATAGAGTCAGGTTATAACAGTTTTCAAAGTTGACCAATGATATATTTTTTAACATATTAGCTCAAGGATTTTAAAAATATAGTTGCTGATATGTTTAAATTTAATGCACACATTCTTTCTGATGCATCTTTGGCCAAAGAGAGCTATTTCAAGTTGACTTTTGTGTCCTTTAACTAATCTTGGGTAGTATTTGAGAACTTCTTGTTTTCTGGAATGAAATTTTCTTTTTTTCATGGAATCCTGATTTATTTTAGTGGAAATTTTATTTATTAGAGTCTACAATCTAGGTACCTAGGTGCTAGAAATTCTCATTGCTACTTAATATTTTATTTTATTTTTTCTAGATCTTTTCAGTGTACACTGAAACATATTGGCAAATACTTTTTTTTTCAAGAAAGAGAAAGGTAAATGAGTTTATATTGATATTTATAAGTCAAATTAAAGATTATGAGATAAACCTATCACCTATCTATCTATCTATCATTTATCTATCTGCCTTTCTATTCTTCCAAGTTTAGTTGTTTCAATTAGTTCTTAACTTCAGAGGTTTTTTACTTTTATACCTAACTTAGTTTTCAAATTAAACACTAAAACAACCAAAACACAAAGAACAAGGTACAAAAAAGAAAGTTATAACAATGTGAACCACAGAATTGGAAACCACAGAAAAAATATATTAATAATAATTATTATTTTTATTTTTTATAGATTAAATCACCATGAGTAGGTCTTGGGGGATATGTTAAAAGTGTAAGTTTACTCAGTTAAATAACAAATTGAATAGAACATGTATTATAATGTAATACCAAGAAAACATTTATTATGTACAGTTGCCTGTATTTCCAGGCTTTATTGCTATGCTCTAGTTAGGTCAGAAATTTTTGTAGTATCTATAAAATTTTTTAAAATTTATTTATTTATTTTTGGCTGTGTTGGGTCTTCGTTGCTGCTATGGGCTTTCTCTAGTTGTGGAGAGCAGGGGCTACCCTTCATTGTGGTGCACGGGCTTCTAATTGAGGTGGCTTCTCTTTGTTACAGAGCACCAGCTCTAGGCGCACTGGCTTCAGTAGTTCTGTCTCGCGGGTTTAGTTGCTCCACGGCATGTGGGATCTTCCTGGACCAGGGATCGAATCCATGTCTCCTGCATTGGCAGGCAGATTCTTAACCACTGTGCCACCAAGGAAGTCCCTATCTATAGTCCCTATTTGAGAATCTTAACTGGTTTCTTGCCTTAATTCCTCTCCACTCCACTTACAGCTCTAACCTTACATCCCTTTCCTGGGCAAAACTCTCCAATTGCCTCTTATGTCTCATTGTAAAAGTCAAAATCCTTGCTATGCTCTGTTAGTTCAAGTATGATCAACACTTCCCAAGCCCTCTAATTCATAGTCCTCATCACTTTTTACTTTCTTACTACCTCACTCTCTGTCCATATTGGCCTCATTTCTAATTGCTAAGAATGCCATGTATATTTCACTCTCAGTGCACAAAGCTGGGTTTTAATTGATATTGGGGAGATACACAAAATCTTTTGTCATCTAGTGTTGTAGATATTATCTATGATTTTTTTTGTTTATTTTTGCTTTGTTATTTACTTAAGTTATTGTATTTTCTCTACTTTCCTGGTGGAGTAGCTAAGCAGATTAAAAAATTGCTAGTATCGATTTCCAGAATATGGTGATCTGTTCTTTTGTTTTTTGAGTAGGCACTCTCCTACTATTTATTGAATGGAAGTTGATGAGTTTATAAAATTTAACAAACTGTCCAAAATGTTATAAGAGGGTGAGATTTCTTATATGTAATTCTAACGACTTTATTGGATCATTGATCTGTGTTTTATGTAAGACTCTCCTTTAGGGAGCAAGGAAAAGAGGACCCAGGAAGTAGTTACAAAGAGAGCTTTCAGAGAGATAGGAAGGCTCCAAGGGGGACTTGGTTTCAATATATCAGAAGATGAAAGAGGAAACACGGACATCAGCAGTATTAGTTACTTCAAGAGGTAGAGAAAACTGAGAAAAGTGGTTGGCTGATTTTGGAGTAATCCTTTTAATAGTATAGTAAAAGTAGAGTCAGAAATTATCATGTTGCTGTCCAATGTATTATTGAATAACATTGAACATTAACATGCAGTGGCTGTGTCTTTCACAAATCTATTTATATTGCATTCATTATTTAATACTGTTTAATGCAAAGTCAGAAGATGAAAACAGAGACTGTCTTATATGAATGGCATTTTTTAATTGAAATTTTATTCTGAGGTTGAATTGAATTGTAAGCCATATCTAAACACATTAAACTCAAACCTTAACCAGGTGTGACTTGCATAAACTGAGATGATTCAGAAATCATTTTTAAACATAGCTTTAAAGTAAACACATTAAAATGATGAATTTGGATAAATGTTCTCTACCCAGATTCATTTTAGAAAACTTTCCATTTAAAGTAAACATCTACAGCACTATTCATTATACGTAGAAGTGTTAAATTAATACTATTTTTCAAAAAGTTCAGATGAAATTTTTCTTTAAGTACTAACTTTGGATTAAAAGTATGATGGAGTATTCAGCAAAACATAACTACATGTAAAATTTAGACTTAAAAAACTTAAAAATTATACTCCATGATTTGTGAAAGAAACTAATTTACTGTATACATTTGAAATGTCAAGTATCTAGGTGATGTTGGGAATCTATTTCAGCTATGACCACACAATTTTCTTAAATGTAAGATTAAAAAGAATTACCTTATTTGTACATTTTTAGGAACATATATAACTCTTCAAATTATCTTAATTATTTTATCATTATAATTACCAAATAATTGTAAAATTTTATACTAAATACTATTTCAAATAAAAGACATTTATTTTGAAAAAAAGAAACTCCAGATAACCACTTTTAATATTTTGCTTTAACCAATTCTGGATCCCCCCATCAATTTTATACTGAATATAAAATTTTATACCCTGGCTTTAAAAATTAAACATATTTAGTAATATTTCCACATTAGAAAATGTGCTCTTATGGTCTCTTTCTCGGTGGCTGCATGGTATGCCATTGAGTGGATACAGAATAATTTTTTTAGTCAACGGTTAACTATTGGTGTTTGTCTATGATGAAAAGAAAGTTTCAGTGTATATCATTGTAACTATATCTTTGTTTATACAGTGATTTCTTTACAAAAATATCTAGAAGATAATCTCAGGACTAAACTGTATTTACCTCTTTAAGATTTTTGTTGCATAAATTGTCCTTGAAAATTTTTATTTGCAGTGTAAGAATTTTTTTACTCCATTCTCTTTGACCTCACTGCATAGTATCATTTAAGTATGAAACCAGGTACAATAATAAGCTATGCCACAATAATGCTGCATAATATGATACTTCAACACTCAGTGGATTTTAACAACCTCCTTTTACTTATTTGTTCACAGCATTTATCCATGCTGTGGGGTGGTGGGTTTGGATGCAGGCTTCAGACTGCGCTCAGGCTTCTTCCTGGTCCAGGTCTACTTCACATGTCTCTTCAATTATTCTGGGAACTTTGTTACCTGGGCATGTTCTTCTCATGACCACAGATTGCACACGGACTAACAGGAATAACTGATGCCTCCAGCCTTGGCTTTGAAATGACTGACGTATTGCTGTTTCTGCCAATACCCTATCTGAGCACGGGTCAGGCGGCAAAGTCACATGAAAGTGGCTGGAAAAGGAAAAGTGTTGGGAAAGGACAACCACCCTGCCCAAAGAGGAGTAGCGTCATTTGCTGAATAATCTGAACTGTTACTTTTAGTGATTCATTATTGGTTTAGTTTGCATTATTTTATCATTAAGTGTTAGAATTTGGGGACATTTATCTTTTTGATGAATAGTTCATCTATGATTCAGAAGCCTAAAAAGTGTATGTATTCCAGTCTACAAAACATTATTCTTTAGGATTTCTGACACAGATATAATTTTTATCACATATTTCCTTATCAATATATTATGTAAATATTTACTTATAATTTTTCTGTTTCCTAAAAATTACATATTGTTACTGTTGCATAATATATGTTTAAACATTTACTTCACCTTAATGTGTTTTGGTATATGTTGTGAGATAGGAAATTGGTTTAAAAAATTACCAGTTATATTAATTTATTAAATATCTAATTTATTATTTATTTATTTGACTGATATATTTAACAATTCAAACTACCCACTACAGTTTTGCTAGTTTTATTTTATTAAAAACTATATTATGAATATTATTGCTGCCTGCATTTTTGTTTCTTATTCCTCTTGATCACAATAGCCAGAAGTCTAACTATTGCACCGGTCAATTCAAAGAATTCTCATGTAAATTCATAAATTCTACCTTCTTTTCTTTCCTCTTCTCTCATTAATGAATTAATTCTAATCCCTATATCCAATAAATGTTTTTGTCTTTATTAGCTCTTTCAGCTTATGTTGCTTATTTATTTTTATAGCTTCTTGAACATAGTGCTTGTTACTTTCATTCATTTAAAATATAAACAGATTTAACATGAATGTTTCCCTATGATATTGGAAGCGTCCAATAAATATTAGCATTAGTGCACCTAACATGTTGTCATTAATATCTAAATCTTTTGTATATAGTTTGTCTTTCTTTAAAATCAGAAATTATTTAGAGCATAGCTATCAACTATGTATGACCTTGATTTAAATTATTATACTTATTTTTAGATTTATAATTATGTTTGCATTTAGTTATGGTAAATTGGTTTTGTCATCTTAGTTTTGATTTGTTCAAAAGATATTTACAAGATTGTTTTCTTGTTTTTGAATTTCTAAGTTGCTAAAATTGTTGGTCTTACTTTTGTTACTTATTTCTAATATTTGTGTGATATGATCAGAGAATGTGACTTGTAATAGTTCTATTAAAGTTGCTGGAATTTTCTTTGTGGTAAATTACCTTAGATTCTGTGAAAGTATGATACATAGACTTTCTATGAACATGCATATTTTCTATTTTTGTGTGCAGAGTTATCTATAGACCTAATTAGGTATTTCACTGTTTTATTCCAACCCCATGTCTGTATTTATATTCTATTAAATATATTATTTTATATTTTGATAGAGAAGCGTGATAGCTATTGGATTGTCTTTATTTGGGGCATGAGATGAAATTGCTCTTTCCTATTCACTTGAAATTAGACTTACCCAAGTCACTTGTATTGAACAATGAAATATTAGGGCAAGTGATATGTGTCACTCCTTTTTGGTTGAAAAATTTAATTGCTAAAACTTGATTCATATATTTCCTTTGAATATGGTGATCTTAGAAGAATGAAAAGAGATTGAATTCTTTCAATCCAGATCCCTGAATGACTAGAATGAGCAGAAGCTTTTGCCAACCCTCGTTGGATAAGTGGCATGAGAAAGAGAGAAATCTTTGTGGTTTTAAGCCACATTTTTGAAGTTACTAGTTTCCACAGAAATTTTCATTGCTGTCCATTGAAATCTCGCCTTGGATTTTAAAATATTGGCAGGTAATCAAATTTAAAATAAAACAAAACAGATGAAGGGTAATGTAAGGCAGATAGAGCAAAGATAATAGTGGGCCAAATTGGATCCATGTGCCACCAGATAAATATCTCTGTATCATCTTTTCCCACTATGACTGATATTTTGCCAGCTTCTCTTTGAATTTCAAATATATCTGTTTTATATATATTTATGCAAAAGTTTTTGTGGGTTAAATTTTCAATGCATATTTATTAAAGTATACTAATTCGTTGGCCAAGCAATTTATAAAACACAGAGTGTTTAGAAATGAGAAAAGTACTCACAATCTGTAATGGAAGATAGAACATATGTATATGTAACATGCATATGTGTATATAAAAATGCATGTAATACATATATATGTTTTTTTTTACATCTTAATTGGAGTATAATTGCTTTACAATGGTGTGTTAGTTTCTGCTTCATAACAAAGTGAATCAGTTATACATATACATATGTTCCCATATCGCTTCCCTCTTGCGTCTCCCTCCCTCCCACCCTCCCTATCCCACCCCTCTAGTGGTCACAAAGCACGGAGCTGATCTCCCTGTGCTGTGCGGCTGCTTCCCACTAGCTATCTATTTTATGTTTGGTAGTGTATATATGTCCATGCCACTCTCTCACTTTGTCACAGCTTACCCTTCCCCCTCCCCATAGCCTCAAGTCCATTCTCTAGTAGGTCTGTCGTTATTTCCGTCTTGCCCCTAGGTTCTTAATGACCTTCTTGTTTTGTTTTGTATTGCTTAGATTCCTTATATATGTGTTAGCATATGGTATTTGTTTTTCTCTTTCTGACTTACTTCACTCTGTACGAAAGACTCTAGGTCCATCCACCTCACTACAAATAACTCAATTTCATTTCCTTTTATGGCTGAGTAATATTCCATTGTATATATGTGCCACATCTTCTTTATCCATTCATCTGTTGATGGACACTTAGGTTGCTTCCATCACCTGGCTATTGTAAATAGAGCAGCAATGAACATTTTGATACATGACTCTTTCTGAATTATAGTTTTCTCAGGATATATGCTCAGGAGTGGGATTGCTAGGTCATATGGTAGTTCTATTTGTAGTTTTTTAAGGAATATCCATACTGTTCTCCATAGTGGCTGTATCAATTTACATTCCCAGCAACAGCGCAAGAGGGTTCCCTTTTCTCCATACCCTTTCCAGCATTTATTGTTTGTAGATTTTTTGATGATGGCCATTCTGAAAGTTTGAGATGATATCTCATTGAAGTTTTGATTTGCACTTCTCTAATGATTAGTGATGTTGAGCATCCTTTCATGTGTTTGTTGGCAATCTGTATATCTTCTTTGGAGAAATGTCTATTTTTAGGTCTTCTGCTCATTTTTGGATTGGGTTGTTCGTTTTTGTGATATTGAGCTGCATGAGCTGCTTGTAAATATTGGAGATTAACCATTTGTCAGTTGCTTCATTTGTAAATATTTCTCCCATTCTGAGGGTTGTCTTTTCTTCTTGCTTATGGTTTCCTTTGCTGTGCAAAAGCTTTTAAGTTACATTAAGTCCCATTTGTTTATTTTTCTATTTATTTCCATTTTTTAGGAGGTGGGTCAAAAAGGATCTTGCTGTGATTATGTCATAGTATTCTGCCTATGTTTTCCTCTAAGAGTTTGATACTGTCTGGCCTTACATTTAGATCTTTAACCCATTTTGAATTTATTTTTGTGTATGGTGTTAGGGAGTGTTCTCATTTCATACATTTACATGTACCTGTCCAGTTTTCCCAGCACCACTTATTTTTTTTTTAACATCTTTATTGGGGTATAATTGCTTTACAATGGTGTGTTAGTTTCTGCTTTATAACAAAATGAATCAGTCATACATATACATATGTTCCCATATGTCTTCCCTCTTGCGTCTCCCTCCCTCCCACCTTCCCTATCCCACCCCTCCAGGCTGTCACAAAGCACCGAGCCAATATCCCTGTGCCATGCAGCTGCTTCCCACTAGCTATCTACCTTACTACGTTTGTTAGTGTGTCTATGTCCATGACTCTCTCTCGCCCTGTCACAGCTCACCCTTCCCCCTCCCCATAACCTCAATTCCGTTCTCTAGTAGGCCTGCGTCTTTATTCCTGCCTTACCCCTAGGTTCTTCATGATATTTTTTTTTCTTAAATTCCATATATATGTGTTAGCATACGGTATTTGTCTTTTTCTTTCTGACTTACTTCACTCTGTATGACAGACTCTAGGTCTATCCACCTCATTACAAATAGCTCAATTTCATTTCTTTTTATGGCTGGGTAATATTCCATTGTATATATGTGCCACATCTTTATCCATTCATTCGATGATGGGCACTTAGGTGTTTCCATCTCTGGGCTATTGTAAATAGAGCTGCAATGAACATTTTGGTACATGACTCTTTTTGAATTATGGTTTTCTCAGGGTATATGCCCAGAAGTGGGATTGCTGGGTCATATGGTAGTTCTATTTGTAGTTTTTTAAGGAACCTCCATACTGTTCTCCATAGTGGCTGAACCAATTCACATTCCCACCAGCAGTGCAAGAGTGTTCCCTTTTCTCCACACCCTCTCCAGCATTTATTGTTTCTAGATTTTTTGATGATGGCCATTCTGACCAGTGTAAGATGATATCTCATTGTAGTTTTGATTTGCACTTCTCTAATGATTAATGATGTTGAGCATTCTTTCATGTGTTTGTTGGCAGTCTGTATATCTTCTTTGGAGAAATGTCTATTTAGGTCTTCTGCCCGTTTTTGGATTGGGTTGTTTGTTTTTTTGTTATTGAGCTGCATGAGCTGCTTATAAATTTTGGAGATTGATCCTTTGTCGGTTGCTTCATTTGCAAATATTTTTTCCCATTCTGAGGGTTGTCTTTTCGTCCTGTTTATAGTTTCCTTTGCTGTGCAAAAGCTTTGAAGTTTCATTAGGTCCCATTTGTTTATTTTTGTTTTTATTTCCATTACTCTAGGAGGTGGGTCAGAGAGGATCTTGCTGTGATTTATGTCATAGAGTGTTCTGCCTATGTTTTCCTCTAAGAGTTTGATAGTTTCTGGCCTTACATTTAGGTATTTAATCCATTTTGAGCTTATTTTTGTGTATGGTGTTAGGGAGTGATCTAATCTCATATTTTTACATGTACCTGTCCAGTTTTCCCAGCACCACTTATTGAAGAGGCTGTCTTGTCTCCATTGTATATTCTTGCCTCCTTTATCAAAGATAAGGTGACCATATGTGCGTGGGTTTATCTCTGGGCTTTCTATCCTGATCCACTGATCTATATTTCTGTTTTTGTGCAAGTACCATACTGTCTTGATTACTGTAGCTTTGTAGCATAGTCTGAAGTCCAGGAGCCTGATTCCTCCACCTCCGTTTATTTTCTCAAGATTGCTTTGGCTATTCGGGGTTTTTTGCATTTCCATACAAATTGTGAAATTTTCTGTTCTAGTTCTGTGAAAAATGCCAGTGGTAGTTTGATAGGGACTGCATTGAATCTCTAGATTGTTTTGGGTAGTAGAATCATTTTCAAAATGTTGATTCTTCCAATCTAAGAACACGGTATGTCTCTCCATCTAGTTGTATCATCTTTAATTTCTTTCATCAGTGTCTTATAATTTTCTGCATACAGGTCTTTTGTCTCCTTAGGTAGGTTTATTCCTAGATATTTTTTCTTTTTGTTGCAATGGTAAATGGGAGGGTTTTCTTAATTTCACTTTCAGATTTTTCATCCTTAGTGTATAGGAATGCAAGAGATTTCTGTGTATTAATTTTGTATATGCTACTCTACCAAATTCATTGATTAGTTCTAGTACTTTTCTGGTAGCATCTTTAGGATTCTCTATGTATAGTATCATATCATCTGCAAACAGTGACAGCTTTACTTCTTCTTTTCCAATTTGGATTCCTTTTATTTCTTTTTCTTCTCTGATTATTGTGGCCATAACTTCCGTAACTATGTTGAATAATAGTGGTGAGAGTGGGCAACCTTGTCTTTTCCTGATCTTAATGGAGATGTTTTCAGTTTTTCACCGTTGAGGACGATGTTGGCTGAGGGTTTGTTATATATGGCCTTTATTATGTTGAGGAAAGTTACCTCTATGCCTACTTTCTGGAGGGTTTTTATCATAAATGGGTTTTGAATTTTGTCGAAAGCTTTTTCTGCATGTATTGAGATGATCATATTGTTTTTCTCCTTCGATCTGTTCATATGGTGTATCACAGTGAGTGATTTGTGGATACTGAGGAATCCTTGCATTCCTGGGATGAACCCCATTTGATCATGGTGTATGATCCTTTTAATGTTCTGTTGGATTCTGTTTGCTAGTATTTTATTGAGGATTTTGGTATCTATAATCATGAGGGATATTGGCCTGTAGTTTTCTTTCTTTGTGACATCTTTGTCTGGTTTTGGTATCAGGGTGATGGTGACCTCGTAGAATGAGTTCGGGAGTGTTCCTCCCTCTGCTATATTTTAGAAGAGTTTGAGAGGGATAAGTGTTAGCTCTTGTCTTAATGTTTGATAGAATTCACCTATGAAGCCCACTGGTCCTGGACTTTTGTTTGTTGGAAGATTTTTAATCACAGTTTCAAATTCAGTGCTTATGATTGGTCTGTTCATATTTTCTATTTCGTCCTTGTTCAGTCTCGGAATGTTTTGCTTTTCTAAGAATTTGTCCATTTCTTCCAGGTTGTCCATTTTATTGGCATAGAGTTGCTTGTAGTAATCTCTCATGATCCTTTGTATTTCTGCAGTGTCAGTTGTTACTTCTCCTTTTTCATATCTAATTCTATTGATTTGAGTCTTCTCCCTTTTTTTTCTTGATGAGTCTAATTGTTTATCAATTTTGTTTATGATTTCAAAGAACCAGCTTTTAGTTTTATTGTTCTTTGGTATAATTCCTTCATTTCTTTTTCATTTATTTCTGATCTGATATTTATGATTTTTTTCCACCTGCTAACTTTGGGATTTTTTGCTCTTCTTTTTCTAATTGCTTTAGGTATAAGGTTAAGTTGTTTATTTGAGATGTTGCTTGTTTCTTAAGGTAGGATTGTATTGCTATAAACTTCCCTTTTAGAACTGCTTTTGCTGCATCCCATAGGTTTTGGGTCATTGTGTTTTCATTGTCAGTTTTTTCTAGGTATTTTTTGATTTCCTCTTGGATTTCTTCAGTGATCTCTTGGTTATTAAGTAGTGTATTGTTTAGCCTCCATGTGCTTGTATTTTTTACAGATTTTTTCCTGTACTGGATATCTAGTCTCATAGTGTTGTGGTCGAAAAGATACTTGATACGATTTCAATATTCTTAACTTTACCAAGGCTTGATTTGTGACCCAAGGTATGATCTATCCTGGAGAATGTTCCATGTGCACTTGAGAAGAATGTGTATTCTGTTGTTTTTTGGATGGAATGTCCTATAAATATCAATTAAGTCCATCTTGTTTTATGTATCATTTAAAGCTTCTGTTTACTTATTTATTTTCATTTTGGATGATCTGTCCTGTGGTGAAAGTGGGGTGTTAAATTTCCCTACTATGATTGTGTTACTGTCGATTTCCCCTTTTATGGCTGTTACTATTTGCCTTATGTATTGAGGTGCTCCTATGTTGGGTGCATAAATATGTACAATTGTTATTTCTTATTCTTGGATCGATCCCTTGATCATTATGTAGTGTCCTTCTTTGTCTCTTGTAATAGTCTTTATTTTAAAGTCTGCTTTGTCTGATATGAGAATTGCTACTCCAGCTTTCTTCTGATTTCCATTTGCATGGTATATCTTTTTCTATCCCCTCACTTTCAGTCTGTGTGTGTCCCTAGGTCTTAAGTGGGTCTCCTGTAGACAGCATATATATGGGTCTATTTTTTTTTATCCATTCAGCAAGCCTGTGTCTTGGAGCATTTAATACATTCACGTTTAAGTTTATTATTGATATGTATGTTCCTATGACCATTTTCTCAATTGTTTTGGGTTTGTTTTTGTAGGTCCTTTTCTTCTCTTGTGTTTCGCACTTGGAGAAGTTCCTTTAGCATTTGTTGTAGAGCTGGTTTGGTGGTGCTGAATTCTCTTAGCTTTTGCTTGTCTGTAAAGTTTTTGATTTCTCCATCAAATCTTCATGAGATCCTTGCTGGGTAGAGTAATCTTGGTTGTAGGTTCTTCCCTTTCATCACTTTAAGTATATCATGCCACTTTCTTCTGGCTTGTAGAGTTTCTGCTGAGAGCTCAGCTGTTAACCTTATGGGAGTTCCCTTGTATGTTATTTGTCATTTTTCCCTTGCTGCTTTCAAGAATTTTTCTTTGTCTTTAATTTTTGCCAATTTGGTTACTGTGTGTCTTGGCGTGTTTCTCCTTGGGTTTATCCTGTATGGGACTCGCTGTGCTTCCTGCACTTAGGTGACTATTTCCTTTCCCATTTTAGGTAGTTTTTCAACTATAATCTCTTCAAATATTTTCTTTGGTCCTTTCTCTCTCTCTTCTCCTTCTGGACCCCTATAATGCTAATGTTGTTGTGTTTAATGTTGTCCCAGAGGTCTCTTAGGCTGTCTTCATTTCTTTTCGTTATTTTCTCTTTATTCTGTTCCATGGCAGTGAATTCCACCTTTCTGTCTTCCAGGTCACTTATCCGTTTTTCTGCCTCAATTATTCTACTATTGATTCCTTCTAATGTATTTTTCATTTCAGTTATTGTATTGTTCATCTCTGTTCTTTAGTTCTTCTAGGTCTTTGTTAAACATATCTTGCATCTTCTCGATCTTTGCCTCTATTCTTTTCCAAGGTCCAGGATCATCTTTACTATCATTATTCTGAATTCCTTTTCTGGAACGTTGCCTATCTCCACTTCATTTAGTTGTTTTTCTGGGGTTTTATCTTGTTCCTACATCTGGTACATAGTCCTCTGCCTTTTTATCTTATCTATCTTTTTGTGAATGTGGTTTTTGTTCCACAGGCTGCAGGATTGTGGTTCTTCTTTCTTCTGCTCTCTTCCCTCTGGTACATTTATTTTTGATTTGGTTGATTCTTCGTGTTTGTGAATATATGCTTACTAGTCTCTCATAGTGATATAATAAAAGCTGACAGTTTACTATACCATTTACATTTTAAAAACCTAACATGGGTGATATGAAAATAACAATTGCTTTGGAAGAAGAGAAAAAGAGAGAAATAACAATGATGGCATTATTTAGAAGCATTTGTAAATTTAACTAAAATTTTTTACCCTATTCCATCTGAGCTTACAAGTTGGGACTGCTCTTTAAAATAATTGCTAGTTCAATATCCCTGGTGATTTTTCTACTGCAGAGAAGAAATATTCATACCATTGTAAAGATATAATAGCTACCAGGTACAAAAAAATGTCTGAACAATTTTATGACAGACATTGACATTCTTAATACCTAAGTGGAATGAATCTGTAACTAACTGAGTAATTAATAGGACATTAATATGTCCAATAGCTGGGTTGTGATGGAGCAATTTTGTATGGCTTATTTGGATTTGTATCTGCTTCTTAAAGAATAAAGGCAAAATATAAGCCAAAGGCAAGAGAACATTGCTAAATAATAAATTTTATATTTACTCCATTTTAAAGGAAAAAAACAATGCAGTGGAAAAGTGGATAGGATCATTTAACAAGATATTTTCTCAGTCTATTTTTAAAAGAATAGTTGTGAGTCCTTAAGACCAAAGGTTTTTCATATCCCTGTACTTACATAGTGATTAGGGAAGGATGTGACAAATCTGATTTTACAACATCATATAAGATATTATAGGCAATAGCAGTCAATGAAGGAAGGACAAATGGCGTCCCCTTGAAGATCTCGGATGGAGCCAAGCTTCCCACTTCCAGGATCCATTCTGTGGCTTCCTGGTTCTTCAAGTGCAGGTATGGACATAAGTCCATAGATCTTGTGGACTAAAGCCCTTGTGACCATTCCTATATAGCCAAACAAGCAAAACAAGAGTTAGGATCCACCTGTTCTATAGTCATACGTGCATGTGTCTTTCCATACCCTGCCAAACATCTCTGAGCTGAATCTGTGTGATGTTCCTTCCTTATTTCCCAGGACATACCCTGTCTGATATTGCATATAATTCTGTAGATGAAGGAATTCTGCCTGAATCAGGAGTGACATGAGACACACCTAGAAGTGCAGCCTCTTATTTGTCATGCAGAGCAATGTCTTGGTGCCCAGCTTACACAGCTAAGGAGAAGTTCTTGGTACTGAAGAAGCTAAGGTACCAGTGCTAAGCCAATCCTAAGAATTGTAGGAGGAGCTGGGCCACCTGCACAGCCAGCTTGCTAAAGAAATGGCAGCTGAGGGGTTCAAACATTTCCTCTCTTATGTTTTGGATCCAATGTTTACAGCTCTATAATTAGCAGCATCATAGAAGAAATCTCCGTACTGGTGCCTGGGCTTCTACCAGAAACCTTCTTTTTATATGCCAGACCTACTGAACTTTGCAGACATGATAGAAATCCTAAAGGCTTTTTTCCCAGATGACACAGTGTCAAGTTCTAAAGCAGAGTTTATTACAAGAAGAAAAACACCCCATCATCCTCATATCAGAGGCTTAAGAAGGAATTTTGCTCACTCTCGGAAGTTCTCCAATTACTAAGTTCCTCATCACATTTTCTTTTTTTTTGCATCTCAATTAGGAATTTTCTTCTGCCAGAGATTTTCTGACAGACTAGAGCTTGGGGCGTAACAAAAGACCTGACCTATGTTTCCCCCACGGCCTAACTTAGCAGAAGCCTAAAGCCAATATTTTGAACTAATACTTTTTTTTACAGGTAATTGTGTTGCTTGGAGTGTTTTAATTTAAAGGATGAGAGAAGTTTCTGATTTTTCCATGCCCTGCATGAAAATGGGTCTTAAATGAATGACTTGTGACACACGCTACACTCTGTAACTGGTCTCATTAGCCACTTTGAGTCTAGCTATCACTTATTTTCACTTAATTCTTTGTAGCTTAGCAGACTGAGAGAATAGTGCTAGATATATGTATGTGAACATATGTACATGTACGTAAGCAGAGGAAATTCTTTTCTGCTGCATCATAATCCCACACCATTGCTCAGCAATCCTGTTTCTCCCTCCCTGTCCAACATCAAGATAGGGGTCAGGCTAGTCTACCATGCAGATTCCTGGACTGCTGATGGGAGAACTGTTTTTCTTAAATCTATAATTTAAAAACCAAGTCTCCTTTCTAAAGGCTCTTAGGTCTTATCAGTTCCACTTCACTGAAAAGTCTTGTTATGGACTTTGTACTATAGACAAATTCAAGCCTAGCTATGAAACATTCAAGAATAGCTAGGAAAGTACTGAAAAATAGAGGTTACTGGGAGGGGTTTACCTTACAAGATAACCAGAATATGTTATGAAGCCTGTGCTATGCAAACAGTATACTAGGCACAGATATGAACATATAAACTTGTAAAATAGAATAGAAAATTCAGAAATAGAGTCATACATATTCAGAAATTTGGTATATAATAAAAGTGGCATTCAACAACGAGAGCAAAAAATGAATATTTTAAGAAATGAGTCTGGGACAACTGAATAGCCACTTAGGAAACAATAAGTTTAGACTCATATTAAGCATCAAACCTAAGAATAAACCTCAAAATAATCAGGGCTCTAAATGCAAAGAATAATACCATGAATTAGAGAAAAATGGACAAATTGCTCTATAATTTGTATATTGGAAAAGTATTCTGACTATGACTCAAAATCCAGGTGCAATAAAAGTAAGGATTGATACTTATAACTATCTAATAATAATATTAACGATGATAATAAGAAATTTTGCATGGCAAAAACACCTGAAGCAAAGTCAAAAAAAAAAGAAAGAAAAAAATACTGGCAGAAAATATTTGCAATATATGCTACTGATAAAAAGCTAGTGGCTCTAACATATAAGCACTCTGAACAATTTACTATTCAAGAAATAAAATAAAACCAACAAATATGGGTTTAAAAAGTAAAATATTTTCCAAACAGTAATACACAACTTTGTTTCCAATGAATCATCACTACATTGATGGGGACAAAACAGGACTATTCTAAATAAATTATGAAGAATTTATTTTTATTTGTAGTGATAAGGGTTAGCAATTCTCATAATATTTTCTGCATAGTCTATAATTAAGTATATAAGTAAAATATATTGAGAATAATGGAAGCCACATTCTTCCTGTTGAGGAAAATTATTATAAAGAAGGAAGATTAGAATGAATCTTGTGCTATTGGATTGGAATGGGAGGTATTAATATGATCTTGTGAATTCATAGTACGTTTATCTGTATCTATATAATATTTATCTGTGTCTATCTAATACCCATATGTATGTGTGTTCATGTGTGTGTGTAAGTGTGTGTATGGGAATAATTTCCAAGCTCAGTTCACTAAAAGGGCCTAAAACCAATGACATACCAATGTCACTGAATACACCTAATAGTCACTTAAAATAATGAGGGCTTCTTGGAGAAATGGACATTCCTGGACTAGAGCAGGAAAATAATAAGATAAGCCTGAAATATCATATGCCAGAAATTAGGCCAGAGAGTAAAAAGTGCTCACAAAGTGCTGAAAACATGTCAAAGGACACAGTGATCAGCTTGTATGGGCTCTCACTAGCCAAATGTGGATTAACTTGAACAATTAAATAATGATAGTAACAGGCTTTAACCCCCCACTGAATAAAATAATCTATCAGTCTACACTGACATAAGCAAAGAAATGAATACATGAATAAATGGGGATGGGGAAAGCTTTACATTACAGAAACACAACAATAAATTTAAATTGAATGATGGAGTTAGAAAATCATGTTTTATTTTATTTTTATTTATTTATTTATTTTCGGTATGCGGGCCTCTCACTGTCGTGGCCGCTCCCGTTGCAGAGCACAGGCTCCAGACGCGCAGGCTCAGCGGCCATGGCTCACGGGCCCAGTCGCTCCGCGGCATGTAGGATCCTCGCGGACCGGAGCACGAACCCGGTTCCCCTGCATCGGCAGGCGGACTCTCAACCACTGCGCCACCAGGGAAGCCCTCATATTTTATTTTAATCACAGTACTAATTGATGCTGTCACGAATAAGTAACAGATGCTAATATTAATGGGTAAAAATATGTTGAGGAACAGGATATTTTTGTGGTCTCAAAGTATCTCCCCACAAATTATTTATTCATTACAAAGAGGAAACACATATTCGTGTGGAGAAACCTAGCAGACACTACTTTGTCCAAGAGATTAATATAACACAGGGAAAGACAACATCACTTCTGTAGTATTTCTTCCAAAATTGTGAACATAAATCTAATTATGGTGAAATATAAACTAAATGGATCAAAATGTTAACAAGTGGTTCCCCTTTCTCCAGACCTTCTCCAGCGTTTGCAGTTTGTAGATTTCTGATGATGCCAATTCTAACTAGTGTGAGGTGAAACCTCACTGTAGTTTTGATTTGCATTTCTATAATAACTAGTGATGTTGAGCAGCCTTTCATGTGCCTCTTAGCCATCTGTATGTCTTCTTTGGTGAATCCCAGTTAAGGATATACCTGTATTCTTTGGGCTAGTTTTGCAAATTTCCTCTAAGTTGGAAATTACAAAAAAATAAAAGGTAAAAAAACTACAAGCATAACTACCAAGGGTTACAAATAGAAATGCTTGGTGGCTGGAAGTAAAAGTGTATGTATGAATAAGCATATAATTTTACATTCCAGTAGTTTGTTACAGATTTAAGGCATTTGTAACATAAAATTATTCAGTGAGAGAAACGGTGTTTTTCTTGTGTGAGAGATGAGTAACCTGAGGCATGTGGATATTTTAAACCAAGCTTAAGATCACACTAAACAATCATATGGTTTAATATTAAATATCCTGACTTCAAATGCGTTCTTTTACTTTTCTATACGGCTATGTCTTTTGGGTGGGAATTCTCACTGAGGCTTTTTCCCCTACCATCCAGAGCTGAGACCTAGTTAAGCAAGATTTCTTCTCCCTTGAACAGAACAGATGATTTTTTTTTTTTTTCTATTTTAAACTGTTCATGTCAAACTTGGAGTTTTGGGTTTTACTCAGGTCTCTGATATAAGGTCCCAACGTTTTGTGATACTCAGCCTTTGTTCTATTCTCCAGAAGTGGTCCGTTAAATTTTCAAACTTAGTTTACAAGGAATTGACAGCTGCCTGCTTGAGCGCTCATCTCTCTGGACTCAGGCTTTCTTACTGTATTCCGTCTGCCTTTGAGAATTTCCGTTCTTTCCTGCTAGCTCAGCAATGAATTTTAAATGTTTTCTTTAAAGTCTTTATCCAACATTTTTAGAGGTTTGACAATAGACATTTTCAGAAACATTAATTTGACATACTGCCTAAAATGGAATATTCTGTTTATTGTTGTTTTTTAACAACAGTCGTGTATTAGTGGTTAGTGGTGGCACAGTTTATCTGATGATTTGGTACATTTATTATATGGACAAAAGTAAACACACCTACATGATTTTCTTAAATTTTACTTACCCACACTAAGATCTAATTAGATTGATTGTAGCTATCAGAAAATGTGCTAGTCATTTTCATTTAATTGTATTAAAATGTTTCAGGTTTATCTTACCAATATAATACTGTAAAATGTAATATGTATGTATATGTTTAATTTTAACAAAATCTACATAGACATTGTCAGAGGAAGTTAAGAATTTCAATGAACCATGAGCTCTTATAAATTGCTAAGAGAAGCACAACAATGTAATAGAAAAAATGTTCAATGTTTATGAAGAAGCTTTTTGCAGAAAATTAAATCAAAGAAAAATAAATATGTATAAAACTATGACTAACTTGACTATAAATCATGTCCTATCTCTTCCTGAAAAACAAAAGAAGACCCAATATACCATATTTCTGCCAGGGCTTAGGAAAAACAATACTCTCCCATACCCAGGTGCTAATGACAATTGTTAGTTTCTGGAAAACAGTTTGTTATTATCCATAAATTAAGTGAGATTTCATAAATTAAGTTAAAGTTACAAATATTCTTCAACAAAGCAAATCCATTTCCAGGGAATCTACCACTCTTAGAAAAGTAAGCAACAATAGGAGAAAATATAGATTGAAGGATGTTTATTGCAGAATTATTTTTACTAGCAAGAAACTGCAGACATTGGCAAGTCCAAAGCATGTGAGTAATTGAAAAAATTTTGATATAGTTGCAAACTGGCATATTATGTAGCCATTAAAGATAATCATTTTGAAACCTTCATTTAATGAAAAGACATATCCATAAGATATTGTTAAGTAGAAAAAGATAGTTACAATGGAATTTAACAAGTATGTTACTATTTTAAAGGCGAGAATGTCAAGATTTTTATATATAAAATATTCTATATTCATATAATAGTTACATAGATATATACAGGGTATGTATATATGGTACATAAATGCAGGTCATATATTTGTGTAAAATTATATGGGCTTGGAGAAAAAATATGGAAATATACCTAAGAAGTAGTTTTAAAAGTTTATATGAAGAAAAGGGAAAGGTAAGATGAAAAGAAGACAAGCAAAAAAGGAAACAAAATCTGTATTCTTTAAAAGACAGAATTACCTGAGAATTACATATATTATATGTAAAATATATATGTATGTATGTATACATATGATACTTAGAATGCCCCAAATATGCATTATATTAAACATTGTTTAAAATAAGTTATCTTAAAATGATCAATGCTCAATTTAAAATGCATTTCTTTTAAAACTTTATTGCATTTTCTCCACAGAGTGTTAGCTGTTGAGTCTTAGAGGTGGAGACCTTAGTTTACAAGTAGATTGATTTGACTCTCTGCAATTTTAAGGTCTAAATGGTTAAAAAATTGCATGGGTAGATGAGCTTTTTACAAAATAACTTTGAAAATGCTATAAACGTCAATCAGCTATACATTTTTTAAGGGAGAAATTAAAAACCTTGCAGACTTAAACTTAATTCAGACGTTATTAAAGTAATGTGAGCATAAGTGAATGTCGGGCTGCACCCTGCAGGCCTAGCTTTAAGAACAAAAAAGAACCTGGATTCAGCAATAAAGACATCAATTGTTTAATGGATGTGGGGTCTTACGGGTCTGAAGCAAGGTCCTGGAGTGACACCCCACCAGGTGCCGTGGACAGCGGGCAGGACATGGCAGCAGTCTTCACTCTTGGGGGGGAGGGGAGATTGCCAGTTATAGGGGCAATTGACATCAGGTTGGCTCATCAGTTACCAAGGGAACCAGCAGAGGGGCACTTACTTCACTGCTCCTTTGATAAGTTCTAGTTGGGGCCTGGGGCATGTATGTGCGAAGATCAGTCATGTGAGTAGGATATAGGTGAAGCAAGCACTGGTTGGGAGGGGATGTACAGAGAGCAAGAGAGTAGCCATCTTGAGTGGCCTGATCAGACAGTGAGTTTATCCCCACATTTTGGAGACTTCTCAGCTCATATCTCCCTGGTTTCAGGGTCTCTCTCCTCACCTCCTCTTAGCAGCCTTTGTGGAGGGAAGTGGTCAGCGGCACTCAGGAACTAGTTATTAACTCCTTCTCCTACCCTGATGTGCTCCTCAGGTTTCGCTGCCTACAAGATAATGGGGAGGGTGGGTCTGCAATCCCTTTGCTGGCAGAGTCCTAGATGAAAAGAACTTTGCTTCTCTGCCTGAGCTGCGCACTTCTGTGGCCCCAACGTGGTACAACCCTGTGTCACATGTCACTGCACCCTTTCAGTCCTCTGTGCTCAGGCTGCTGTACAAAAATACCATGCACTGGGTGGCTTAAGTAACAGAAATTTATTTCTCACAGTTCTGGGACTGGGAAGTCTCAGATCAAAGTGTCAGCTGATTAGATTTCTGGTGAGAGAGCTCTTCTTAGTTTACAGAAGACTGGCCACCTTCTTTCTGGATCCTCACATGGTGGAAAGACAGAGAGTGAGCAAGCTTTCGGGTGTCTCCTCTTACAAGAACACTAATATTAGGGCCCCGCCCTTATGGTATCATTAACCATAATTACCTCCATATAGGCCCTAACTTCGAGTATAATTACATGGTGTATTGGGGTGTCAACATGTGAATTTTGAGAGGACACAAACATTCAGTTCATAGCAGTTACCTGAGGCTTAAAGCAGTATTGCTCCTGCTTTCAATCTGACAAAAACTCTCATAAAAACAGTTCTTTGCCATCAGTACTCAAAACTACAACACTGAGTCTAGCAGAAAGTAGATGTCATGCTTTTTCTTTGATTGTTCTTATCACTCTCATTGTTTTTTTCCCATGAGCTTATGAACCATCTTTTCATCATCAGATACATATATAGTACATATATAAATATATACATATATACATACACATCTATCTTGTAAATAGAGGCGTAAGTGTGGATGGGGATGGGGTAGCTGTAAGGACTCTTCCAGTCCCCAGGATATTTAATCTTGCTTATGGATCAGCCAGAATAGCATTTTACATGTAACTAGCTAAAATTATATGAGAGCGTGTATATAAACTTAAAATAAAACTTAATCAGCTTGTCCCAAGGGAAAGCTCCATAATCAGACCATTGGATCTTTAGAGCCTAAAATGGAAAGTTGAAGAAAACCGAGTGTATAAAACATAATATTGTAATCATGATAAAGAAATACAATTATTACTTCCTTTAAGAAAAAAAGAACATATATACTAAATACTAATGTAAGTAGCAAAAGTATTAGAAAAATCACAACTATGATTCTTAGGGCAAGCATTATTTTATTTTGTTCTTGGGCTTCCCTGGTGGCGCAATGGTTGAGAGTCCGCCTGCTGATGCAGGGGACACGGGTTCGTGCCCCGATCTGGGAGGATCCCGCATGTCGCGGAGCGGCTGGGCCTGTGAGCCATGGTTGCTGGGCCTGCGCGTCCAGAGCCTGTGCTCCACGATGGGAGGGGCCACAACAGTGAGAGGCCCGCGTACCACAAAAAAAAAAAAAAAGATATACTCAAAAGTGGCAGAATAACTTGAATGACAAAACTTATTCAAACTAAATATCAATAGTATGAAGCATTGTTCATTTATGAAGTCACCATTATTACCAGTTAGAATACTTGACCAAAAGCATCCAATGCTAGCAGTGGCCTAGAGAAAAGTGACATGTATGTTTTATATCATAGCATTTCAGAATTAGCAATAAGTAATGAGGTTGGCAAACATAACCATCAAATAAAAAACATAAGTAATTAACTGCAACAATGTTGAGAGGATACATGAGTCTGGGAAATGGGCCAAGATAAAGGTTACAGTCAGTGTGTTTTTTATAATGAGGGATAGGACCTAGAAGGTAAAGGAAAAATTTGGTGCCAAGAAAGTACATTGGTGCTAACTATTAACTCATGACTCTAGATAAAATAGAAAATGGGCAAAGGAAAAAATTCATTACAACTGGCCTGCAATCGGATTTCAAAATTCCCCAATTAATTTTACTTTCCTAATAAATATATGACTTCTCTCCTTATTTTGTAAAGTCAACTACAATCTCATTGATTTCAAAACAAACACCTGTAAGCTATGACACATGCTTTAGGCAATTTCACTTAATATGTTAATTCATGCCTTAAGAATAGTAACCTTAAATTTACAACTTAACATGTAAGTAAGACAATACTATGCACCTCTAAGGCAGCCTGAGATGCTTCATGATACTAAAGAGGAGGGCAGTTAGTAAAGAATGAAAGAGTCTTTCAATATGTTAGGGCACAGGAGGACTGTGAATGAATCCGAAACTCAGAGGTAAATGAAGTGTTGACACTCCAAAGAATCTGGAAACTAAAAAGAGAAGGTCAAGGGGGCAAAAGTAGGGCAAGAGAGAACCTACTGTAAGGATGTAAGCATTCGGGGGAAATTATAGAACTTGTGCAAGATAGCAAAGGTTTAGGTGGGCGTATCCCCCAGGAATTCAGAGAAATGGAGCATTCTGTTTACTTTTCTCACCACACACACACACACACACACACACACACACACACACACACACACACACAGGCAAGCACCCACACAGGAACAAGCTACTATGATAACAATGTAAGAACTATACTTAACTCACTGAAATTCTAATACTTTGAGTTGAGGAAAATGCCACAAAGAAGGAAGGAAGATGTCGTAGATTTTGAATAATAACATAAAAAGAAACCCCAAAGGACATACATTTCTTTGGCTTTTAACCAAATTTAACTTCAACTTTCAGTAAACTTTTCTGTGAGGAGTGGCCTGGACACTCAATCTACCAGACTATTACTAGAGCTCAAAGTGAGTTTTAATGTGAGTTTGAATTCACATTCAGCCTTCTGTCAGCTGAATGAGATGAGGCAAAGGAGAATATTGGTGCTACATCTTGTGAATTCATAATTCTAACCTTCATCTCTGACCATGGATAAGTCATTCAAGCTCTGTTGAATCATCTTAGTTAAATGAAAGAAATGGTTATTATTTTTAATTACATTATTTTACAGGTTTATATTTAATCATACTTTTGGCAGTACAATTTTCCAGTTTTACACACTTTTATTTATTGAAATAGCACTTAAAACAAGCGTTGTTGTAATTAAATAGCCCATGACCTTGAACTGATAGGTCTATAATTTGGAAATTACACTTCCTAATATAATTATTAAATAAATTTTACATATATCAAAACTCCATCTTAAATACAGTCAGCTATTATCCAGGAGTTGTATATCCAAGTTGCACATGAGATCTATAACTCTCCCTACTGGCTATATTATTTTGGTCCTTTAGCTGTTTAATTATTCATGAATCCATCACTTTGACGATGCTTCTCATGTTTGCAATTGTTATGACAAAGTTGTGTGCATAAGTAGAGCAAATTAATAGCAAATATTTTATGCATATTTCCATTATTGTTGGCTACACATGTTGAAAATTTCTAAACTAAACTAATAAATGAAAATTAATTTTATTTGGGTTTAAGCATTCTTCAGCTATAAAAATCTACTTATGTTTTGAATTAGAAAATTGCATTTATTTTTCACGTACTTGTAAACTTTTTATCATAATTAATACAAAGTGTGACAATATCAAAATTGTAATAGAGTTCTGGTACTACTTAGGATATGGGAAGCATTGTTTAAAAGATGATTAGAAATTAAAATGTAGGGTTTTAAAGTCTTTTTCATAACATCACTGACCTTTATAAATTACTATGTTCTATGAGGAGAAAAGGTTTTTATGTCCTATACATCCTGTATCTGCAACTCACAACATAGAGAAGGCTTTTAACATTAGTGAATTACAATACAGCTTTTTGCTTATCCAAGTAAAGGAGACTGTCAGTCACTCTTCTATCCCCATGGTAGGGTCAGGATTAGGATTAGGGATAAGAATAGGTTTAGACTGAAAAATCTGTGTATCTTTGAAAAAGATTATTATAGACTATATATGAGGAAATAATTGCTTTTTAATTCTTTGGTGTTAAATATTTAGTCAACTGAAAGATTTGAGTAAAAACACAATACAAATGATAAAAATGGCTACTTCAAAAACACTTCATTGGGAAAAAATACAACTGATGGCAGTATCTTGGGAGAAAAAGTGATGGTTTAGATATGATAATTCCAGTCCTCAGCAACATGGAGCACAGGAGAGAAGGCACCTGCTGTCTGATCTGGGATGTGGATCAGTGTTTATGGCTGCCAAGAGATCCAACTATATAAGCACTCCCTGTGGTTGGAGGAGAGTAGTAAAACTAGCCAACATCTGGGTTTTTAATTAGCTGAGTAGAAGGTTTCTTTCTCAGGAATCAGGTGAAGGGGACTCCATTTTCTTAGATTCTTCAACGTCAGTAGGTAGACTGTGGGTTGTGTTAGGGGTTATACTATAATCACTGGGAAGAATGTGGCATGTCCTAGTAGGGATCAAGTTCTATGGATTGACAAATACAGCAAATGAAAATAGTACAGGGGAGCTACGACACTGGGTGCTTGTTGACATTAAAGGAGACCTGGAGGATTGTATGGAAACAGTTAACATAAGTCTCCCAGTCATTAGACCTTAAAATATTTTTGAATGTTTAAAGAGAACATAAGCCAGCACAAATGGGAGAAGATGCCAAGGTCAATTCAGTTAGAAAATAGAATCTTTGCCCTTGGTCTTTCTTACTTCCAGCTGTGCATAGAAAATTCAAGAGCCACAGGTCTTAACTGAAGCCAAAGTCATTTCAAAGTGTCTCCTTAATTATGACAGAGATGTTAGGAAACTTCTCCTCCCCACTTTTTTTTTTCCTTCCAGTTATCCTGAGATAGCGTACATGTCTTATCCACTGGCTTTAAAGGAGAAACAAAACAAAAGAAAAACTAAGCAAACCATATCTTGACAGCATCCTCAATAACATAATATCTTTGATAGACAAACCAAAAAATAATTTCCTAGGATGCTAGAGCTCTGGACCTTAATTCTGAAAGAGCTTAGCAGTGATTTTTATTTGTTTATTTCCTAATGGAAGTGTTAGTTTTCCTACTGATTTTCAACCTCTCCTGATAGTATTCTCAAATGTCTGTGTAGTCTGCCTTATAATCTATAGGTTCATGCTGATAGAGTCATCTACACCTATCAATGAGAAAGGATTTATTAAACACAGGCTAGGTACCTGGTATTCTAGGGAATAAGGAAGAAGTGAAGGACACTCTTCTTCCTCTAAAAGGATGAACCAATATTTTGTCATAATCAATAACAAGACTGTGTGAGTATAAATAGAAAGTATATTATCTGGTAGAGGATACGATTTCTCTAGATGCTTGAAGAGAGTGTGGAAATGGTAATGGTAAATTTGGCATATTGGGTCTTTGGGCATAGGACATTTTGCTATTCTATGTTTTTTCTTGCTTTTAATTTATCAAACTTTCTAGAATGTATCTTACTCTGTTTATTTTTTCAACTACCTTTTGGGTAACACTGATTTTTACTCTCTCCTTGGTCTAATTTTTAGATTGTAACTTTACATATGTTGGTACTACTGGTTTGGGGACCAATGTGATGTTAGCACACGTGATAGAATGAATAGATATATTTGCTGACCCTAGCATGATTGCTTATTTTTCTATTCTTTAGTGTCTTGGGGGAAATTACAAGATATAAATATCTTCAATTCTAATCCCTGGAAGCTTAAAAGTATAAATTAGAGCTTCAACCAAATAGACTCATTTCAGTTTTAGGATATGTTTGGTTATGTGCATTGGGGACATGGTGTGAGGTGGCATCCTGTATACAGTAACACCATGAGTAGGATAAAACCTTTAGTTACTACTATCTCTTAAGCATTCCCTCTCAAGGTTATAGTTTACTTTCAAACCTAGTCGGGTCATTATTTCCCCATTTTTCCAAATAGGATGATCATACCCTCCACTTTGCCTGCTGCTAATGGCTACTCTTATTCTGCTGTGTATTCTAGCTTCAAAATGGAAAAATCCCCCATTTCCAATAATTTATTCAGATTTTCCAGATCACTCTGTTATGAAAATATAAAAGTAAACCCGCAAGCAAGAAAGTACAAAAGGGCAGTAGCAAGCAAGAATACAGGGTACTTTTGCAATCTAGAGTCAAGCCACAGCTTGACACATCTGTCACAAATATCCAGCCACCGATATATACAAAATTCTATCACTATGTTGACCAGAGCATATTCTATAGCTCTGTAGCTGTGGGTGGGTCTGCTTCTCTGCAACTTGCTAGTCACCTAATAATAGTGGATCTAATTGGTTGATCTCTCTCTCGTCATTTTTGGTATCTATTCCTCACAAAACAATAGATCTTCCTAAACAGTTTCAAGGAAAAGGATTGCATACTTGAAAAATAAATAAGTAAATAAATAAATAAATAACAATATAATCAATAGGGTTAGAACCCTCTTGGTGGGGAGGGAATTTTGGGACAAAGGAGAAAGAGAAAAAGAAGCAACAAGATCCATAACAAGGAAACTGAGTCACAATTTGCATGTACTCCACTACTTGTTTGTTTATTTTTAGTAGGGAGTGGTTATGCAAGAGAAAAAGAAAAGAGTTTTAAGGTCCTGCTTACACTTCATTTTAAAATTCCACAGGATCTCCATTCTTGGGTTTTACAAGATAGTCCTCAAAGTGTTTTTGTAACTAGATACCAAGGGTTCTAGTAAATATACTTCTCTTTCCTGATCTGATAATTTTCCTTTGATATTTGTTAATTGGCTAATCAGAGAAAAAGGAACTAATTAATGGTAGACTCTTTCAACATTTCTGCTCCTTCTACAGAATGTCATTGACTTTTTTAGATTTGACACTTATTGTAGAGAATTAACTTTCAGGAACTTTACCTGGAGACTCACAATACAATTTTATCATGCCTACGATAATAGTAGTAGGCTAAACTAGATACACAGAGAAAGATAGAGTATAATTTGGGGCAACTATTTAAATTTTCCATTCTGTAAAATGAAGGAGACTGGTGTTAATGTTCTCAACTTTTCTCTCCTATTTCCAATTATTTTCACATATGCATGTATACATACACTCTCTCTCTCTGTCTCTCTTACCAGTTTAACAGCCAATTTGTAATCTGAAAACATTTTAAAATTCATTGAAATAATGCACTGTATTCCTCTCACGATACTAATATATATGGGTTACTATAAAATATTTAATATGTGTCAGAGACACAGAAACACTGTTATTAGTATGGTGGGTGAAAAAGGCATTGCAATTAGAATAAAGTAGTTCAGGGTTTCTTGGTAACTGGAGAAGTTACATGACCTCTCTGTACTTCAGATTCTTCACTCCTAGGGCTATTGTGAGAATTAAATAAAATTAACTGACTAGATGATGTATATGTGTGTGCATCAATTTTCAGAGACTTATACTTTATTAAGTAGATACCTTCTGTTTCTTCAACCTTGATAGCATGATCTTTTTGGTTGGATCTGGTTAAACATGGGTATAAATGCATTTGAGAAAATAAATATATTTGTGTATATATATAATTATATATAGCTATAAATCATATATATTTTAATTATATAATGATATATAAATATATATGTATATATAATATATTATATAAATATATTATGATATATGAAAATAATATATAATTTAAGTATATATCTTGTCAATATATTTGAATATATAATTACACACACAAATATTTTGTTAACTTTATACATCTAGGACCAGTGGAGAGCAAATTGCTAGGTCTGAGTTCAGGAATGTTACAATTTATAAGTCCTTCAAAGGCAGTAACACTATTCTTTAGATGTTAGAATTTTCCATACTTCCATATACAGAATATTGCATAATTGGTATTTATTATACGTTCAATGAAAAATTGTTACCACAGAATAAAAGTACTCTCCTGACCTCTTATTCCTAATTATTTGCTTAACCTACACATTTTCACAATTCTGTAGAGCTATGGGTTGATGACAAAGTTTTAAGTATTCTTGGTCTGGTATTCCAGGCTAGGCAATTGCTTTTTGAAAATTAATTGTGCCCTGGTCTCTGGAATAACTGGGTACACCTCCTTATGTACCATCGTCTGTTTAGCATAAGTGCAACATTTCATAGAGCAATCCTTAGAGCTTTACAATTTGTCTGTAGTTGACACTTGGAAGATATTTTTCTCTAACAGTTTCCCCACTGGATTAGAAGGACCAGGCTGATCCTTAATAAACCAGATGCCAAGGACTTTATTATCATTGCCCTGGGTGTACTTGAAACTATCTCAACAATTTGATAATTTCTACAGTGCTTGTGACAACCCCAGCTGCAAGTCAACCTGAGGTTTTGTTTTCTTGATGCTGTAGCTGTGCTACAGGCATTCCCTTCATCAGAAGTTCATTCATGTGTTTACCCAGAGTGAAAGAAATATTAATACTCAATAATATTGAGTATCTGCTATGCTCTGGCTATGGTTCGAGGCACAGGAAATACAGATCCCACTTTGCCACTGTGGAGCTTACGTCCTAGTGGAGGGGCTATGATAATTTCAGCCACAGGAACTATGACGCAGAATCTAAAAAGTATGTTCAGATTAATCAGAGAACATATGTCATAATGATCCTCCTACTATAAGGGATTAAGAAAGATATTTATGAGAAAATTTGAACTGATTTTGGAATGAATGACTAAGAATTTAACTCAGAGAAAAGGAAAAGAGCATTCCAGGCAAAGGAGAAAACATGTAGTAACAGAGTAGCTGAAGGGAGCAGTGAGCATTTGCTAAACTGAACTAAGTCTTATACACTGAAGCCAGAAAATAAAAAGAATAGGGAGAGATGAAACTGAAGACATTTTGAAAGATTGAGCTCATTAAGTATCTTAAAGATCATGCTAAAGTTTTGGACAACATTTTAAGGGTCATAGGAAGCCAATAAAGGATTTTACATGCATGAATGTGTGGGTGGGTAGTATATGGCATGGTTAGCCTTTTAGTTGGAAAAGATCATGCCAGCTACACTGTGAAAGGGAGACCCAATTGCAAGAGACAAAGAGAACAGCTAGTGGACTACTCCTGAAGGCCAGCTTCGAGTCGATTGAAAAGGATAAGATTTGTAATAAAGGTATGGGTGAAGTAGAGACATTGAAAAGACTTTAATGAAATAATACCTGCAAATGTTATTAATCAACAATATTGGGGAGACGTAGACAAAAAGACAATGTCTAAGATGATTTCCAGATTTCTGGCTTGTGTACTTGATTTTCTGGCCATGTCAGTTTGTTGATATAGAAAATACTGGAAGAGTTATATGAGCTAAGATCATAATTCTGTTTCAGAAATAATACGTTTCAGGTTCATATGCAATATACAATTGTCAAGTTCGGTATAGAGTTTAGTTATATATGGTTTGAAACTGAGATAGGCTTAGGCTATAAACATGGGTGTAGAGTAATAGATAATCATTGAATCCATGAATGTCGTTGATATTGCCTAGAGAAAAAATACAGTAACAAGGTAACAGGTTCCAGATCAAATCTTAAAGAACTTCAAATGTATTTACTAGGTTGAGAAGGATAAATGAACAGAGTACACTGTTTAGAATGGCCAGGGACATCAGGAAAGTGGTATCACAGAAAACAAGACAGTGTTTCTAGAAGGGCAATGTCAAAAGTCTTAACTGCCACAAAAAGTTCAAGTAAATAAAGATTATTAAATGTCTATTGGCTTTAGTGACAAAGAAACCATTTTTTACCTCAGCAAGAACAATTTCATTGGAGTAATAAGAACAAACGACAGATTAGGGTAGGTTGAGAAGTTCCTGAGGAGTTAAGAGAATAAGGCTGTGATGTAAGATAGCTTGTGAAAAAAGTTTGTTGGTGAAGAGAATCAGAGAGATAGAGCATTAGTTAGGAGTTGAGGCCAAATTACCATTTTCATGTATAGCAGGGTAGCAGCTGGAAGCAACTTGGCTGGGGGGGGGGGGAAACCAGAGACTGAAGTTATTTTTATGAGAGCAGAGAAAACAAGGTAGTTATTCTGCTTTTCATGAAGTCCAGTAAAATAATATCATATATAAACAGAATAAAAGATGTAGGCAAGATATTAGAAGATGCCCTTGAATATAAACACTGATATTCTGGAGGGATTTAGTCTGTTTTCCTATTCATTTCTAAAGAAAGCAATCCTCTTGGTTTTGTTTGGATGTGGTCTCACCCAGAGGAAAGGAAGCGGAATAGATAATTATCCTCATAGGTTTCCTGCATTCTTTGATTTTAAATACCAAGATGACAGTATATTAGTTTCTGATAGAAAAAAGGGGACTTTTTTTTTTCTGAGATGAGCATATTATGACCTGAATTTATTGAGATTTTAGATAAATTCTGCTTCAGTACATTAAAGACAATTCAGTGACAATAACATGTTGGAAAATTTGAAACTCATTCTCACCAAAATATTACATATATGTATTTCTAGAAACAATGTTTTACAGGCAATGATTATTATTTCTTCCTTCAAAAATATTTATATTTATAGTGACACACATATTGGAAATGAAGGAATATTCTTTTAAAACGTGTGATTTCTCAATATTTCACATATGAAAACATTGAAATAAAATCATGCACTGTGTTATTTCAATGTTTGATCTCACCTAAGACTTTTAAAAATATATTCATGAAATACAATACAGAAAATGTTATGATAATCTTCACATATATGGAACTATTCACAGAACCCTAGGGCAATATAATTTAACTTTTCAATAGTGGTCCAACCTACATGCCTTGAGCAACCATATAACAAAGGTGCAGAACTTATACCAACTATGTACTTCTTTTTTTTTTTTTTTTTTTTTTGCGGTACGCGGGCCTCTCACTGTTGTGGCCTCTCCCGTTGCGACGCACAGGCTCCGGACGCGCAGGCCCAGCGGCCATGGCTCACGGGCCCAGCCGCTCCACAGCATGTGGGATCTTCCCGGAACGGGGCACGAACCCGTGTCCCCTGCATCGGCAGGCAGACTCGCAACGACTGCACCACCAGGGAAGCCCCCGACTATGTACTTCTTCATATTAAATTAAAGGCTCAGGCAAAAACCACAAGAAGCAATTAAAATTTTTCTACCTTAAATATTATAATTATAGAATGAGACATGTGACATGTAGTGGCTGTTATAATTTTGTTAAAATGATAAATATTTTACTCAAGAATTACTAAGGTAGCATGTTCTGGGGAGTGAAGATTATTCTCATAATATGAAGACTTAAAATGATGTCACTAATTTTGATTTATTGTATAGCATGTTGAAGGTCAACTTAATGAGGAAATTATTGGAGTTTCCCGGGAGGACTAACTTAACCTGTGGCACTTTTGCCAATTTAGGATGAGTTTTCTGTTCTTAAATCTAAATGTTTATATTTAGAGTTAAATGTGTGCTGTATCAATAGGTAATACATATTTTCCTGGTTTATTGTAAGGATAATTTACATAATTTATCATATAATTTTAACTATCAACTTTTAAAAAAAAAGAAATGAAGTTTTATGAAAAGCATATAGCCAACAGACAAGTTATTCTTAGCATTGGGTAAGTACAGACATGATGTGTAAATGAGTTACCCTTAGGCACCTCTAAATTATGCAATAGTCCTTTTTTCTTAGGAAATTCAAGGATTTAATGACCTCGGCGACACAGTAACAGTACTATACATCCATTGCAATATATTTTATGAAAATTCAACATCATAAAATATCTTGATTTCTGGAGGAATAAAATTTCTGTAAAAAAATTAACTTTGACTATATCACAATTTTTTAGATGTCTTGTGAGATGTCTATTCATCTGACAAGGCTCAAGTACACTCAAGGAAAATAAATAAATTGGCTAGAAATCAATACAGTTTTTCAGAACTTAAAATACTTTGTATCAAAATATTTAAAAAATGAGTTAACTTATTTGTTACTCTTTTCTTTGCTATCTAAATAATTTCTTCTTTGCACAAATCCTTTGCCCATAAGTACAGCCACCCCCAAACTTTCAATGGACTGGCCTGCAGCTTGTCACAATTGGAGTTTCCTGAATTGCAATTCCTCTGATATTCCTCCCCAAACTCATTTTCTGGTAATTCAAGCTTGCCTCAGTTTACCTCTTTATTTAGGTTGGCATGAATGAATGGTAATAAGTATTGTTACATTCCTATAATCAATACATATTCTTTCTAAAAGTGTTTTCATAATAATACCTTACAAAATCTCTTCTGCTCTTAATAATTTCAGAATTTCTGGTATGTTGACCTAAAACAAATAGCCTGCCAGATATATCTCTAGCACAGTTAGGTTTATTTGGGACAAACAAGGAATTGCAACTTGGGGTCTGAAACCATGGCAAGCCATATGCAAGTTCCCACAAGACAAGGGAAGGAGGACACTTTAATGGAGAGGAAAAGGAAGTTGGGAGAGCTATTGTAAACAAAAAGTCTGTGGCTTTTCATTGGCTGAGTCCTTGGCAGGAAAAAAAAAACATAAGTCTTTCTTCTTCCTTTTAGCCTCTGCTATCATCTCAAGGCCTGAGAGCTCCCCTTCTGGTCTCCCAACTCTATTTAATTGAAGTTTTTGTTTATTAATTTTCTTTTACACCTACCATAATATTAAGTTTATAAATTTGAATTTGTTAGTCTATCTAGGAGACTCATAGAAACTCTCCTATTCGTTTGCCAGCCCCAATTTAATTTCTTTTGACAAATGTAAAAAGCTGCTTCATTAATGTGCCTGTTTATTGTTCTACATCAATTGAATTAGTATACTATGCTCTCATGGTGTTAAAATTTTAAAAATCACGTGTAACTTGAAGTTAAGTGCCAAGTTTCAGGGCTTGACTATTCATCTTTTGATTCATTTCTTAAAATGTATTTGTGGTATTGTGATTTATTATATGAAGATGAATATATTTGGTCTTCATTCCCATTTCTGGCACAGAGTTTCTAAAACTCTTGGAATTTCCTAAGCAATGAGAGTGATGTAGCTGTCTTTTGTTAATGAGGTAACATTTTCCACCCCCCAAGCTGGAAGATGCTTAGAGGTCTTTATCCCACAAAGAAATAGATACTGCAGTCTTCAGCTGACCTTACTTTCTCCCCTGGCTGCCAGGCTCATAATCAGGTTAAGGAACATATAATCCATTTAGGGAAGTGTTGGGCCTGCTGAGGGAGGGAAGGGAGTATAATCCCAAAGGAATGAAATCTACGCAACATGTACTGGTAGAGACCTGGGACTATCCACATGACTGTATTGATACTGAAAGTGCTCAAATAAGGAGACCAGAAAATAAGACCCATCTAGGGAGAGTTTATTGACTTGTGAAAACATTTTTTGGGATAAAGGGATTGGAATCCTTGGCTTAGACCCAAGAGGATGGGTCTTGAATTTGTGTAAATATAAGCTCAAAGTTAGAGGATGACTCCTAGAAACCTTGAAACAGGGATGGCTCACACTGAGCAAGGTGGAAATACCTGAGTGAGAAAGAAGAAGGGGCTAAGAGCTCGTGGAAATGGGTAAACTGGGATAGATATATTATGAGAGACATAAAATCCCACCAGAGAACTACATTCCATGGGAAATGGAAGAACATACGACTTGGTAAGACCATCAGAAATGTGCTAGTGAAAAGACACCAGCATCGATAAGAAGTTCAGTGACGACTTTCCTCTGAACAGAATTGAACTCACTGATAATCGATATTTTAGAGGCTCTGAAAGAGTAGAGGTCAGGTATCAGCACTTAGACAGTGGAAGCCAGGTATGTCAGATAGTTATTCTAATGCCTGAGAATTCAGACTGGCAGCCAAGTGGACCTGACACATAGAAAGTTATGGTGATGGTTAAGCATGGTGTTCCTAGGCATAAAATAGGTGAGCAGTAAACAAGGCATTGCTTAACATTGTTATTTAAAAGAGAGCAGTATTGGATGGACAGGAAGCTGAGGGCAGTTGCACTATTAAAAAGTTCAAAATCTTTTGCCTAGTTTCTGAAACTGATCCAGTTTTCTGACAGTAAACCCACTGATGAAATAAGTGGTTGGTTCTCCACTGAGGAGGACGGGATAAGGTCAGGGCAAGTATACACTGTAAAGGATTTCCTTAGTCCTTCCCCGAAGACATCCATGGCATTACCTTAAGTAAATCTAAAATGAGAAAAGAATTCCCACATAATTTACTGTTGAACACGAGCTCTGGGTAGACATTGACACCTGGGAACTTGAAGCATCATCACGGCTCCTCATTTAGAGGGTATATAGAGTCCAGAAATAAGTGGACTCCTGGCTTAAGTCTGGTTTTCAGTGTGTCTATAGATTTGCCTGGTGATCACTTCACTGGTCCCTGAGTATGTAATGGGCTGGACACACTTGGTAGCTGGAGTAACTCCCACATTGTATCATCATGGGGAAAAGCAAGTGGAAATCTCTAAAACTAGTCACAGGGCAAGGGAATAAATAAAAACAATACTATATTGGAATGGGGGGAATGGCAGAGAATAATTCCAATCTCAAAAATAATTCAAGGATAATGGCCTCTATCATATTTTCCTTTAATATCCCTTTTGATGCCCTACAGACATCAAGTGTATCCTAGAGAATGACTGTGGGTTACTGCAAGCTCAGACTTCTAGGAGTCTTGATCACAGCTGCTGTAACAAGTGTGATACCCTAGCTAGAACAGGTTAATAAGGCCTCAGGTATATGATGTGTGACCATTGAATATATAAATGTATTCTTTTATATTCCAATCAGGAAAGAGAACCATAAAAATTCACATTCACAGCAACATACATTTTTATTTTTCCCCAGAGCTATGGTAACCCTCCCATCCTCTGCCATGATATAATCCAAAGAGATCTTGACCATATGGATATCTGAACAATCTGGGGTATCCAACTAAAAATCTATAGATCCATTACACCAGTGGCATCATGTCAATCAGGCAGGAGCAAGAAGTAGCCAGTATCCTGGAGGTCTAGATAAGACATATCTAGTCCTAAGGGTGGGAAACAAATCTGATAAAGATTTAGGCTCTCCTACTTCAGTGAAGTGTTAAGAGTCCAGGTATCCAAGGCATGCCAGAACAGCTTCTCCAAAGTAAAGGACGAATTGATGCAACTTGTATTCTCTACACAAATGTAGAGAAGATGTAGATGTCTTTGGGTTCTGAAGATAATATATTGCATAACTTGGAATACTGTTCTGGTCTTTATACTGGATGACACGGAAGGCTGATAGTTTTGAGCTGGGCCTGAAGCAATAAAGAGGAGATCCAGGCTGCATAACACGCAGTTCTGCTATTTGAGCCATACAATCTGCAGACCCTATAACATGTGGGTCAGTGATGAAAAAAAGATGTAGTGTACAAATGAGAGTAGGTGTAACTAGGAGAAATACAACATGGGATCTTGAGTTATGGGAGCAAGGACATTCTATCTGCAGCATAGAAATATGCACCTTTTAAAGATGGTTTCTGGGGTTTAACTGAGCTCTTATAGAGACAAAACGCTTGACCATAGGGTACCAAGTGACCATGCATCTGGAACTGCCATAATGGGCTGGGTTATTTTGGACTCATAAGTCATAAAGTGAAGTAGGCACAGTGCTCATGCATCGTAAGTTGGAAATGATATATCTGGGATCAAGCACAAGGTCTCAGTCAGAAGGCACAACAAGCTGCCTGTGCAGTTACCCCAGATTCCTGGGTAACCACCATTGTTGTATCAGCAACCCTCCCTCAGCTCACACACATTGATCTCTGAAGGGTTCTGTATAATTGACATAAAATGAAGAAAAAAAGTGTAACTTGGTTTATGGACGGGTAAGCTCAGTAGGAGGAAGCAGTCCAAAAATGGATGGCAGCTGCAGTGCAGCGCCACTCAGAAATGGTCTTAAAAAAAACATCATGAGAGGGCTTCCCTGGTGGCGCGGTGGTTGAG
Source organism: Stenella coeruleoalba (assembly GCF_951394435.1). Taxonomy (NCBI): domain Eukaryota; kingdom Metazoa; phylum Chordata; class Mammalia; order Artiodactyla; family Delphinidae; genus Stenella; species Stenella coeruleoalba. Next base: position 111,574,093 of record NC_137150.1, on the reverse strand, counting down.
AGTCCGCCTGCCGATGCAGGGGACACGGGTTCGTGCCCTGGTCTGGGAAGATCCCACATGCCGCGGAACGGCTGGGCCCGTGAGCCATGGCCACTGAGCCTGCGCGTCCGGAGCCTGTGCTCTGCAACGGGAGAGGCCACAGCGGTGAGAGGCCCGTGTACCGCAAAAAAAAAAAAAAAAAAAATCATGAGAAAAAAATCTTCAAGAACTTCAAGTGGTCCATCACTTGAAGGAGAAGTGGCCTGAGTTTAAAAATATGTATAATGTAAACTTTATAGAAAGCGGAAAATTGCCTGGCTGGCTGGCTAGGGGGTCTGGCAGGAAATGTATTGGAAGATCAGGGACAAAGAGCTCTGTGGTAGGGCACATACATGGACATAAGAGTGGGTATAAAGTGAGGATCTTTGTGTCACAGGCTGATCCCCACCAGGGAACATCCACCAGAGAAGAAGCACTAAGGAGCCAAGTAGACAAAATGACTGGGTTGGTATCAACCAATATTTGCTAGAATTCACCCCAATGCTGGGATGGTGGGCACATTAATTCAGGGGCCACAGCAGAAGAGATGAGTCAATGCAAAGGCTCAACAGCATAGATTTCCACTTGGGGCCATCTTGCCACTGCTGCCACTGAGGCCAACCTGCCAATGACATGTTAGATTTATGACACTATTCCTCAAAGAAACAGACTGTGACCACTTGGTGACAAGGTGACTACACTTGCCCCTTTTGTCTTGAAAGAACCATTGGTTCCCCAAGAATAAACACTTAATCCATGCATGTGTTTGTCCTTTCTCTCCATAGAACCACTGTCTAGAGACTTACGGAAATCCTGATCCACAGGCATGGCATTCCACACACAACAGCATTCAATCAGGGGAACAACCTCACAGTAAAAGGGATGTGGGATTGGACCCATCACCATGAGATCCACTGGTTTTACATTCTGCATTACCCGGAAACTATGGGCATGATAATGGCTTGCCAAAAGTGAAGTGATAGCCTAAAGGCAGTTGCCTGTAAGGGTAAGGTGCCACTCACCAAGATGCAGTACAAGCATTAAACTGGAGATCACTAAATGGCACTGTAACTCCCCATAGAAACAATAGTTAGATTCAGGAACCAAGGTATAGAAGCAGAAGTTGCCCTACCTTCCACTACGCCCCATGACTTACAAGCGACTTTATGGTTCCCGTCCCTTCAAACTTTGGATGCTGTTGAGTTAGAGGTGGTGAATCTGGTCCCAAACACGGATGCAGTCTTGCCTGGAGCACAAAAAGAGTCTCAAAGTGCTATAAGCTAGAATACCACCTAGACCTTTTAGGGATCAGTGGGTAAGAAGATGAGTCACTTCTTTTCAGGGATAATTGAACCTGATTATCAGAAGGCGATGAGGCTGCTATTTCACAACAGGGACGGGGAGAACTATGTATGGAGCTTGGCTGACTCATTTGGGTGACTCATGATATTCCCTCGTCTAATTGTAACTGTAAACAGAAAAGTGCATCATTTCCAGCCTGGAATGGGCATGACTACTAGGGCTTCAGACAATTCAGGAATGAGTACTTGGTTCACCCCACCAGATAAACCACTATGACCAGCAAAAAGAGTATATCTGAGGGTGGGGAGAATTTAGAATGGACAGTAAAAGAGGGAGAAATGAGTACGGATTATAGCTCCGAGGCTACCGGAGCCTCTGGTTCTTCCCTCTTTTTCCCACTTCTGAGTTTCACCTCAGGAAGAGATTCACACGGGAACCATGGAGGGGATTCATCCCAAACCTACACAGAGAAGTGGATCAGTGAAGTACAATGGGTAGACCATGTCAGACATGGTGATGTTCTGCTCAGGTATCCCTTTAAGAAAAGACTCAGTGCCCAGCAGTGAGGAGTGTGTCCAGCTGTTAGCTCCTTCAAGATCCACCCTGGTTTTCGAGTTGAGGTCATGCTCTTCTGTGGGTGACCCCAGTCAAAGACTGAATACAGTAGTGTTAGGTGAGAGTCTGCCCATCTCAGGGGAAGTCCTGGACAGTGGCTGAACCAGGCGTTAGTGCAGGTCTTAACCATTTCTGCCAAGGAAAAACTCTTCTAAGGGGGCCAACTTTTCCCCAACTTTCAACTTTTTTCTCCATTTGACTAGCAGAGACTGTATCATGATCTGAGGTCTTCTCTTATCCCATTCTTCTTCCTCCCCTTTTCCTTCACAGGTGTTACTTCTTCATAAAACTTTTTCACTCTCAACTTTCTCTCAGTAAGACAAATATACCTGTGACAAAATGACCCAAACAACCTATACAGTATTCATGATTTTATCCCTATTGCCTAAGAGAGTGCCTACAAGATAGTTACTATGCAAAAAATCTCAGTTGAATGTGCAATGCTTTGTTCTATATATGATTTCTGAGAGAAGGGAGTGAAATTACTCATAATCCAATTTTCTTTGTTCCTTATGATACACTCTTGAGACCAGAAGTAATATGTCATTGGAGAAGGGCAGCTGAAGCTAAAGGACTAGTATTTTTTTTTCCTTTAAATTCAAGTAGTCTTTACTGGACATTCCACAAAAATAGTTATGATAAAGTATTTGATAAAGCTTATCAAATAAGCTATTAAAAAGTTATGTAACTTCCACTTCATTATTGTTGCATGTATTTTTTCTAAAACACTTATTCTGTGAACTTCTGCAGTTAAGCTGAGATTCATACACAGGTGGTGTTTTTGGCCAATTGTAGAAGTGACATCTAGAGTGATATTTATAGACTTAGTCTAAGTAATTGTGACACACGATCATGGATACTGACAAGTATAAAATTTGTTGGGCAAGCTGCAGGCTGGAAATTCAGATAAGACTTGATGTTGCAATCTTGAGAATTCCTTCTTCTAAAAACCTCACTTTTTGCTCTAAAGGTCTTCAATTGATTGGATGAGATTAATTTATGGAAGTTAATCTGCTTTAGTCAAAGTCTACTGATTTAAATGTTAATTACATCAAAAGTGTCTCAGAGCAACATCCAGACTGTGTTTGACAAAATAACTGTGCACCACAGATTAGACAAGTTGACACATAAAATTAACCATCACAGTGGTATTTTGTCTGGAGGCCCAAATTTAAATGCATTTCTTGTTTCTGACAAAAAGCAGAAATCTTGGAGTTTTGTTATCCTTCTCTTACCATCAGAAATAAGCTTTCTTAGCTAGCTAGGAAGCTACAAAATCAGGGTTTGTGAATATTTGAGTTTCAATTGAAGTGAGTAGAATGAAGGGCCACCTTGGGGACTGGGTGTCCCCAAGGACAATTCCCAGCTCCCAGGTCTCCATTTATGAGACAAGAAGTCAAGTAATATCTGTGGGTTATGAAAACTGCTAATATGTTCTCCTTTTTAATGTTTTTGAACAATAGTCCAGCTCAGAATATCTGATGGAAGTGATTTGCGGGCTCAATGCCCACAATATATGAAATCCTCTGTTAATGGGAAGTAAGAGATCATTAGCGGTTCTTTTTCTTTGTTCTTCTTCATTGGACCACATGCATTTCAAATTTACTGTTAAAATATTTACATGTTAGAGAAATATGACACTTGGCTGTGTTTTAAACATATTCAGTACATAGTCTCTGATTCAAGAAGAAAGAAATTTGGTGCTTAGAGAATGGAGAGACCAAAAATAAAAGTCTAAATTTTATCCTTGAATTTACTGTCAGGCTTAATTTTATTTAAAAATAAAGTTGAAGAACAGTTCTTCCCCAACGTGAAATTAAGATGCTTAAAAATGCAGTTAATATTTTGCAAGCAGTGATTTGAGGGCAATTTTCTAATACTACACTGAAATGGAAAGTAAGATAATAGAAATGGAGAATCTACCAGAAACTGCATTTGCTTTAGGGCCAGAATCTCTGAGGATGAGATGAATTCTCATAAATTTCTATTGCCCTTTAAATCTACTCTCTAGCAAGGTAGACTAAACAGAAAACAACTCGACTTCACCTTGTCAAAAGATTTAATCTCTCTAACTCAAATAAATGTTCCATTTAATTCAATCATGTTTTTGAACTAAAAGTTTGTTGTAACTGTATACTGTGATTCCCTATCCATCCCCATTTAAAACAAAATAAAATAAAACTGTTCACAATAGTCTTTATTTGATTTTATAGGACATTATCTCTTGGCTTTCATGTCAGATCTTTAATGCAATATACAGTGCAGAATAAATCATGAATGTAAAAACCAAGGGAAATAACATTTAAGCATGAAGGGAAATAGTCAACATTTCAAAGAATATATCATATATGAAATCATCAGGGTACCTCAGGGCACTATGTCAATTTAACTAAGTTGTTCTAGAAATGCATTTGCATTATAGTTAGAATTACCAAAGTAATATTTGACATAGTTCCAGATGTGAGAGAATAATAAAGGATTACCCTTATTGCATAGCTTCAAAACAAACAAGGACATGGTGATTTTTTGTATTGAAAGGTTTTGTGTAAAATTTGAGTCATAATTTATTGTTTATTTTACTGATGGCTTTAAACTCAAAAATTTGGTTATTTAATGGATATTTACTTTGTTGATCCCTTTGTTTAACAAAGTCTTATTTCTGGTGCTTGTGCATTTGCAATGGGATATTTAAAGGATTAGTAACTGTACTTGTTATTTCTGTAATTGAAGATTTTCACATGTTGCTTTTCAGCATAAAATGTTTGTGTGTATGGACCAGTTTTATAATACCACTTTGGTTATATCTACTTCACATTCTGTTTGGAGAACATAATGTGTGAGAATCCAATTTACACATAGATATTGACACTCAACTTCAGTAGATGTCCTGGTAGTTTGAAGAATATACCAACAGATTGTACTTGAGCCTTCATTATATAGAATGAAAACCTAGCTGAGAAACAAAGGCTTTCAACTGACCAATAGAGTACAGGGTCCAGAAATAGGCCCACATGTATAAAATTAACTGCTAACTGACAAGATGATATTACAGTTTAGTGGGGAAAGAGTGCTAATTAGAATAATTGATACAGGTTTATTATAACTGGATTTCTATATGAAAAATAATGCACATTGGCTCCGATTTCACAAATGAGAAACAATTCCAGTTTGTAGCTCTAAATGTAAAAGACACTCTTTTTTGAGAAAATATAGTTATTTACCTGCATATTTACCAGCATTTACCAGAACACAGCTATTCCGTTCTCTCACCCTACTCGTTAGTTACCCTCACAGCTCCCTGTTCCTTCTTCCTCAGTGAATAGGTACCATCAGAGGACTGATATTCTCCTTGAAATCAGCACACCCACCTATATTTATGCACATATTCTTTGTTTTGCCATTTATTAAGATAGAAGCTCTATCTCTGTCCTATCAAAGAAAAAAACCAAAATCAGTTTTCTCCTGTGTTTCCTCCTTCCAGGTATTCTTTGCAAAAAATACCTTAGATATCTCTAAATATGTAAAATTTGAATACTCCAGGGCTGGATCTCCTCTCTCTTTTCTATGCCCTCTCCCTAAGTGACACGATGGCCCCATGGTTAATGATTTCTATGTTTCTATCAACTGCTTAGAACCATCCATGAGCTCCAGACTTGTATAACTAGATGACTACTTACTATTTCTACGTGTCAACACATCTACAACTGAAATGCTGCCTTTCCTCCACAAACCTGTTTTAGTCCTGTGTTCCACACATCAGTAAATCATGCTGTTAGCCACTTGTTTCCTCAAGCCAAACACGTGGGTCATCTTCTGTATCGTTCTTTTCATCAGAAATACACCTCCAACTCTCCTATTCTCCCTGGGTTCAATGTCAGCTCCTGATACCCTCTCTGATCTCAACTACTCTGCTGTTGTGGCTACTACTACTGCTATTACTACCACCACTACGTAGCTTCCTAAATCCCCTTTCTCAATGGGCTCCATAGCCCCACTTTTGCTCTTGCTCTGTGTTCTCTAAATAGTAAAGGTTGTGTCCATTTATTAGTTAAATAGACAAGTGTTCCTTTAGTGAATATTTATCTTAGAATTCTAAAAAAATTCCAAAATCTAAAGTATACTGCAGGGTCTGTCTCCAGTCCAGTTCTCCAAATGCTTACTTGACTTTAGCTGTATTGGTCTCCTTTCTAATTAGTCAAATTCTCTGAATGTTACTAGATAAGATGTTGTACTTCCTCTGGAGGCTGTTTTCTTCCATTCTGTGTAACTGACTCCTTCAATTTTTCAGCTTATTGCTTTTTTTTTTTGGTTTTGTTTTGTTTTGTTTTTGCGTTACGCGGGCCTCTCACTGTTGTGGCCTCTCCCGTTGCGGAGCACAGGCTCCGGATGTGCAGGCTCAGCGGCCACAGCTCACGGGCCCAGCCACTCCACGGCATGTGGGATCTTCCCGGACCGGGGCACGAACCCGCATCCCCTGCATCGGCAGGCGGACACTCAACCACTGCGCCACCAGGGAAGACCCTCAGCTCATTGTTTAATTGCTACTTCCTCAGTTCTTCCCTAAATATCTCATATGGCCAGATAGTCCCCTTTATAGGATACATAATGTTCATTTTCTTTATTGTTCTTATCAAAAATTTAAAAATGTTTATATTGTCATTCATTTGTTTTCTCCACCGAAATTTAAATCCCATGAACATGGAAACCTTGATTTTTTCTGCTTACCATTTAATCACTAGAATCTGGCATAGTGAAACGCTTGATGTTCCTGTTATAGTTGATGTTCAGTAAATAGCTTGAATAATTGATTATATCCTTACCACATGATGTCAAATATTGATGGGTTAACACCTTGCTACTCAAAATGTGGTCTCAGGCAACAGCAGTGGCATCACCTGGGAGCTTGTTAGGTATGTGGAATCTGCATTTTAACAAAACTCCAGTTGGTTTGTATGCATGTGAAAGTTTGAGAAACACTAAATTAACACCAACAGATTTTTCTTTTAAGCCGGTCCTGGCCAAGAGTCTACAAGCTTTGTATCCAAGTAAGGTTGATCATAAAATGTCCTTGGAAATGAAGAATATTAAAAAGTATAGCTCTGAATGACCCCCAGGGAACTTAGCACAACTTCCAAATATTTTGTTTCGTTATTTCAAAGTAAGTGGAAATAATAGAAGAATATAAAAACATACTTCAAATTCTTCTTTTTCTCTTGGTATACATGATATGATTAGGTTAATGTTTTGACATGCTTCTCAGCTGCAGTGAGCCTTTCAACATAACCTGAACAGTTTTTTTTATAATTTCTTCTTTTGCACACATTTTCTCAAATTAGGACGATGCTTTTATATCCAAGGTTCCCATAAAGTGCTTGACCAACTACACAGCCAACTCAAGTGCATGGGATTGATTTCCTGTTATTTATCTGATCACATATCAGAAATGTGTTTTGGAATGCCAGATCCCTGAGGTCAAAAGACCACACCTCATTCATCTCTGTACCCCAAGGCCTAGCAAAGTGATCAACACCATCGTGACTCTCCAATGTTTCCTGAATGAAGGAATAAATACAAAGAATCCAGATCTTAAAGTAATAATTCACTGTGATTGTTTCTCTAGGTTTTAGATGGCAGTTCAATCTCAGAGAAGAAAATCTACTTTTCCACTTGTATTGGTCAGGATAGGCTAAACATAGGATGCACTATTAACATCTGAAAGTCTTGATGGTTTAAAATGATTAAGGTTTATTTCTTGCTTGTGCCCCATGTTTATCCTGGTTGGCAGGAGTCCCTGCTCATTGTGGTCCGTAAATAACCCAGGCTGATGGCACACCAGTGTCCTGACGGTTGTCAGAGAAAGAGAACGAGGAATCACATATTAGCTTTAAAAACTTCTTTCTACAGTGACTAACAGCACTTCTCACATTTGATTGGCCAAAACCGATTACAAGGCCAAACTTGATTCCAAGATTAGAGAAGCCCAAGGGAAGGAAGGCATCCTAACATGTGCCTGAAAGAGCAAAGCTGAGAATATTTGGCCAAAGTACTAATGATTGTTACAACACCAAATTATTTTCAAAGGACATTAGGATCAGAATCTAGTGATCTTTCACCATCTCTCACATTGGCAAAAAGAATGTGTGTGGGGGGGTCGGGGAGGAGTAGGGTCAGTTTCTTGCATGAAATGCTGCTGATTCTTTTTTTTTTTTTTTTTTTGCGGTACGCGGGCCTCTCACTGTTGTGGCCTCTCATGTTGTGGAGCACAGGCTCCGGACGCGCAGACTCAGCGGCCATGGCTCACGGGCCCAGCTGCTCCGCGGCATGTGGGATCTTCCCGGACCAGGGCACGAACCCGTGTGCCCTGCATCTGCAGGCGGACCCTCAACCACTGCGCCACCAGGGAAGCCCAATGCTGCTAATTCTAACGTTGGATGTGTTTTAACCCCAGATGAAAAGTCTATTGCTAGTTTTATGACAGGTACAACACATACTTGAGTAACACAAGCATGAACTTAACAAATGACAAGTGTATCTTCTGGGCTATTTTGTGATGCTTTGAATGTTTGAGTTATAATTAAATATATATTTATATATAGCCATACCTGTACATATACACATACATACATGCATTTAACAACTCACTTCAAGCCCAAGCAAAAGAAGCATCTAGAAGAGCATCTTGCACATAATTGGTGGTAATTTGTAAGTTTTCACTTTCTCTTACTGATAAGATAGATCATATTCAGATTTCTTACTACTTAATGTCAAACTTTACTAGAATCTTAAACACAATATTACAGAAATTTTATTTGAAACTCTTTTTTCCTGTTATGTCCAAATTTATAACTATAAGATCACAGAATTAAATAGCCCTGTGGTCTTACTTCACAAGCATCTGGACAGTAAATATACAGAATTTATACCAAAAAAAAACCCCACATTTTTTTTCAAATGACATTTGTACCAAGAAGGAGATCTTGAATTCAAATTTTTGGCATCATATCCAATAAACAGTATATATTATGAGTAGTAATTATTAATTATATTGATAAAATTACTAAGCACATTTCTAAGCTTATTTTGTTTTGAAGTCAAACAATCATTCCTTTGAGTGATTGCAGTTTTAGACAGCATAGGATCCTGCAGCCTGGAGGTATTTCTATTTAAGGTATACCTGTGTATCTAAATGCCTTGTCAAAGTGAGTTATATTCTGGAAAAGAATTCTTGGGACCTACACAGGTCAAATCCCTCCTACACGCACCATTGCAATAAAAAGTTCACCATAACAAAAAGTTCATGGAAGTGCTGGCTGGCTGCCCATGTTAACAGAACAGATCTATTGAGAACGAATTCCCTACCACTGAGTATCTGTATCAAGAAGTTTACATCTCCTGGAGTCATAGTCATTTTTAATTCCCAAAAGTTTTATTCTCTATTGTGAGTTCTTTGCTTGTGATTTTGTTGAGAAATTGATCACTTTTTTCCTGTGAGAAGTACAGCCGAACTACCTAATTTTCAGCATTTAAAAAAATGTTTCCATAGACAGCCAACAAGGACCTACTGTATAGCACAGGGAACTATATAGCACAGGGAACTATACTCAATATAGGGAAAAGAATCTGAAAAAGAATATATATACATATATAACTGAATACACACACATATAACTGAATCACTTTTGTGTACGCCTGAAACTAACACAACATTGTAAATCAACTATACTTCAATAAAAAAAAACAAAAGTTTCCTATACTATTTCACATTCTGCAGATCTAGGAGATTCAGGGAAGGGGGATATATATCTTCTGTCGTCTGGGAGAGTGGAAAGAGTTCTTTCCATTGCTGAAATTTCATAAAATGTTTCCTTCTATATTTGTATCATTGAATTATAAATGACAGGTGAACACTGAGTGTCAAATATTTGTTTTTTCTGAGATCAAAAATGTTGACACTGGGGAACCAGACCCTAATGGTAAGAAGATGGCTTCTTCATTACTGTGGGATGGGAGGATGCTATTCTGAGGTATTAATCATCCCCTGGGAATTATCCTCCTCCCTATGCCTGTTTGATCCCTATCCTTTCACACGCATAGGCTTTTTGGGCTCATTGCTTTAAGTAAGTGTTGAGATGACATGAAAAGCAGAGTTTTAACTGTCTCCGGTTCCTTAAGAGATATAGAGAATATTCATTTTGGAGAAAATCTTTGAGAGGGACAAGGTAAAATCTCTCTTCTCTTGACCACGATGTTTTCCCTAAACCTTTACTCAGTTCTTGCTTAGACCTACTTGCTAGAATCCTATGACTCACCCCCCACAAGTACACAAAATGGACCAGATATTAATATAAAGAGGGTATGCCTCAGGCACTTGGTGGGATGACGGTGATATGAAAATAAGGCCTTCCAACCCTTTCATTCCTAGTTGCTTGGGGAATAAAGATGGCAGGGTTGTGTAGAACCATCTAGAGATTCACAGTACATTGGGACAGAGCAAAACATATGGTCTTATTACATATGGTCTTAGTGATAGGCATCTGTGGAAAAGTCCGTGAGAGAGGGACTTGAAAATAATTGAGTGTGCTGATAAAATGAGTGCATTGATAAAACTGGATTGCCGGATCAGTGATATGGGGATGTGAGAACAGGAGAAGAAAGCTGGCAAATAGAAAGAAACTGACTGTTCATCAGACTTGGGAGAGGTGTGAAAGCCTACAAATCACAAAGAAGGCATAGATCTGATTCAGTGAGAATGAGGGAATCAGGAAAGTGAAAGGACAGGAGATGGTAATCTGAGAGGGACTTGTAGATCAAAGTCTTGGAAGTGAATCAATTTTACATGGTAAGAGATACAGCCAGGCTGGTGGGAGCTTAGGCATAGTGAATGCCGAGATCACTGGAACTGGGCAATTGGGAGGTCAGTGGAATAAAGGGGATGTAAAAAGTCTCGAGCTACTTTTCAAAGCAACATTTTTGATTGGCAGTGATCAAAGTAACAGATGTGGAAGGTAGGTTAAAGGTAGAAAAATTCATTCCACTAATGTGCAGAGTCTAGGTTGAGGAATTCTTGAATCGATCAGACCTGGGCTCTGTAACGGACTCTCCTAGCTGCCTAATATTTATTTCCCCATTTTTCCTTTCTAGGAGAGCTGTGACTTTGTTTTGCGTGACAGTGACCCCAGCCAAGCCAAGCCTGTCTTACAGCCGAATGTGGCTGTCCGATTAACCTCTCGCCATTGAGATGATAATTGGAAGTAGCCAGGTGGGCATTCCCCCAAAGGTTTCTTTGTAGTGGTTTTGTTTATCTGTGTGTGTGTGTTTTAAAGAAAACTGACTTATTTTGCCCTTATTCTTTTAACTACTTGGAACAAGGACACTCTATCTGGATGCACGGAAGCCTACTTTTGAATATTCAGATGAAGGCCTTGGGTTAAGGATGTGTGAGCAAAGATCTAGAAAAAGCCTGGACTCGGACAGTTTAGAGAAGCCACTTTATTATCACCCCTGGACCCTCTTGCTATATGGTAAAATTAACCCTTATGTGATTAAGCCACAATAGACAATTATCTGTTATAGGCAGACAAACATGATCTCTCACTGGAAAAGGAACCAGCTGTAATGGTAGTGTTGAGGAAAACTTACGTCTTAAGGAAAAAAATCTGACTTCTCAGATGACTGAAAAGACCTAATAGTGAATTCGCTGATTAAAAAGAAGGACTGTGTTTGGCTGGTGTCCTGCTATTTCAAATCTGCCGCTCTCTCCTGCCAGGTGTTCAGGAATATTCATAATCAAAAAAATATTGGAATTCATTTATGATAATCCCTACTATGCTATTCAGTTTTATTAAAATGTTATTATTCTGTGAAATTGATCCTTAGGTTAATTAGGAGGGGGGAAAACTTTCCAGGTCAAAGTTTGAATAAATTAGAGGATGAAAAGTAGCATATGTTCTCAAAAATATGAAAATTACTTGCAAAGTCACAGTTAATTTAATTATATGGTCTTACTGCCTTGGAATAATAATACAGAATGAGAATTATAATAAAATTAGACAAAATATAGACCATTGGAAATTTTAAATAAGAAACCTGTGTGGTCGGTTATCTACTTTAAATACAACTGTTTTATAAAAAAAGATATTATTTTAATGATAATGATCTATTTACTTCATAAGACCACATTTCCATTTCTATTGTGCAGTCTAATGAAATACATTTATCTTCCATTATCTCTCATACTTTCAACTGAATATTTTCAAATACAGATTCTCAAATTAAGTGGATAAGAAACAATATGTAACTACAGATACCACTAGAACATACTATATAAATGCAGTTGAGACAAGTAATTTTGATGCTATGTAACATTGATTTATGATTCCATATAACATATCTAGTCAGATCTGGTATTTTACTTGAGTATGACTATATAAACTGTGGAAATATATGTACATAATAATTTAAAATGTTTGCTTATAGGACATCTCTGGTCTGAGGGTTTAAAAACTGAGCTTGTTTTAATTTAATTTTACATAAGATAGCTTTGAAAGAGAAGATAAGTCTTCCTGACCTGAACAAAGTTCAGGCCACCAATCTCCCTCTTAATTTCATTACACACACACACAGACACACACACACACACACAAAATTCCATTGCTCACTGTTTTAAAAAACTGTTTACAAATGGAAAGACTTTCAGCTGTGATTCAGTGCTGTTTACTTCTAACAGCTAATGTGATAACCACCAGACATCATCTAATTTAGAGTCCTTAGAACTGACAGTTAAATAAAACTAATGTTATTAAAGGCTCTCTTCATAAAATAAGCCTCCTTGCCCAGGTAAAGTCTTTTATTACAAATTTTGGACCTTATCTATCCTAGTAAAAGATGATTATATTCAATTCCATAGTTCAGTGAATTTTTTGTGTTTTTTTTTTAACATCTTTATTGGGGTATAATTGCTTTACAATGGTGTGTTAGTTTCTGCTTTATAACAAAGTGAATCAGCTATACGTATACATATATCCCCACATCTCCTCCCTCTTGCGTCTCCCTCCCACTCTCCCTATCCCACCCCTCTAGGTGGTCACAAAGCATCGAGCTGATCTCCCTGTGTTATGTGGCTGCTTCCCACTAGCTATCTATTTTACATTTGGTAGTGTATATATGTCCATGCCACTCTCTCACTTCGTCCCAGCTTCCCCCTCCCCATGTCCTCAAGTCCATTCTCTACATCTGTGTCTTTATTCCTGTCCTGCCCCTAGGTTCTTCAGAACCTTTTTTTTTTTGATTCCATATATATGTGTTAGCATAGGGTATTTTTTTTTCTCTTTCTGACTTACTTCACTCTGTATGACAGACTCTAGGTCTATCCACCTCATTACAAATAACTCAATTTCGTTTCTTTTTATGGCTGAGTAATATTCCATTGTATATATATCCCACATCTTCTTTATCCATTCATCTGTCGATGAACACTTAGGTTGCTTCCATGTCCTGGCTATTGCAAATACAGCTGCTGTGAATATTGTGGTACATGACTCTTTTTGAATTATGGTTTTCTCAGAGTATATGCCCAGTAGAGGGATTGCTGGGTCATATGGTAGTTATATTTTTAGTTTTTTAAGGAACCTCCATACTGTTCTCCATAGTGGCTGTATCAATTTACATTCCCACCAACAGTGCAAGAGGGTTCCCTTTTCTCCACACCCTCTCCAGCATTTATTGTTTGTAAATTTTTTGATGATGGCCATTCTCACCGGTGTGAGGTGATGCCTCATTGCAGTTTTGATTTGCATTTCTCTAATGATTAGTGATGCTGAGCACATTTTTATGTGCCTGTTGGCCATCTCTATGTCATTTTGGAGAAATGTCTATTTAGGTCTTCTGCATTCTTGGATTGGTTTTTTTTTGTTGTTGTGGTTATTGAGCTGCATGAGCTGCTTGTAAATTTTGGAGATTAATCCTTTGTCAGTTGCTTCATTTGCAGATATTTTCTCCCATTCTGAGGGTTGTCTTTTGGTCCTGTTTATGGTTTCCTTTGCAGTGCAAAAGCTTTTAAGTTTCATTAGGTCCCATTTGTTTATTTTTGTTTTTATTTCCATTTCTCTAGGACATGGGTCAAAAAAGATCTTGCTGTGATTTATGTCATAGAGTGTTCTGCCTATGTTTTCCTCTAACAGTTTTATAGTGTCTGGCCTTACATTTAGGTCTTTAATTCAGGGTGGGTTTTGCACACACATTGGGGTTTCTAAAAAATTTTCTAGTCTTTTTCTTTGTTTCTTAACGATATTCTGTATTCTGGAATTCCTGGATCTAACATCAGGTCTTCAATGAAATATGTAAGTTTGAATAAGCAATTTCCACTACACAATATATTTTTTAAAAGACAAGTCACTGCTTCCCACTCAGCAATACTAGTTTATCCAGGGGGAAAAATTCTCTGATAAATATTTCTCCCACATTCATCAGTTGCAGAACTAGAGTTGCAAACATATACTAGTTCTAGGCCTAAAAAATACCATGGCCTCCATTTACCCTCTATAAATAGATGCTTTGTAAATACAACTGTGTCAATACAAATTATTTTTATTATCATGTTGCAACAATTGTTTGGATCTTGTATTCTTAGCAATAAATATTTCTTTTTACGATTACAACTTCTTAAAATCTATTTTCAAAATTAGCTAATCTGGATAACTATTAAAAAAGTTAAAAACAATATTTTCAATCAAAGGTAATCCCACAACTCATAAATAATCTGTTTGAATTTTGATATAGTCATTTTTGTTTTTTCTGTGCATAGACATGGTTACAATAGCATGTTTTGTATAGTATTTCATATTGTACCTTCATACTTATTCAATAATTACTCTTAAAATTTAAAAAAAAACTTAATGTCAGGACTTTCCTGGTGGTCCAGTGGTTAAGACTCTGTGCTTCCCCTGCAGGCGGCATGGGTTCAATCCCTGGTTGGGGAACTAATGTTGCACATACCATGTGACACAACCAAAAAATAAATCAAATTTAATAGCTTATGGAATTTCATATTTGGAATGCATCTTAATAATTATTCATTATTATATGCCTTTATAACATTCTTCAAAAGTATTCCTAGCATCAGTCCAATATTATAATATCCCTTAAAAAACTTCTCAGTATCCAGTATCTTAAGGGTAAGAAGATGATTTTGCCTTAAGATATGACATTGCATTTCAGATAGCTCTAATTTTATGTTAGACTTACAACACTGCCACCCATTGTCTATACTTCTGTTCTTATATTTTCCTATGAAAAATTCTTCAGAGTAGGAGAATCTTATCTCCAGGCTAAAGATCTATCATTTCATCAATGACTCTATGTAGGGGGTTGTGTTCATTTCTGCTTCTGTTTGCTCTCCTTTGAGAAGTCAAGAGACTCCTGAAGAAGTTACTCTTCACGTGTGCTCTCTACTCAAGCAGCCTGGAATTGAATCATGCCTCCCCAAGTTACTAGCTTAAGTAACTTATTTAACCTTTCTGTGACTCAGTTTCCAAATCTGTGAAACAGGGATAATAATTGTACCAAGTTATAAGGTTGTGAAGGATTACATTAGTTAATACACACTAAATGCTTGGTACGGTGGCTAGCGCACAGTGTTTAACGCATGCTAGCTATGATTAATTTATCTCAGCTATTTATTTACTTTCATGGTTTCCACTACTACCAATACGTTGATGACTCTATTCATTGTCCAGAAATCTTCCAAGCTTCAGATACATATATCCAGAACTTGTAGATATCTGAGACTGAACATTTTATAAGCACACACACTTGGCATTATCTCTCACCCTTCCAAAGCTGCTTGTCTGACACCAACTAACCTCTCCTTAGGTAGAATCCTGGGAATAATATGCACCTCTTTCCCTCTACTTCTCCTTGTCCCCTTATCTCTTCTGCTTCACCTTCCACATTCAACTGGCTTAAACTGTCTCCCTCCTAAAGATATTTTGAAATCCTAACTCCTAGTACTTGTAAATGTGACTCTATTTGAAAATAGGGTCTTTACAGATGTAATCAAGTTAAGATGAGGTCATAATGGATTAGAGTGGACCTAAATTCAATGATTAATTGCCTTAAAGGAGAAAAAGATCCAGAGATGCAGAAGACACACACACAGAGATGAAGGCCGTGTGAAGAAGGAAGCAGGGAGAAGAAGGTTTCAGCTACAATATAAGAAAAGCCTAGGATTGCCAGCAATCACTGGAATCTAGGAAAAGGAAAGGAAGGATTTTCCTTTGAATTTTTGGAGATGGGATGGTCCTGCTGGCCTCTTGATTTCAAACTTCTTGCCTCCAGAAATGTGTGAGAATAAATTTCTATTTTATGCCACTCAGTTCATGGTGCTTTGTTCCAGTAGCCCTAGGAAACTAATATAAACTGAGTTGTCCATTTTGCTTTTATATTTCTTGAATTCATACCCTCATTTCCATCTCTAGTATTGATTCCAATTTGGCTTCCATGTTGTCTCTCCAAATGATACCTCTGCTCCTGGTCTTTCTTAAGAGTCTTAAGAGTCACAGAAATGATAAAACAGGGATAAACAGAAAATCACAGATAAGAGTGATGGAATGCTCCTATTATGAAGAATGAAGGCTAAGTTCACAAGACAGTATATGCTTAACTAGAAATCTGAGCTCCGGTGTGGCATATGTAACTACTCTTTGGCATAGTAATGGATTGATAGTAAGCTATTAGTCTATTAAGTTGCTAATTTTCAAACTTGAAGAAATATTGGTGGGATAACTGTTTATCTCTTGCAAATGTGGATTGGTGGAGCCAGACTCTTATCTGCTTTAAATGTCATCCATGTGCTGACGACTCTGTAATATGTATCTCCGTGCTGACCTCTATATTAATGCTTACCTGACAGTTCCACTTGGATTTCTTACAAGCTAAGAAACTTAACATGTGAAAATAGAACTTAATTTTTTTTTCACCAACCTTGCTCTTCCATACATATGTCCCATTTAATTCAATAATATCTACCTTCATCAAGTGCTTAGACCAAAATTTACAGTGTCATACTAGTTTCCTCTTTCATGTCTCATCTTCTGACATTCAACCCATCTTCTCTGCATTCTATCCAGAACACATCCAGAATGCAATCACTTCCCCAAACCTCCATGGCTGTCATTCTAATCTGTGGTCTTGTTATCTCTGTGCTGGACTATGGCAAGGGTACCATAAATGGTGTCTCTATTTCCATTTGGGTCCCATGCAAGACAAAATATTTGTTCTCCATAAGCAGCCAGATGATTCTTTAAAAATATAAATCAGATAATTTCACTCACTGCTTACTCAAATCCTCTACTGGGTTCTGTTATCTTTAAATATGTAAATACATATCTTTAAATATGTAAATACAATCTAGGGCCCTTAACAGAGCTTACATTACTTTACTTAGTGCTTGCAACCACTCCTACTTTGTTCCTTCTCACTCGTCCTAAGGATCACTTTCCCAGATTCCCAGGTAACCTTGCTTTTCTTTGAAGAAATCAAAGATGATTCTCTTCAGAATATTTGCACTTGCAGTTTCCTTTGCCTGAACTGTTTGTCCTCAAAATATTTGCATTGTTTGCTCCTTTCTTTTTTTTCAAAGTTCACCTCACAAGAAAGATTTAATTGATCATTCATTTAAAAAAATCCTTACATGACTTCAAGATTTACTATGAAGCTAATGTAATCAAGACAGTGTAGTACTGGTAAAAAAAAAAATACCAAATAGATCAATGAAACAGGATAGAGCACCCGGAAACAGACCCACACAAATATAGTCAACAGTCTTTGACAAAGGAGCAAAGGCAATACAATGTAGAAATGATAGTCTTTTCAACAATGGTGATAGAACAACTGGACATCTACATGCAAAAAACTGAAAGGGAATCTCAACATAGACCTTCCTTTACAAAAATTAACTAAAAATAGACCATAGGCCTAAATGTAGAATGCAAAACTATAAAAATCTTAGAAGACAACACGGGGGAAATCTAGACATCCCTGGGTGTGGCAACAATTTTTTTAATAAGATACCAAGTGCATGATCCATGAAAAAATAACTGACAAGCTGGACTTTATTAAAATAAAAAATTCTGGTCTGTGAAATACACTGTCAAGAGAATTAGAAGATAAACCTCTGGCAGGGAGAATATATTTTTAAAAGACATATCTGATAAAGAACTATTATCCAAAATTTACAAAGAACTCTTAAAAATCAACAACAAAAAAAAAGTGATGAAAAAGAGATGGGCAAAAGATCTAAACAAATACCTCACCAAGGAAGGTATACAAGACAGGAAGTAAGCATATGAAAGGATGTTCAGCATTATATGTCATTAGAGATTCGCCAAGTTAAAACAGTAATAGGAGACCACTAAATTTCTATCAGGATGACAAAAACCCCAAACACTGACAATATCAAATGCTGGTGTTCATGTGGAGAATAAGAACTCTCATTTATTGAATGAATGAATGAGTGGTATGCCGCTTAGGAAATGGTACAGCCACTTAGGAAGATATTTTGACAGTTTCTACAAAACTAACCATACTATTATCATACAAGCCAGCAATTACACTCCTTGGTATTCACCCAAAGGAGCTGAAAACTTACGTCCACATAAAAAACTGCACACAGACGTTTATAGCACCTTTATTCATAATTCCAAAACTTGGAAGCAAGAAAAATGTCCTTCAGTAGGTGAATGAATAAATAAACTATGTTATGTCCAGACAATGAAATATTATTCAGTGCTAAAAAAAAGAGCTATCAATCCATGAAAAGACATGAAGGAAATTTAAGTGTATATTATTGAGTGAAAGAAGTCAATTTGAAAACGCTTCATGGTGTATGATTCCAGTTATATGACGTTCTGTAAAAGGTAAATCTACGTAGATAGTAAAAAGATCAGTGGTTTCCAGGGGCTGGGGGAAAGGAAGGATGAATAAGCTGAGTATAGAGCATTTTGGGGGCAGTGAAACTATTCTGCATGATACTATAATGGTGAATACATGCCATTATACATTTGTTAAAATCCATGGAATGTACAACACCGAGAAGGAACTCTAAAGTAAACCATGAACTCTGAGTGATAATGATGTGTCAATACAGTTCATCAATTATAACAAGTTGTACCATTCTGGTGAAAGATGTTGATGGAGGGGAGTGGGCAGGTGTGGGAGCAGGGGGTATATGGTAACTCTCTGTACTTTCTGCTCAATTTTTCTACAAACCTAAACCTATTCTAAAAATAGAGTTTATTTTATTTTTAAAGATTACCAGAGCTTATATCTTGACCAGGTATTTTTCATAAGAAAGAAGCTATCTTTGAAGGTTTACGTCATAAAATATTGGACTTTGGAAGGATAAAGAACCTATAACTTGTCTGTGGTCACCAACAGTCTCAAATCAGAATCTGGAAAAGTAGAAAATAAAAACAAATTCTTCTAAAAACAATCCTCTCTCAAACCCGAGTCCCTTGTTCCATTATACCTTTTGGCATTAGCACTCACCAGTCATTGATATATAATTACATTTCATTCGTTTATTTTCTGTCTCCCCTAAAACAGGACGAAGCTGCATGAGATCTGGGACCTGGCCTGTGTTATTCACTGCTATGAATCCTTTGCTTCTAACATACTGCCCGACACTGAAGTATATGCAAAACTATCTGTGGAATGAGGGAGTGGAAGGAAATGGAGTTGAAATCTTGTTAAATCATTAATGTTTTGCTTGTTTAATAAAAGGTCTGGAATAGCAGTCTCAAAATATGAAGGCAGTTAGATTTGGGTAGAAACATATATATGTTCATTAGATTATTTTCTATACTTTTCCATATGTTTGAAAAATTTCATAACTGAAAAAAGTTAAAAATCTCTGTAAGTAGCCAGAGGAAGTGTAGAAGTCAGTAAAATATTGGGATTGAAAACATCAAAAACTTGGAGAAAAAATGGTGAATATAATTAAATTTTCTAGTTTGTGCATGAAGAACACATTGATTTTTGAATATTTATATAGAATGCCTCATTGTGGCTTTTTAGTGTTTGTTGTAAAATAGTATATCAAACCTATCCATAGAATCATTTCTATCTTTTAAGTTTCATGTCATCTTATTTGTTAGGAATAACACAAGGTAGGATGAGATATTTTCATTGTATGTCTGGGGTTTTCATATATAAATATTTCTTGATTTTAAGACAAACTGTGTTTCATTCCGGTTTAGTTCCAAAACTATGAAATTGCCTCTAGCTCTTGTCTGGTGACTTGGGTTTGTGGTTATTGTACTTCAGTTTAATTTTGAATGTAGCCTGAGGCAGAAGCTAGACTCAGTGGTGTATCCTAGGGAGCTCAGCTGGTTTTATTCCAGTTTTTTGTGAAGCACTGCCTGCCTTGCAGGAAACGCCAACCTAATTGGTACCCTTGCTGTTTGTGTCTAGGGAAAAGCTGCAAACTGAATACACATCAACCGATCCTCAAAAATAAACAGAAGACATTAATAAGATGACTTGCGTCTCTAAGGAAATAGGAAACAAATCAATATACTTTAGAAACTGAAAGAAGCCAAATGTGATTTTTGAATGGCTTTAAATTTTTAGGGTTTTTCATTAAGTAATTTAAAGTTTCCAGTTGAGAGAATTGAGAGGCTCAAAATAAATTATGGCATATTTAATTTTAGCCAGAGTCACGTTTCTTTTCAAATAGGTAGTGTTAAGAAACTAATTAATTAAGACCAACAATTTCTTTAAAAAAGTATTTGACAAATATTTTAGTGGAATAAATAACCTGATTATTCGGGGTTTACTGTAGAATTCATTTAAGCCATTTATAGATGTTAATTCAGTATAGACTGTATTTCCATCTTTTTTATTTTTTTCCTCTTCTGAAGATGTAAAGGACCTGGTACCAAGTTGGCATGTTCAACATTACCTTGACATCTGCAAATATATTTCAAAACTACTCAATATTTCAATCATTTAGGATGGCAATGCATTCTTAGAAGTTCCAAGTAGTCATTGAGGGATGAGATTTTTTTGTTAATAATAAAAGTTCTAAAACATTTAAGTGAAACTTTAAGTTAGTGCTTCCCATACTCCTTTCAGATGGTTCCTGAAAAAATAAGTTTGAAAAATGCTGAAGAATTGACCTTCATTCACAGACACATATGCCTTGCATTGAATTATCAATCACATTCAGGAGACATGTAATAAAAAAAGAAAAACACAAAACAGTTTGCCCAAACATATTCATTCGTAGAGGTCTTTTTCCTAATACAACAAGTAACATACCTCTGGTTAATTAAAACAACATGAAGAACTATAAAACTGATCCAACTCTTAAACAGTTAGATCATTCTATTTGTCCTTTAACTGCAAGTACTTTAAAGTTATATTAGGGGAATTGTCATGTAGTACCTCTGTGCCAAGTGATTGCAACAGAAGATATTTTGAACCCAGGAGAGATAGGAGAAGATCAGATTCCCTCTTGGATTGCTCTGGAGATCTGTATCACCATGTTTTCATGAAGCAAAATCAGTGAGCATCATCATTAGAGCATCATCATCACTGTCATCACATGATTGGTGATATTATCACGTGCACTGGGCTGACGCTTTATGTTCATTGCTTCACTTAATGCACACAGCAGTTCTGTAAGGCAGCTGTCCTTAGCATGTCCATTTTACACATAAGGGATCTGGGACCGAGAGGTGAAGACACTGGCTCAGGGAAATACTGTTAAGAAACTGAGAATCATAAACGAAACCTAGGCTGCTTAACTCCAAAGTTTCACAAGCACATAATTGTGATTTTATTTCTCAGAACCAGTGTTTCAGATTGAGATTAAGAAAACTTCAATCATTTCTCTGTTTTTGCTGTTACACTTTGGGATGGCTGCTGTAGCCATACTGACTGTTTTAAAAATGCCAAATGCCTTGAAAGATAAGCATATACACTTTTACACATAAAACTTATTATATAGAAAATCTAAACTTTTGGATAATCAAAATTGAAAAGAATAATTACCTGACCAAAACATTAAGAGAGTACTTGCATTATCATTTTTATTTTCTTCTACTATTTTGCTATAAAATTATTTGTATACATAAATTATGAATATACAGAAAGAATAGCTGATAGTCGATTTCCATTTACAAATATTTTATGAATATTTCTGTATGAATGATTATAAATGTGCCATCATTTAAATAACTAAACAGTGTTCCTTGAAATGGATGTATAATAGCTATTTACCCAATCTCCAGTTCCTATATATATAGACATTTCAGATTTATATTTGGGGTCTTTCTGTCCCCCAAATTTCAGATAACATTTATTAAGCTCTACAAGAACTGATTCTAAAGCTTTACTTTGCCTGAAGTGATGATAGAGGAAAAAATTACCACCCTTCGCATGTGTATGTGTGAGTGTGTGTATGTGTGTGTTTAATTCACAAAACACTGACAACTCTCTCCAAAATAGCCCCCACTATCCAAGTTGTTCAACTCCCTTATATAGCCTGCGGGTGGATACTGAGTAATGTGGACAGAGTTGCTGCTACAGAGGTTTGGCCTTGACTGCATAGATGATTTAGCGTCTTGCTTTATGTACTTGGGAATTACTATACTGTTTTCAACTTTGAGTCTCTGCTGAAACACTAAGAAGGGAAGGAAAAAAATAAACACTTTGGGATGGAGTTCAGACACATTGGCATCTAACTATGTTCTTTATCTCTAAACTAGACTCAAAATATGTTAGAAATAAAACTTACAATCTAAAAACTCTGTTCTTGATCTTTCCATTATGCAATTCAGGGTACTTTGGTTGCATATAGCACAGAATGACCCTAACCAACTAACAAAAATGGAAGGAGAAAATTGCCTAAAAGGTTAACAACAAACAACTGGAGATAAAAGTTAAAAACTAAGAACCAGGCTTGGAACAGACAGAAATAAAGATGGCTAGTGATGTAAGAGCCACCACTGGGATGCTTGAAATTCAACGCGAGATTGATATTTACAGGAGGAATCTGATGTCAGGAGCTTCCAGACATTTCTCTCTCTTCCACGATGAGAGGAAACAATACCAGGCTTTATGTTTCCACTACTGCAGGGTACATGGTGTGGAAGAGATGATGTTCCAGAAGGAAATCAAGTGCTGCTATGAATGGGTCACAGAAACTAGGACCCCAGAAGCAACAAAAGTCAACTACACACTCAGAAACACTTCTGCAACTCAGCACAGGAAAATATTGAAACATTCAATATTTGAACAAAATGTTCAAACATTCCAAGGGAATCAGCACTAGAAAAATTTTATTAAATGGTAGAATTGGTTAGATTTTATTCAGCCAACCTAATCAATTTATAGTAACTTTACTCATATGTAACATAGATGAAATCTCTCTATGAAATGTTTTTACATCAAAAATAACTTAGGAAAGAAACTCTGTAATGGAAAACTTATACTTTGATTCTACTTCCAAATAAGACTTAAAGCATAAGAATAGTAATTTATTTTAAAAACATGGCAGAAATCCTTACCATTCAAAATAAACAAACTTAAATGTAGACTGTCTGGAAAATTCTGTTACAGACCCCTGGTTCTTAATGTTATTTCATATTACCCATGAAGCAACATTTTGAACATGATGAATTTGCATCATGAATTACAAGTGAAAAAAAACCAGCCCTTTTATTTTTCTGTATCATGTGTCGATCAGAGCCTCTCTGGATGATGAATTAATGTTAATCAGGTTTGATGATTAAAATGATATAAATTATTATGGGGAGACTCTTGTGGTGTTAGTAGATAGGAAACAGTAGGTCCTAGCTCACTATAGAATGTTACTACAGGGACTTTAAATGGAAGAAGCACAAATATTGAAGCACAACATCCTCTGAGATATCAGTGACCTGAGAAGAATTATTGTTCTTTTCATCACTTTACTATTATGTTACCTTAGAGCT
Organism: Stenella coeruleoalba; assembly: GCF_951394435.1. NCBI lineage: Eukaryota > Metazoa > Chordata > Mammalia > Artiodactyla > Delphinidae > Stenella > Stenella coeruleoalba. The sequence goes on along the minus strand of NC_137150.1, from coordinate 111,550,163 downwards.
TTGATGGACACTAAGGTACTATAACAAAAAATTTAAAGCCAAGTTATTCTAGATGGAGTGTTGCAAATGGCTCTGTCTGTCCAATCATACTGGAAAAAAATAGTTTCCTCAGTGAATTAGTATGCTAATGTCACACTCATCCATCTGGAGCACATCTTGGGACTCTGCTGAATATTACCCCACTACTTAGAATGGACAGGAGAGACTGGACTTGATACCAAATGACAGGGACCATGGATACTTCTCCAGAGAAAGTTCAATCTCTAGGTTCTTAATCTGTCAGTAGGACAATGGCAAATTGGGAATTAACAATAAGCCAAACCATGGTGGTGAGGCACCTCAAGAAACAGGCAAAATGTTGCTAAGAAGTACACAGTGGCAAGTGGCCCAGTAGTTAACCAGTGGGCACCATAATTTTTTATTACTTACCTACCTGAGGAGCAGATTTAGCCATACTACTAGGAAAACAGGATTGCAAGAAATGTAAAAAATATATATATTAAAAGATTAAAGAATAAAAGACTGTGAGCACGGATAGGAAATCTGAGGATAGTTTCATATAGAAAGTGGATTTTGGGAAAAAGAGATATTTTTGGGTTTTTTTGTTTGTTTGTTTGTTTGATGCTGGGATTGAGAAACAGGTACTAAGCTAAACCAGTGTCAACTAGCATGAATACCACAGTGCTGAACTCCAGAATGTGGGTGTGTTGCTCAGTTGTACTATGCAATTTTTTTTTTTTTTTTTTTTTGCAGTACGCGGGCCTCTCACTGTTGTGGCCTCTCCCGTTGCGGAGCACAGGCTCTGGACGCGTCGCAGGCTCAGCGGCCATGGCTCACGGGCCCAGCTGCTCTGCGGCATGTGGGATCTTCCCGGACCGGGACACGAACCCGTGTTCCCTGCATCGGCAGGCGGACTCAACCACTGTGCCACCAGGGAAGCCCATACTATGCAATTTTTAAAAACCTGTTGACAATTTGAATGGATTTCCTTCTCCTTTAAATCTTCATAGCTCAAGCAGTTTCTCCTGATCTAGCAGTCCGTCTCTTAGAATTTTCTTATTCTCATATGATTTCTTCCCAATGTGTATGCTTTTGACATATACCCAGATATTTCTTCCTTGTTTGTCCTTTTAGATTTCTGACCTTTGGCTTTCCCAGTCAGCAATTTTAGTTGAATGGCCTTATAATTATTGTTAAATGGGTGGCCCACTGAATAGCAGCAAATGATGGGGCTCACCCAGTTATCAGGCACCAGCAAGCAAGCAACGGTTTACTTAGCTTTAAGGAGATAGGTTGGGAGGTGAGGAAGAATGCAGAGAAGAGATAGGCAACAGCCTAAAGAAACTTGTCACTATAGCAATCAGAGAAGCCTTAATCTTCTGTGGTACCAGTTCCCCAAAAGTGATCTGTGTTTAATCATGAGTTGGGTATTTTTTTTTTTAAGTTTCACATGATTCTATTGTGCAGACAGGAATGAGAACTACTGTTAGAGCAGTTGGGAAGTTAGATGTAAGGGTAACAAAAAAAGTGATCTCTGAACTTTGGGGGTCCTCAAAGACCTTTCCAATGAGTCATAAGATCAAAAACTATTTAAATAATATTTACATGAGGTCATTTATTTACCTTTTTTACTTTTATTCTATCATGACTGTGAAGTATATTTTCTCAAGGGCTACATGATATGTGATATCAACAGATTGAAAGCAGAAACAGAAAGATGAATATACTTGTCTTCTATTAAGCCAGACTTCAACAATTCTTGTAAAAATATACTCACCAAGTTTTAAAAATAAAGCTATTTTGAAAATGTGTCATTTATGTTAGGTAGGGGTTTATTATTATTTTTAACTAAATTAATAAGTAAATCTTATTCAGGTTTAGTTTCT